>NW_027534726.1:0-235 GCF_008692635.1 Crocuta crocuta
AATACACCCACTTCTCATCCCAACAAGTGCCCTCCTTAATCCTCAACATTCATTTAGCCCATCCCCCACCCGCCTGTCTTCCAGAAACCCTCAGCTTGTTGTCTGTAGTTAAGAGTCTGTTTTATGGTTTGCCTCTCTCATTTTTTTCCTCGTTTGTTTTGTTTCTTAAATTGCACATATGAGTGAAATGCCGTTCCCCTTTCTTTTCTTTTTTCAAGTGTGCCAGCAAGTGATT
>NW_027534727.1:0-525 GCF_008692635.1 Crocuta crocuta
GTCGGACGCTTAACCGACTAAGCCACCCAGGCGCCCCCATTTTTATTAAGTAGCTGTTATGTGCCAGGCACTGTCGTAAGCACAAAAAGATACACCAATGAGCCCTTAATAATTCCTGCCTTTATGGAGTTTATTTCTGAGTAGGAGATACATGGATTTTAATACTAGGATTAACAGTATATCAATATTGGAAAGATACTTTGAGTTTTTCTAATCGAATCCCTTATCTGGTGTTTAAACAATTGCTTAACAGTAGCTCGCCAGACAGGCCTGGGTCTGCTTGGGTGCTGTGAGTTGCCAGCCATCTGACCGCTGCTCCAACAGTCCATCACACTTTGGGCAGTCCTAATCTATAGAGTATTTTCTCACATTTAGCTGAAGTTCTTGAAGTTCTTCAAGGACCACTTCAGGAAATGTTAAGACCGACCCCCCATTTTGAAGTTCCTTAATTATATGAGATGCTATCACATCCCGCATTCATATTTGCCTCTTCATTGAGATATTGACTGAGTAAGTACCCTGGGC
>NW_027534728.1:0-200 GCF_008692635.1 Crocuta crocuta
AAGAACACCAGATGTGCAGTTGAAAGCCCTGCGTTTGAATTTGGACTGATTAGCTGTGTGGCCACAGACCGATGCTTACTGAGTCTCTCTTGTCCCTCAGAGTGGTTTTAAGAAATGCGTCTTTTCTTTGTTTGTTTGTTTACTCTTAATTTAATTTAATTTATTTATTTTTACAAATAGTTTATTGTCAAGTTGGTTTC
>NW_027534729.1:0-792 GCF_008692635.1 Crocuta crocuta
ACTGGACCTGTACACGTGGCAGAAACCTGGGTCTTAAGAGAGCGAATTGAACTAAGCCAGGCTTCTTGAGCCTCGCGCCCCCTCACCCTTATAACTAGCATCAATATCAACCCCACTGCAATCTAGAAATCCATAGTTCAGGCCAGAAGCGAGGATGCGGAGGAGAAGAGGTTCCACCTGTTGATGGAAAGTGATGCAAATCGCCTGGCACATCAAGTGCATACAAGAAGGAGTAGATATCTGGGGTAGTTTTTGCAACCTCCCACAACTGTGATCCCTTTATTTGGAAGCATAAAAGTACTTGTTTTTCCAGGACTGAGAAGTGGTGATGGACCCGCTAGTGAAACCAGCATTTTCCAGAAGGCCTCTGAGCAGCTGGTGATGTACATGAACTCCAGAAACCAACCGCTGCAGGAAAACTTCCTGAAGCAAGAAGTAGCTCAAAGGTTCTTGCGCCTCCTATCTTCCCTGCAAGGTAATTTTTGTCACAACATTCGGTTGTGCCAAAGGTGATTTCTGCTCACTAAAAGTCGTTCCTAATATCTTCACAAAGTGTTAACATGTTCACTTGAAATTCAAATTGAACTGGCGTCCTGTATTTTTATTTGTGAAATCTTGCCAACTACTTACAGAGGATCTCTTTTACAAGTTTTCCATCCAGAGTTATGATATACCAGAGTTATGTACTGGGATAACCATTATCTTGTCCCCATACATCAGAGATCAGATGGAAATAGATAACCTCTTGTGATACGAAATTAAGAATTGAGGGTTAAACCATCCTCTTACTCC
>NW_027534730.1:0-249 GCF_008692635.1 Crocuta crocuta
TCGTTTTGTCATTTTAGTTAGTTTTCTGGCTCTTGTTAGTTTTTAAGACATGTTATGCTCTCTGCGCCTGTGTGTTCTGCTGTATCCAGGAAGACTCTTTGACTGTCCAGGGCCTATCATTTCAGAGAGTGTTTTTTGAATGGTATCTCTTTGTCTCTCTTGTTGTACCTTGGTTATTTTGTTTTCCTACTCGTAGTGATATCTGGCTTCTCCACCATGTGTACTTTGGCTTGTTTCTTGAGGTAGCCC
>NW_027534731.1:0-258 GCF_008692635.1 Crocuta crocuta
TTTGAGTTTATTTTTGTGCATGGTGTGAGAAAATGATCTAGATTCGTCTTCTGCGTGTTGCTTTCCAGTTCTCCCCGCACCATCTTTTAAAGAGGCTGTCTTTTTTCCATTGGATACTCTTTCCCGCTTTGTCAAAGATTAGTTGGCTGTACACTTTTGGGTCCATATCAGAGTTCTCTATTCTTTTCTATTGGTCTATGTGTCTGTTTTTGCACCAATACCATACTGTCTGGATGATGACAGCTTTGTAGTAGAGGC
>NW_027534732.1:0-509 GCF_008692635.1 Crocuta crocuta
GAAAGTCGGACGCTTAACCGCCTAAGCCACCCAGGCGCCCCTGTGCTGGTTCTTTTTAATAGTCAGTTTACCTAACAATTTCTTAAATATGTGTATATGAGTATATTAATTGTTGTCTTCAGCTAAAATCAATGAAACAGATACATTTGGTCCTGGAGATGATGATGAAGTCCAGTTTGATGATATTGGAGATGACGATGAAGACATTGATGATGTAAGTAGTG
The DNA here is from genome assembly GCF_008692635.1 of Crocuta crocuta. Classification (NCBI taxonomy): domain Eukaryota; kingdom Metazoa; phylum Chordata; class Mammalia; order Carnivora; family Hyaenidae; genus Crocuta; species Crocuta crocuta. The sequence continues at coordinate 225 of NW_027534732.1, forward strand.
GATAAAACCTTACGTTTATTATTTGTGTTATTTATGATTTATATATGAAGAAACAGTCATTCCCCAACTTCCTGTAATCTAGGAATGTTGAACACTTAAAGTCGGTATGTCATAGAGACCACTCTATTCATCTGAAACCATATACTTTAATTAAACATTGCATACTTTGAGAAACCTTACAATCTTCTGAAGCATTTCTTTCTGAAAAGTGTGATATTATTCATTCTAAAATGGATAGTTCATAATAATAGCTTGGTTAAGTGAGAGGTAGCTATTAAGAAATGT
>NW_027534733.1:0-252 GCF_008692635.1 Crocuta crocuta
AGCACCACCTTTCTTACGGGTAAGTGAGCTCCCAGTGTTCTTGGCAGGGTGGAGGGGGGGGCTGCTGACACAGAGCCCTGCCATCATAGATATGATAGTGTCTACATCTGCTACAGCACTTGCTGCATCTGCCTTGGGTCCTCTGCAATTATTCTATGAAGCAAGAACACCAGGTCCTACCATCGTGAGAATGACATTGTCCCCTCCATGCTTACTGACTGTATGCTGGGCAGGTGGACCGCCATTACTGGG
>NW_027534734.1:0-1036 GCF_008692635.1 Crocuta crocuta
CTTCATTATATCCTTGCCTATCTTGGATAATAACACTAAAAAAAAATCCACGTTTTTGTTCGTTTGTTTTTTGGCAAATTTAGTGGATGACAAGCATGTTCAGTGTATAATGAAGGATTGTGGAGTAGGGTTCCACGCTCGGCTCCTATATTCCAGAGTAAAGGCATAATAATAGTCACAAAGATATATTCTGTATTTGGCTCTCATTCTCAGAGTCTCCCGTTTCTGCTTATCTGCAGAGAAAGGTCCAGAAGGCACTGGGAATGCTCCAATCTGCTGTGTCAAGACTCAGACAGCAAGGGGGGCTGTCTGCACTGGGAGGCGGGCCGGGCTTTGCTAGATTACGGTTATGGGGGACATCGTTTCACTCAGTCTGCAAAGCACGTGAGTTTCTGGAAGCAGGAGATGGCAGAGTTCTGGGGTTCTTTCCATTTAGAAAAAGTGTGAGGTCGGCAGAATTTTCTTCTGTTGTTTTGTTCACACCATCGTGGCCTGTCTGTGCCGATTCCGTACTGACATAGCTTCTGATGCTTTTTACAGCAAAGATTTCGGGGGCTGGACGGTGTGCTTTGTAAACAGAATAAAATGAAACAACTAAGGTGTGCCTTCGTTGTGAGGCTTGAGCTTCCTTGTACTTACAGTGGGTTATTAACTATGCCTTGTCAAAGATCTTCTGGAACCTGAATCATAATAGAAAAGATTTTGCACAGGGGGTAAAGGGCAGTGTATGTATCTAAAACAAAGTCTACCCACATCTCGCTGGGCCCTGGGTAGCCCTAAAAAAACCCCTCTCCATTATAAAAAAATTTCCAATACACAGTGAGCAAAGAGAATGGCATAAGGAGCCTCCATGCGCTCCATGATCATTGTCAATAACCAAAAAGCCCTTTAATACGCGCAGACTGGAAGGAGGCGCCCCACCCACCCGGAGTCCCTGCCCCGAATCCAGCCTTCCCAGAAGCCAGGGACTCTCCTTGAGGCGGCTTTTAGCATTTTCGAGAAGCAGCACCGTAAGCTGCCAAATTCCTGCTGGGTC
>NW_027534735.1:0-233 GCF_008692635.1 Crocuta crocuta
AGAGAGGGAGATACAGAATCAGAAGCAGCTCCAGGCTCTGAGCTGGCAGCACAGAGTCCAACATGGGGCTCGACTCACTAACCATGAGATCATGACCTGAGTCGAAGTCAGATGCTTAACCGACTGAGCCACCCAAGTGACCCCTAAGTCAGGTATATAAAACTAGGGAAATACTTGTCCGATGTAAGTGTTTTTTAAATAGTTTATTGTCAAGTTGGTTTCCATATAACACC
>NW_027534736.1:0-231 GCF_008692635.1 Crocuta crocuta
ATACTTGCAAATCAAATCCAAGAGCACATAAAAAGAATTATCCACGAAGATCGAGTGATATTCATTCATGGATTTTAGAGCTGGTTCAACATTCACAAATCAATCAATGTGATACATCACATCAGCAAAAGAAAAGATAAAAACCATATGAGCCTGTCAATAGATGAAGGAAAAGCATTTGACAAGATACAGCATCCTTCTTAATAAAGACTCTCGAGAAAGTCGGGATAG
>NW_027534737.1:0-226 GCF_008692635.1 Crocuta crocuta
ATGAGAAAGAATGAAATCTGGTCATGTGTAGCAACAAGGATGGACTTTGAGGGTGTTATGATGAGTGTAATAAGTAAGGCAGAGAAGGAAAAATACCATATGTTTGCACATATAGGAGGATTACAAGGAACTTAACAGAGGATCACAGGGGAGAAGAAGGGGGGAAATAGTAGGGGAGGGTGAAGGAGGCAAACCATGAGAGACTCTTGAATGCTGAGAAGAAACT
>NW_027534738.1:0-595 GCF_008692635.1 Crocuta crocuta
GAGATCATCCCAAACATCCTAAACAACAAACATTATTTCTCAAGATTTTGAGGGTCAGTTGGGTAACTTCCAGTCTGTCTGGCTGGCTCAGCCATGGCTGGATAGTCTAGAACGGCCTAATTCACACATTTGGCAGTTATCAGGCTGGTGGTTCTAAAGGCGGCCTCAGCTGGGCTTCCTTGGGGTAACTAAGATCAACATGTTCCCAGCCTGTGATATGCCATGTTTGCCAGTATCTTTTTGGCCAAAGCAAATAACACAAGTGTACTGGATTAGACAGTGTCCCCACTAAGATTCATGTCCTATTCAGAAACACACAACATGAGTTTATTTGGAAATAATGTTATTGCCAATGGACTTAGTTGAGCTAAAGTGAGGTCATACTGGAGTATGGTGGGCCTTTAATTCAATGTGATTTATATCCTTGTAAAAAGAAAAGAAGAGACATGGAAACACACAGGAGAATGCCATGTGATGACTCAGAAGAGCCCAAGGGTACGCCATCACAGGCTAAGAGAAACACATGAAACAGACTTTCCCCTAGAGCACACAGCCTTGCCAATATCTCGATTTCAGACTTCCAGCATCCAAACTA
>NW_027534739.1:0-611 GCF_008692635.1 Crocuta crocuta
TTGCTGAATTCATGGATCAGTTCCAGTAGGCTTCTGGTGGAGTCTCTCGGGTTTTCTATGTAGAATATCATGTCATTTGCGAAAAGTGAAAGTGTGACTTCTTCTTTGCCAATTCTGATGACTTTTATTTCCTTTTGTTGTCTGATTGCTGATGCTAGGACTTCAAGCACTGTGTGAAATAACAGTTGTGAGAGTGGACATACCTGTCGTGTTCCTGATCTGAGGGGGAAAGCTCTCAGTTTTTCCCTGTTGAGGATGATGTTAGCTGGGGGTCTCTCATAGATGGCTTTTATGATGTTTAAGTAAGTTCCTTCTATCCTGACTTTCTCGAGGGTCTTCATTAAGAAGGGATGCTGTATCTTGTCAAATGCTTTTTCTGTATCTATTGACAGGATCATATGGTTTTCATCTGTTCTTTTGTTAATGTGATGTATCACATTGACTGATTTGCAAATATTGAACCAGCCCTGTAACCCAGGAATGAATCCAACTTGATCATGGTGGATAATTCTTTTTACATGCTGTTGGATTCGATATGCAAGTATCTTGTTGAGGACTTTTGGATTCGTATTCATCATGGATATTGGCCTGTAGTTCTCTTTTTTTGCTGG
>NW_027534740.1:0-202 GCF_008692635.1 Crocuta crocuta
ATTTCTATAGGAAATTCTGCTTATATTTTAAGGTTGAATTAAATCAATGAATTAATTTAGAAATAGTTTAACTCTTAATACTATTCAGTTTTTGATTCATGAAAGTAGCACATGTCTTCAGTTATATGGGTCTTTTTAAACTTCTCAACAAATTCTTTGTTTTCAGTATACAGATCTTGCATATGTTTTGTCAGATTTGGGC
>NW_027534741.1:0-293 GCF_008692635.1 Crocuta crocuta
ATTGTGACTTCAAAATGAATATCCCAGATAATATAATGCTTTTGGGTAGTGTTAACTTCGGTTGATAATATGACTTCTTGTTCTCAAGTGTGGGCAGTGACTCCAAATATAAATGAATGCGTAGCACTGTATTTAGTAGATGCTTGACCAGGTTTTGTCAGTTTGAAAAAGATAGTAGAGAAGAAAAAGTCTTTTTTTAAAAAGTATATTTAAAATTCAGTTCTGTACTTAACACATCTTTTTTATTTTCTTCTCATTTCTCTCTTTTAAAGTCTTGTGAAAAATGCCACTGT
>NW_027534742.1:0-220 GCF_008692635.1 Crocuta crocuta
AGTGACTTTTCCACAGATGTTCAAAGGATGTTTATAAGGGATGATCTGAAGACCATAAATCTTTCTACCCAAAGGAAAAGCCAGAAGGAAGTGTATTTTAATGCCATATTTTCATCATCATTTTCATCCAATTCAGAACCCTTTCGACTGAGATTTGATCTTTTTGTTTAAAAGTCTATTGGAGGGGCGCCTGGGTGGCTTAGTCGGTTAAGCGTCCGAC
>NW_027534743.1:0-598 GCF_008692635.1 Crocuta crocuta
ATGAGGTTTATTGGCCATTCGTGTATGTGTTTTATGAAGTGCCTTACCTATATTTTATTGAAATTTTTGTACTTTATTAAATTGATTCATAGTCCTACACATATTTGTATTTCTGTAGATATTTAAAAATATAATTCTGAGTAACTTCTGCAGATTTGTTTTGCTTTGTCATTCTTTTAATGGTATCTTTTTGATGAGTAGATATTCTCAGTTCAATTAAGTCTAATTGAACAATCTCTTCTTTATGGTCAGTGCTTTTTTTTTTTTTCCTCAAAACCTTTGCCTACTGTAAAGCCATGAAGGTCATATCCTATGTTTTGCTCCAGTCTCCTATTCATCTGAAATCAATGTAGTGTGGATGACAGTGAGGTCAGAGAGGAGGCATATTTCCCCTTAGGGACCATGTGGACTCACTGAAGGGACCACAGGGACTTGGGGACCTCAGTGTCAGCCACCTAGCAGGTGCTATTTCCAGACTGATTTCTAGAATCTCTATCATCCTGCACGGGCGGATCCAGCCTCCCTCGCTCTAGCGCACATGGTTGTCATTGCTTTCCTTTGCAGTAGGTCTGCTGGCTGGCGTTGCACGTCTTCCAAC
>NW_027534744.1:0-237 GCF_008692635.1 Crocuta crocuta
CCCTTCTTCATCCCTTGTTATTGTTTTTAATTTAAAGTCCAGTTTTTCTCATATAAGTATAGCTACTCCAACTTTGTTTTGACTTCCCGTAGCATGATATATATTTCTCCATCCCCTTTCTTTTAATCTGAAGGTATCTTACACTCTAAAATGCGTTTCTTGTAGACAGCAAAGAAATGGATTTTGTATTTCTATCCATTCTGCTACCCTATATCTTTTGATTGGAGCATTCAGCTC
>NW_027534745.1:0-230 GCF_008692635.1 Crocuta crocuta
AATTGGGATTAATTCTGTTTTAAATGTCTGGTAATTTCCCCAGGGAAGCCATCAGGTCCAGGGCCCTTATTGTTGAGAGATTTTTGATAACTGATTCGATTTCTTCACTCATTATGGGTCTGTTCAGATTTTCTTACTCTTCCCGTGTGTATATTGGTAGTGAGTGTGTGTTTAAAAATTTATCTATTTCTTCTAAGTTGTCCAATTTGTTGGCATATAATGTTTCACAG
>NW_027534746.1:0-431 GCF_008692635.1 Crocuta crocuta
CAGTCAGTTGAGCATCTGACTCTTGATTTTGACTCAGGTCATGATTTCACAGTTGGTGAGATCGAGCCCCACATCGGACCCTGTGCTGATGTGATAGTATGGAGCCTGTTTGGGATTCTCTGTCTCTCCCTCTCCCTGCCCCTTCTCCATGCTCTCTGTCTCTCTCTCTCTCTCTTTCCCTCTGTCTCTCAAAATAAATAAACTTTAAAAATAATAATAACAAATCGATGCCAATCACTATCCTGACTGCCTACCTCAGTGCAATTTTCATTGTCTCACACTTGCTATTTTCAAACAAGAGAAATAGAAACAAAATTTTGAAATAAATTAAGCTACATTTTTGTATATTTACTATAAGAATCAATATACACCAATACTTCCATTTCCCTTTTTTAGGATATTTCTGTCTTCAGAAAATACTTATTTTTTTT
>NW_027534747.1:0-1062 GCF_008692635.1 Crocuta crocuta
CAATTTGACAATAAACTATTTGTAAAAAAATAAATAAATAAAACTCATCAGTACCCTAAAACAACAACAAAAAAAACCCATAGTTTCCACTGAAAGTTGTGTATTCCTGTATGCAGACCCTGACTACTGTGCACAGAAATCTAGAGATTCAAAGACTGGATGACCACTGTGGCAAGCAGATGCTTAGATGCCTACCAGTAATCTCCATCTCCTGATATTCAGGTTTTCATCTTGGTTTCTCTCTCTCATTCTCTCTTAGATAGTCCCTCTTCCAAGTGGAAGCCAGTTGTCACATTGCAGGGTAGCCAGCCACCATATAATGAAATAGCCCTGTGCAGATGTTCAGGTAGCAAGAGACTAAAACCAGCCAGCAGTTGTGAGAGTGAGTTTAGATGCAGACAATTTCCTTCAAGTTGAGCTTTTAGATATGTCCACAGCCCCTGCCAACAGTATAACTATAAAATCCTAACAGAAGTTGAGCCAGAAGAAACCCACTAAGTGACACCTGGTTTCCTGTCCTTCAAAAACCATGGGACAATAAATGTTTGCTGTCTTAAGTTGTTAAATGGTGAGATCACTTTTTTTTAAATTTAACACAGCAGTAGGTAACTAAAACAACCATCAACTGAAGCAAATATATTTTTGATACATCAATCCGGTGTCGGAAAGGAGAAATTCTTCTGATTTTGCGTCTTGCTATTTTTCTCAGAGTTTACAACATAGGTCTCTGGAAAATAGCAAGTAGTGGTTGTGAGGACTTGGACAATGTAGCACTGATCTAACATCATTATAGGACCAAGAACTGTGCATGTAGTAGAGCAGTGATGCAGAAATAAGCAGGCAATCAACTTCTATAGGAGAGGTGGAAGTAAGAGTTTCTGGTACCAGAGGATGATGGCACACATCACTCTCCCAGAGCATACCTTGATATTCAAGACGCATTATGTACCTCATAGCTTATCCTTACAAATCTAGGCTTTAAAAACCTTTCTTAATGCTTATTTATATTTTGGGAGGGGGGCAGAGAGAGGGAGACACTGAATCCAAAGCAGGCTCCAGGCT
>NW_027534748.1:0-229 GCF_008692635.1 Crocuta crocuta
CTCCAGGCTCTGAGCTAGCTGTCAGCACAGAGTCCGACGTGGGGCACAAACCCATGAACCATGAGATCATGACGTAAGCTGAAGTCGGATGCTGAACCGACTGAGCCACCCAGGCGCCCCTAGGGGAAAATTTTTAAATGGCCATCCCCCTTGCCAAATATAAAATTTCATGAGAGAAGAGGCTGTGTCTCTCATTTTGTTCAGGGCACTGTCCCTTGTGGCTGGGTCA
>NW_027534749.1:0-606 GCF_008692635.1 Crocuta crocuta
TCATTTCACAGTGAGGGCTGCGACTCCAAAGCCCTTCCCCTTTCGTCGTTCCATCTGGCACTGATTCACCACTTGAGTTCTTTAGCTACAAAGTGAATGATGGGGCCCCTCTTTGCTCTTGTGTACAGACCCAATCTCTGACGTCTGAGTTCCAAGGAAGAACAAAGTGGGGAACATCTTGGAAACAGTCCCTTCCTCCTGTGAGATATCTCCAAGGGCCCTTCCTGCAGCAATGTGGTGTGAGCTGGAACATCACAGCTGTACGTTCTCTTAATGTGTCCACCACAGGACCAGTTTTGGGAAGTTGCATAAGCCAGTGGTTATGTGCTTGTAACCACAATGCCCAGGCAGCCCCGCCAGTTTTAAAAGTATAAGGTCAGACTTGGAGAAGAATCCCTGTGGCCTCCACAAATAGATGGGGAGCAGTCGCCTATCATTTGAAGGTGCCGCTCACACATTCCAAGGCCCAAGCCCACATCTCTCCTCCGGGAATTGCATTTGGCTGGCTTTCAGCTTCAGTGAAAGAGTTTCTTGTTTCTGAGAAGCAATAGGGTGGGAATTCACTAGGCTTCCCTGTCATTCTAAAGGCCCAGTGAAAGCCAGCTG
>NW_027534750.1:0-323 GCF_008692635.1 Crocuta crocuta
GGCTAGAAGAGTACCTTTGGCTCTCTAGGGTCTCCAGCTTGCCAAGGACAGTTCTTGGGAATTCTCCACCTTCATAATTATGTGCGCCACTCGCGTGTGTGTGTGTGTGTGTGTGTGTGTGTGCACAATCTCCACACTCCATAAGCTTAGTGGTTCAGCCCTTGGACAGTCCTTAAGCCTTTGTATGCCAAGACCTCGCCCAAGGCTTGCCTACGGACAGTGCTCAGGTATGGCTTTTGAATTAGTGGTGACTGAAGAGGCAGCCAGCACGTGAAGCCAGAGGATCCCAAGCCACTCTGACTAGCAATGCCAGAAAGGTCTGC
>NW_027534751.1:0-237 GCF_008692635.1 Crocuta crocuta
AAAGACGTCTTCCAGAATTCTTTCTTGGTCATCAGAAACCGGCCATCACCCCAAAACCCCATCATTAGGATAAGAGGGCTGGGTGAAACACAAAACCGGTAACTGTCTACAGAGCAATACACGATAAGATAGCTCTATCCTTTCCACAAGGCAGAAATCATTTGCATCTCTACTATATAAATATTTGCAATGTTACCGTACTTGCACTACATCTGGGATCTTTAATCCATCATCTTG
>NW_027534752.1:0-408 GCF_008692635.1 Crocuta crocuta
CTCTCAGAAATAAATAAAACATTTAAAAAATTAAAAAAAAAAAATCCCAAAGAACAGCCTAAAAGTAGAACTGGTGGGCCACAGGGTATGCAAAAACCTAAGACTTCTGATACATGTCATGTGTTGGCACTGTGTTTCAGTGTGCTGAGGTTCAGCTCACACAAAGTGAGATTACACTTTCTGGATAGACTCTCTCAGGGACGAGGACTTTATCAGTAATATTTCACTGAGTAAGGGCCAAAAGTTTTAACAGGCATCTACACACTACAGAGAATTTAATGTGGATATGTACTGATTCCGGTACTTGGATTAAAAAAAGAAGCAGCAGCAGCAGCAGCAGTAAATGGGGCATCTGGGCAGCTGGTTAAGCATCTGACTCGATTTCGGCTCAGGTCATGATCTCACAGT
>NW_027534753.1:0-541 GCF_008692635.1 Crocuta crocuta
GCAGCTAACACACAGATGGAGAGACGCACAGATGAGACTTTCATGTGTGCCGGGTCGGACATTGTGCCCAGCACATGGTGCTGCTCAGGAGCTGGTCACACAAGAGGTTCCTGGAGTTCTGTGAACCCGGTGAGGGGAGACAAGCCTCCTGGGGGCTGTGCAGCGTTCTGGGACTTGGCATGAGAACAAGGGGCTCGTGCTGTGCGGCGTGCAGTGAGTAATGAAGTCCTTTGTCTCTGACCCCGAAAATCTGTTTCTTCCAGGAAGCGCGGAGGCTCCATTGTTAGCACCTGTTCATTGGCAGGTGGGGTGGAGTCTGAGGCCCTTCCCGGTTCTCCGCGCGCCAGAAGCTGTTCCACCAGGGACCAGCTCAGAGAGTTGGGAAACCGCGTTGGGGGTTAAGCAGGAAAGGTGTAAGTGGTGCTTTTTCGGAGGGGGGGGCAAGAGTAGGTTTTGGGCTCTAGCTAGTTCTGGGTCATGGTGGGACAGATAAGACGGCAGCCTCTGGATCAGATGCCTCAGCTGCTTCTTTTTTTTTTTT
>NW_027534754.1:0-220 GCF_008692635.1 Crocuta crocuta
TATGTGAAACTCCTGTTTTTATTTTCTTTTTAAAGCTTATTTATGGATTTTGAGAGAGAGAGAGAGAGTGAGCAGGGTAGGGGCAGAGGGGGAGGGAGAATCCCAAGCAGGCTTCACACTGTCAGCATGTAGCCCAACACAGGGCTTGAACCCATGAACCTTGAGGTTGGATGCTGGGGATGCCTGGGTGGCTCAGTCGGTTAAGCGTCTGACTTCAGCT
>NW_027534755.1:0-218 GCF_008692635.1 Crocuta crocuta
CTGTGGCAATAGATATTGAGATAGAGATGGTTAGGATCTTAAAAGTTTTTATGGGACACATGAGTACTTCTTGCCATAGGAATCAAGTAAATGTCCTAAACAAACTTGACCCAAAAAGTGGTGTGTGTTTTCAGCACACCAGTGCATCCTTACCCCAGAAAACAGATCTCTTACAATATGGTCAGACTATTTATTTTAATTCTGTATTTAGGATGTCA
>NW_027534756.1:0-212 GCF_008692635.1 Crocuta crocuta
GGAAAAAATAAGTCCTACAAAGCCTTGATCCATCATCTGGTACATGGCTTATGTGCGAACATCCACATGCAAAGGCCAGTTATATGAGGATGGGAATGATACCAGCCCACAACTCTCATGGGGTGACCTGTTAGTTCAGCCAACCTCTCTGCCTCTGTTGAGGCTGTAGACAGCTGCTCCGGAGAAATTTCCACTCGATCCTTCCTCTTATC
>NW_027534757.1:0-310 GCF_008692635.1 Crocuta crocuta
GGAAGTGAGTGGGTGTGTGAGGAAGCAGTGAGCGGGTGTGTGAGGGAGCGTGTGTGGGAGGGAGCGTGTGGGTGTTTGAGGGAGCGCGTGTGTGAGGAAGGGAGTGTGTGGGTGTGGGAGGGAGCCCATGCGTGAGGGAGGGAGCGTGTGTGGGTGTGGGAGGAAGCACGTGTGTGAGGAAGTGAGTGGGTGTGTGAGGAAGCAGTGAGCGGGTGTGTGAGGAGCACGTGTGTGAGGGAGGGAGCATGTGGGTGTGTGAGGGAGCGTGTGTGAGGAGCGCGTGTGTGAGGGAGCGCGTGTGAGGAAGTGA
>NW_027534758.1:0-514 GCF_008692635.1 Crocuta crocuta
CTGAACCAAGCACTGGGCCTCACAATGCCGCAAAGGCCTGTGGAAGTCTTTACAGTTTTCAACCTCGCATTTGAGACCTACAATAAACCTCTGGCAGACGCCTGCATAGGTCTTCCCAAACAGGCTCTGTGTGATCTGATGTAGCCTGCTCAAAAGGTGTTTGTTGAGGGCTAATTTCACCTGGTCAGTCAGGACCAAGAAATAATCCTTTGTTTTCTTCTCACTCAGGTTCAAATCCCGGGCAATAATCATTCTCAGTAGGGGCCCACGATCATTCTGAGCTATCTGACAATACTTGGCATCCACCTGAAAAATCCCAAAAAACTCGAAGCAAGACTTGACCATCTCCTTCTCGGCATTGTTGGTCACTCTTTTGAGGGCCCTGACCAGACTGAGGAGGACCTCCAGGCCCCCCGGAGCCAGGGCCAGGACCTCCTCGGGCTCGGCCTCACACTGGCTGGTGGCTTCATAGAGTGCCTCCACCACGCCAGCTGAGTGGTTGAGTGTGTTGAAC
>NW_027534759.1:0-227 GCF_008692635.1 Crocuta crocuta
CTGAGAAATTTTCAGAGCAATGACAGGACTCCAGAGGCTGAGTACTCTCTCTAATGTGGGCAATCTGTCCGTCTGTGGGGGTCCACAGGAGCTGAAGTCCTTCAAGGTCAGGCCACATCCATGGCAGAGAAATGGGTTGCCTGCTTCTTGAACTCAAGTCTGGACTTGAGAGAAGTCAATGGGATTTAGGGGAAATAGTTTTTAAAGACGAGACACAAATCAGACGT
>NW_027534760.1:0-215 GCF_008692635.1 Crocuta crocuta
CTGCCCCCACCGTGTTCATTGAAAGAGTTTCGTCTATCCCACTGATCTTCTCCTTCCGTGCATTTGGTTTCAAACATAACTAATAGAACAATATGGTAGCTGAATGCCGCAAAGCGCACAGCGTTGTTTCCCAGAGTCGAGCACCAGCAATTCTTTCATTGGTCTCCTCGTCTCTCTGCAGTCCCTCTCTGCCGAGCGACAGATGACGTAGACGA
>NW_027534761.1:0-484 GCF_008692635.1 Crocuta crocuta
TGTTGGAAAACAAAGGAGTTACTTGAGGAGTGGGAGGCGCAGCCAATTGAGTCCTTGGCATTGTTCTTGGCCCCGAGGACTGAGGCCCGCTAAGTAGTTTCCCGAATGTGGGTTGCCAATAGGATTGCCGTATTTATCAGTTTTAGAACGACATTCATTGGTCCAATGAAGCCCCTTGCCGCATCGGCGGCAAAGCCCAGGGGGCTTATTTCGTTTTGTATATCCTTGTTTTGCCCTCAATTTTCTGCAGTCCTTTTTCATATGTTACCACAATGGTAACAATTTCTGCCCTTAGAGGGCTTCATAGCCTGAGCCAAAGCAGTAGCAAACACAGCAGCGTTATGTTCAGTTCTTCCCACTCACGAAACAAGCTCTAATATATTCAGCTATAGAAGCTCCCTCCCCTTTTAAAGGGCCCCAAACACGTTTACATTCCGACTTTGCATTTTCAAAAGCAAGTGTCTGCAAAAATATCTCCGAGATT
>NW_027534762.1:0-509 GCF_008692635.1 Crocuta crocuta
GGAACTCTGTACAGGCAAGGCAGAGCCTGCTTGGGATTCTCTATCTCTTTCCCTCTCTCTGTTCCTCCTGTGTGCGCTCTCTCTCTCAAAATAATAAACATTAAAAAAAGAGAGAGAGAGAGAAAAACATGGGTCCCAAATTAAAATTGAGAAAATGAGGGAATGATGCTGGGTGGGCAATAACAACAGCAGTTCACAACAGACCTCCTGTTACAAATTTTCCTAGTACCCTGCCATTTGCCTTTGTAACATTTGCTGGATTAAAAAAAAAACAAAACTATTTGAGTAGTTACTTGATTAATGTCTGTCTTCCTAACTATTCTGAAACTCTAAGGGGAAGGATTATGTGTGCTCACAGAAAATGGTATTCACAATGCCTGACATGTGGTAGGTGTTCTTCAAATATTTGTTGAATGAATGGACTCTCTCTAACTGTTTTAACAACAGCTATGTTTACTTACATCTGCCAGAGGTGATTCTGGAATGCTGGCAATCAGGCTCCCCATTTT
>NW_027534763.1:0-504 GCF_008692635.1 Crocuta crocuta
TCGGGCTCTGTGCTGATAGCATGGAGCCTGCTTGGGATTCTCTTTCGCCCTCTCTCTCTGCCCCTCCCCTGCTCATGCAGATGTTGGTTCTCCCTCTCTCTCTCTCTCTCTCTCTCTCTCTTTCTCATAATAAACTTAAACAACAACAACAAAGCATTTACATTGATCACCCTCAATGACTTCATTATAACCATCCTATTTATCTGGCACTATGTACCTGGTTTGCCTGTGAATAGACTGACCATAGCCTGTCAGGTTGACTTGACAACTAATTGCTAAAGTGATGAACACCTCATTTGGATCAAAGCAGGATCAGATATATGACGTGGACATTTCACAATAACTAAAATATATCTTGTTAGGGGAACCTGGCTGGCTCAGTCACTAGAGCCAGTTGATAGCCCAACTGCATCCATCATGAAAAAGAAAGAAATGGTCCAAGTTTTCTTTCTTTTAAAAAATTTTTTTTAACATTTATTTTTTGAGAGACAGAGAGAGACAGAG
>NW_027534764.1:0-256 GCF_008692635.1 Crocuta crocuta
TTATCCACCCCACGGGTGGTCCGAGAGGGGCCCCCAGCATCTCCCGGGCCTGTGGCTGAGCTTTGCACACACAATAAATAAACTCGGCGCACTTGGCTCCTTCTCTGCCGGGCTCTCCAGCCTGTTGAGCGCTGGTGTCTGCCCTCAGCTGACTGGCCCTCACACACCTGTCCCTCGGCCTGCTGTTCCCCACGCACCTGTCCCCTGGCCTGCCGTCCCCCAGGCACCTGTCCCCTGGCCTGCTGTCCCCCATGCA
>NW_027534765.1:0-241 GCF_008692635.1 Crocuta crocuta
GCAGGCCAGAAAGGAATGGCAGGAGATCTTCAATGTGATGAATGTTAAAAACATGCAGCCAAGAATCCTCTATCCTGCAAGCCTGACATTCAGAATAGAAGGAGAGATAAAAGTCTTTCCAAATAAACAAAAATTGAAAGAATTCGTCACCATTAAACCAGCCCTACAAAAAATCCTGAGGGGGACTCTCTGAGGTAAGTGTTGCAAGGAATGCAAGATACCAGAGACACCACCACAAGCA
>NW_027534766.1:0-280 GCF_008692635.1 Crocuta crocuta
TTGAGGATTTTTGCATCCGTATTCATCAAGGATATTGGACTGTAGATCTCTTTTTTAGCTGGATCTCTGTCTGGCGTGGGAACCAGAGTGATGCTGGCTTCATAAAATGAGTCTGGGAGTTTTCCTTCACTTTCTATTTTTTGAAATAGCTTGACAAGAATTGGTATTAGTTCTGTTTTAAACGGAATTCCCCGAATTCCCCGGGGAAGCCGTCTGGTCCTGGACTCATTTGTTTGGAGATTTTTGATCACTGATTCAATTTCCTCACTAGTTATGGGTC
>NW_027534767.1:0-1488 GCF_008692635.1 Crocuta crocuta
GTTTCTTCTCGCAGCTTCCACTCCTGCCCACGTCCTTCTCTTCACTGGCGTGACCCGCAGAGAAGGTCAGCTGGTCACACGCTGCCTCGGCGTCTGAGTACCGAGAACATTTTCATTCTCCCTCCGTCTGGAAGGGCAGTTTTGCCAGATGCAGGATTCTCGATGGGCAGTTGTTTTCCTGCAGCACTTTGGGGGCAGCAGCCTGGTGCCTTGTGTCCTGCAGGGGTTCTGGGGGAGGCCTGCTGGTGACCGTGTGGAGGAGCTCGTGTGTGAGGACACTCTCTGCTCCAGGACATCCTGTCTCCTGACAGTGCGATTATATAACGTGTCTTCGCGTGCATCTCCTCAGTTCACAGCATGGGGAGTTCACCGTGCTACTTGGATGTTCGTATTCGTGTTTTCCATGTTTTCGTCATTCTGTTTTCCAATGTCTCTCTTTCCAGGACCCCACGTTGCGCATGGTGGCCATCTTGCCTGTGTCCCATGGGTGCCCTAGAGTTTGTTCGCTGCACTCCTGTCTTATTGCCTTCTGTTTCTCAGACTCGCTAATTCCCACTGTCCTGCCTTCTAGTTCACATATTCTTTCTTCTGCTTGATTCTGCCTCTGAGTCCATCCCATCGACGGTGCGCTGCAGTCATGGCGGTTGTCAGCCCCTCATCTCCTTGTGCTTTGTTTTTAGGTCTTGTATCTTTTTATTCCATTTTGTTCCTACATCACCTTCCTGGCTTTCTCCACATCCGCATGTAGTTCTGTGAGGATCTTCGACCATTAAGTCTTTGTCCAGTAGATCTACCATCAGGTGTTCAGAACTGAAGTCCAGCTGCTGTGGACTGTTTCCCCTTCGAGCAGGTGATACTCTCCTGTCTCTTTGCCTCGTGGTGGGATATTTTAACCCACTAGTGCTGTAACTCTGAACTCAGAGTCTTCCCCTTACCCAGGGTTTGCTGTTTTGGGTCATTTTTAGATTTTTTGATGGTTGTAGGCTGTCTCAGTACCAAGGATTACCCAGCCTGGGGTGTAAACTTGGTGCCTTCTCATGTCCTTTCTGAGCCTTTACCTGGAACAGCAGGGTCACATTCTAACACCTCCTGTATGTGTGATTGACTTTAACTGCCCTGAAGGTCGCTTCAGAAGAGGGGGGCTCGCCGCATGGCCGCCTGCCTCTGTGTCTTTGTCTGCACCTCCCTGACCAGGAGTAACCAGCCATTAGAGTGTGGGCCTCTGGTACTTGGAGGCTAGGGTCCATTTCCCAGCCTGCCTCCCACTAGCTGTGTGCGAGCTGCTCTGGGGCAGGTGCACAGCTGCCTGCCAGGGGCCGGGGTGGGGTGGGGTGGGGCTGCTCGTGTGCTCAGAGCAGACGCTGCCCCGAATGAACACAACCGTCCACGCCTTCACTGGGAAGTGCAAAGCTTCAACATTCTCCTGAACTGCAGAAGCGCCACTGCAGACAGCTGTCCTGGCACCCATCCGCTGTCTCCGGGGGGCCC
>NW_027534768.1:0-217 GCF_008692635.1 Crocuta crocuta
CCTGCTCACGCTGTCTCTCTCTCCTAGAAATAAATAAAAAAAAAAGAAAGAAAGAACCATTAAGAAGCATCAAAATGAAAAACTAAACTAAAATGGAACCAAAACAGGGAAGGAAATAAAAACATTCGGTTGTATTTGGATGATATTGCCTGCCTGAAGAATCCCTTGAATGGGCTTTAACTCATTGCAGTTTGAGAAAAGACAGTAGCTAGTATAA
>NW_027534769.1:0-357 GCF_008692635.1 Crocuta crocuta
CTCCATAAACTCCATCGATTTGCTCACTCTCTGTTGTCATCTGCAAGAGTCATTCTTTCATACTCTGACACAAGGAGCAGTGTCTGTCCCACGCTCCTGTAACAGAGGGAGCAAAGAATGTTCCAGAATCAGGGTGAGATGATAAATAGGAACCAACAGGAAACTATGGAACAGAGGCAGGCACTGGCTTTGGAGCCCGGGGGCAGCACTGGAGGCTTGGAAAGGACTTGGCTTCAAGCCAGACCTGGCTCTGAGCAGTTGTTCCCGGTACACCTTCATCTGCTTATGACCCGGGGACTCTGTTCCTACTGTCTTTGTTGCCACATCCCCTCTGGTGAACTGAGGTTCCTGACAGCA
>NW_027534770.1:0-214 GCF_008692635.1 Crocuta crocuta
TGCTGGGAACCTAGTCCCAGTCTTTTCACAGATAGTCATGCAGTTGGTGATCATATATGTATAAAAAGCAGTTTAAAATAAAACTTAAATAGGAGCTCTATGAAAGAAGCTTAGGAACAGTTTCTGTTGAAAAGGATTCCTGTTGAGCCTGAGTTAAAGTGATTACTGGGAAGTAGCTCTTATGAGTGAGATACCTCTCTCTATAACCATGCCT
>NW_027534771.1:0-209 GCF_008692635.1 Crocuta crocuta
CCATCAGGAAGAGCTAACAATTATAAATGTCTATGGACCAAATACAGAAGCACCTAAATACATAAAACAATTAATCCAAACAGAAACGATCTTATGGATAAGAATGTGCTAATAGCAGGGGACTTTATATTAATACTTCACTTACAGCAATGGATAGATCAATGAAACAGAAAATCACTAAAGAAACAATGGACTTGAATGACACATTG
>NW_027534772.1:0-522 GCF_008692635.1 Crocuta crocuta
TGGGTGGCTCAGTCGGTTAAGCATTGGACTTCGGCTCAGTTCATGGGTTAGTGGGTTTGAGTCCTGATCGGGCTCTTTGCTGACCGCTAGCCCAGAGCCTGGAGCTTGTCTTCAGATTCTGTGTCTCCCTCTCTCTCTGATCCTCCCCTGCTCACACTGTCTCTATCTCTCTCTCAAAAAATAAAGAAAACAAAACAAAATCTACATTCCTTTCAGTATATTTCATTCATCCATATTTCACTCCGATAATAGTTTTAAAATTTTCAATACAAACATTTTTTAATCGATAGGGAGAAAGAAGAGGAGGCACATGGGTGGGGCCTCATATCACATCTTCATGGTTATTATAGGACACCTAGTGCCCAGCTGGCAGGGGATTATGAGGATTAAATCACATCATGCTTGTGAATTTTCCATAACTTCCTTGTGAACACAAAGTTAGTGCTTAATAAGCACGGCAGTAACCCACGTATACACGTTGTTATCCAAATAGAGACCTACTCAGACATTAGAGCTTTCAGA
>NW_027534773.1:0-236 GCF_008692635.1 Crocuta crocuta
CCAATACCATACTGTCTGGATGATGACAGCTTTGTAGTAGAGGCTTAAGTCTGGGTTGGTGATACCTCCCGTTTTGATTTTACTTTTCAGTATTACTTTGGCTATTCGGGGTCTTTTGTGGTTGCATACAAATTTTAGGATAGTTTGTTCTAGTTTTGAGAAGTATGCAGGTGCAATTTTGATTGAGATTTCATTGAATGTGTAGATAGCTTTGGGTCGTAATGACATCTTAACTA
>NW_027534774.1:0-299 GCF_008692635.1 Crocuta crocuta
ACCACCAAATCATATGTCTTAAGCTTGGGCTGTTTTTTTTTTTTTATGGTTTCTACATCCCATGCAGTGAGGGATGGAGGAGGAAGAAGGGAAGATTATTTTTATTATCAAATCCTTCATTATGTCTTTTCCAGTTTAGTCCTTTCTATCCTAGTTATTAACCATTACCCCCAGATTGTTCCAGCAAAATGTATTCACCATATAACCTCTTTCAGATCCTGACAGTCAAAAAGAATCTTCTCTCAATCAAAATGACACTCACAGTAACAGGCTTCAAGACTCCCTATCAACTGTAAATT
>NW_027534775.1:0-263 GCF_008692635.1 Crocuta crocuta
AATCGATCTTCAGCACGGCATATCATAGTAAAAATGGCAAAATATGTGCACAAGGAGAGAATTTTGAAAGCAGCTAAGGAGAAAAGGGCACTAACATACAAAGGGAAACCTATCAGAGTGGTGATAGACCTATCTACTGAAACATCACAGGCCAGAAAAGAATAGCAGGATATCTTCAATGTGACGAACAGAAAAAATAGACAGCCAAGAATCCCCTAAGCAAGCCTGTCATTCAAAATAGAAGGAGAAATAAAAGTCTTTCC
>NW_027534776.1:0-901 GCF_008692635.1 Crocuta crocuta
ACGCGCAAGAGGCTAAGGGCAGTGAGTCAGGGGGATGAGAGGTCCGTTTTGGCTCTGGAGAATCAGGGCAGGCTCCATGGAGGAGGTGTCATTTGTATCAGGCCGTGAAGGATGGCAGCATGTTGACAGACGGGCCGCAGTGGATGAAGGCTCAGAGGTGGGAAAGGTCACAACAGATTGGGGTGTGGTTCAAAGCAGCCATTCCCAACCAGGGAAGGTGGGGACATACCTACCCATGGGGTGGGGAAGCCATTGCTGTAGGGGGTTGCTGTTCCTAGTGAGAGCGTGTTGTTTCTTGCATTTAACACATTTGCTGGGCACCTTCAGGGTACCTGGCCCTGTGCCATGGGGTGATCTGGGGCTGAGCAGTTGAACCCCATGGAGCCTTGGCTTGGAAGACTTCAGTGGCTCACAAGGTGGGCTTTGAGTCCAAACCAAGGCAGGTGGGCTCCATCCTGCCCGTAGGGGAGTTGGTCTTGAGGTGGGTGCAGCCACACGACCCTGAGGGGCTGGCACGGGATGCCAGTGGGACCACAGATGTGATCCATTAATATTGAATCGTGCCTCTTGAGGGCCTGCCCTGTGCAAGATGCTCTGCCAAACGTCTTGTGTATAAAAGTCCTTACGGCCACCTTAGGAAGGAGGTACCGTTATGATCTTGCTTTTACAAAAGAGGAAATTGAAGCCCAGGGAGGCTAAGTAACTTGTCCAAGGTCAACAGAGTGGCATGCCTGCCTTGGATTTGAACCCAAGCCGTCTAGAATGCTCTCGGGTGTACAATACTGCCTCATGCTGCCTCGTGCATCGCAAACTGAAAAGTGTGTGATGAATTTAGGGCCAATCCCATCTCGCTAGGTGCCAGAATCCATGTGGCTGCTGAGGGAGAGGCCACAACCCAGCA
>NW_027534777.1:0-595 GCF_008692635.1 Crocuta crocuta
ATTCTGTGTCTCCCTCTCTCTGACCCTCCCCTGCTCGCGCTGTCTATTTCTCTCTCTCAGAAATAAATAAAAACATAAAAAAAAAAAAACCCAAACTGGAGTATCCAAGTGTCTACCAACTGGGTTACATTTATACATTTGAGTATTATTCTGCAAACATAAGAAAGAGAATGCTGATACGTGCTTTCTACATAAATAACTCTCAAAAATCATTATGCTAAGTGAAAGAAGCCAGAATCAAAAGACCACATGTTATATGATTCCATTTACATAAAATATCTAGAAAAGGCCAATTTATAGAGATAGGAAGCAGATAAGACATTGCCTAGGACTGAGGTGGGAGTGGACATTAACAGCAAATGGAGACAAGGGAACCTTTAGAAGTGTTAGAAATGTTCTAAAACTGCATTGTGGTGATGGTTGTGTAACTCTATAACTTTACTAAAATTATTGAGTTTACACTTTGAATGGGTGAATTTAATGGTATGCAAATTATACCTTAATAATTTCATTAAGTAAAAATTTTAAAAAAAATTAACATTTATTCATCTTTTGAGAGACAGAGACAGAGCATGAGGGGGGAGGGGCAGAGAGA
>NW_027534778.1:0-270 GCF_008692635.1 Crocuta crocuta
ATCTATAAGGAACTCCTCAAACTCCACACCCGAAAAACAAATAATTCAGTAAAGAAATGGGTGGAAGATATGAACATACACTTCTCCAAAGAGAACATCCAGATGGCCAACAGACACATGAAATGATGCTCAGCGTCCCTCATCATCATGGAATTACAAATCAAAACCACGCTGAGATACCACTTCACGCCGGTCAGAGTGGATAAAATGAACAAACCAGGAGACTATAGATGCTGTCGAGGATGTGGAGAAATGGGCACCCTCCTACAC
>NW_027534779.1:0-238 GCF_008692635.1 Crocuta crocuta
GGGTCATGCTCTATATCCCAAACCAGGCCTCATTTGCAGATCTTAATCCGCGCGACCCATTGATATCGCCCAAAATGTAAACTCGCAGGCGAATCCCACATAGTAGTTTCAAGCCTCTTGCCTCCTCCCTAGGGATGGAGCCATGCCAGAGGCACAGGCGCTGCCGTATCTTCTCCAGGTCGAGCTGGTGAGTGAGGAGGAGTTTCTTCCAGGGTCGCCTGGGAAGAGTGCATCCCGC
>NW_027534780.1:0-236 GCF_008692635.1 Crocuta crocuta
ATTTGTATGGAACTACAAAAGACCTCAAATAACCAAAGTAATATTCAAGAAGAAAACCAAAATGGGAGGAATCACCCTCCCAGACTTTAGCTTCTACTACAAAGCTGTCATCATCAAGACAGTATGGTATTGGCACAAAAACAGACACATAGACCAATGGAATAGAATTGAGAACTCACAATTGAACCCATAAATGTACGGCCAACTAATCTTTGACAAAGCGGGAAAGAGTACCC
>NW_027534781.1:0-273 GCF_008692635.1 Crocuta crocuta
GAATTATTAAGATAAAAACGCTTGAAATACATACAAGCTGTACCCACAACAGACCCTGGCATTCCTGGCTTAAACATGGAACAGAATTCTAATAATCTCTTCTCATAGTATTTGCAGAGCATCATTTCTTCATGAGAAGAAAAAATACATATATATATGTACATATATATATATGCACATATATATGTGTGTGTGTGTGTATATATATATATTCTTTATCCAGCAAGGCTTTCATTCAAAATAGAAAGAGAGGTAAAGAGTTTCCCAGACAAA
>NW_027534782.1:0-241 GCF_008692635.1 Crocuta crocuta
ATGCTGAGGCACTGGAGTAGCATCCAATACCAGCTCTAACATAAGGTGTGTGACTCTGGGAGAATCCCTTCATTTCTGAACCCATCTTGATGCTTATATTTAGTGATTTCAAATCGGATATATTGCATTCATTTTTTATTGCTGTTTTTGGTATTCTCTGGTTCTGTTGGATAACGTACATGGAATTCAAAAATCATCCATTTTGTTTGATTTATTTATCATCAGATAGCATCTTTGATCA
>NW_027534783.1:0-458 GCF_008692635.1 Crocuta crocuta
TTGGATTTAGGTCTGCCCTTTCACTATCTGTTTTCTATACGTCTTGTGTTGTTTACTGCCATCTTTTGTATTAAATGGATACTTGGCTCTGCCCCCTCTTCCTCCCTTCTATCGGGTTGTGAGTATGGTTATGCCTGATTGAGTCACACAGCCTGAAGGCTCTGATCCTTTTTCTCCATTTTTTCCTGCTCTTCAGATTGGATGATTTATCTTGATCGTCTTCAGTTTGCTGAGTTTGTGGATTCCTTTCTCAGCCATCTCAGATATACTGTTGAGCTCTCCCAGAAAATCTTCCACAGAAGCGGCAGTACTTTTCAACTCCAGAGATTCCATTAGGTTCTCTTTTATCATTTCCGTGTCTTTATTTCCTCTATTCCATAAGTCATTATCCACATACTTTCCTTTAGCTCTTTAAAATTTTTTTAATGTTTATTCATTTTTGAGAGAGAGAGAGACAG
>NW_027534784.1:0-266 GCF_008692635.1 Crocuta crocuta
GATAGATCACATACTGGGACATAAAGCAGCCCTCAATACATAAAAAAGAATTGAGATCATACCATGCACACTCTCAGGGATCATAATGCTTTGAAACTTGAAATCAATCACAGGAAGAAGCCTGGAAAACCCCCCAAAACATGGAGGTTAAAGACCACCGTACTAAAGAATGAATGAGCCAATCAGACAATTAGGGATGAAATTAAAAAATATATGGAAACCCGAGGGGGCAAGATGGCGGAGAAGTAAGGAGCTCCGTACTTGCA
>NW_027534785.1:0-495 GCF_008692635.1 Crocuta crocuta
AGCAGCTCCAGGCTCCAGACTCTGAGCTGTCACCGCAGAGCCCAATGTGGGACTTGAACCCACCAACCCTGAGATGGTGACCTGAGCTTAAGTCAGACGCTTAACCGACTGAGCCACCCAGGTGCCCCCTCTTAGCAGTTTAGTTTAAGCCAAATCATAAGGTACTTGGAACATGTATAAAAATATCAGTTAGGCGATGGTTAACTAGTAGACATCAAGATTTCTAGATAATGACTTTTCTATCACCTGTAGCAACCAGTAAAAATCTATTATTATTGTAAGTACCTGGAATATTTGCTGTCACTTTGCCAGGTTACATTTGCAAGTCCGGTATTTCAAGAGTGCCACATTCTCCCTTGCAGTCTGCCTGTGGCCGCATGGACTTTTGAGCTATCCCAGGTAGTATCATGAATTCATTTCAATCTGTATAGATAAACTTGAAGTAGAAGTATGATACATGATGCATCTTATGCTGAACACACACACACACACACA
>NW_027534786.1:0-247 GCF_008692635.1 Crocuta crocuta
GGGAAAAAGAGAGAGTCCAAAACAGAAAAACCTCTGCTCGGGGGGGTGGTGGGTGGGGGGGGAGAAACCTCCGCTCAGGGCAGAGAAAGACCGTACTTGCCAAATACCTGCACACCAGGTCCCCTCACGCCAACTGGTCCCGGAGGGGCTGAGTGCACAGACTACTTCTTTATGCTGGCTCCTGGCGGCTGGACTTCAGAGAGGTGGCGCGCCTGCCACCATTGTAGCTCCCGGGCGGCTGGGGCCC
>NW_027534787.1:0-1065 GCF_008692635.1 Crocuta crocuta
CAGCAACGTAAAAGCTTCAGCTAATTTAGTTCTAAGGCTTACATGCTGAAGACCTATGGTCCCAATTGTGACCAAAGTTGCTTGGTATTCTTTTCTCCTATCTAGGAAATTCCAACTTACCTTTCTAGTAACAGAGTCACCTATTTCACTGGTACCATTATCAAAGAATTGTAAAGCTTTAACTTTTACTCAAAACTCCACTATCCTTATCAATCACAAACTTCAGGAGAAGTAAAGAGAACCAATGAAATTGTGAAACTAAAATTTGCACAGTTCTCAAAAACACTTGGACTTCCATTAGCCTTGACAGCAGTGAGATGGACCTTCTCTACCTTCTCTGGTCACCTCCTGCTGAGCCAATCACAGGCTACTCCATTCATTTGAAAATCTTACTTCTATACCCAGATTTTACCCTATTTCAGATTCATGTGA
Organism: Crocuta crocuta; assembly: GCF_008692635.1. Classification (NCBI taxonomy): domain Eukaryota; kingdom Metazoa; phylum Chordata; class Mammalia; order Carnivora; family Hyaenidae; genus Crocuta; species Crocuta crocuta. The sequence continues at coordinate 433 of NW_027534787.1, forward strand.
CTAAATACTACAAAATATTCATTGAACAGGTTCAACCTGCATTTTCAAAACTTCCACTACATGATCTGAAATCTGGAGATATAGTCATCTGGAAAAGATGTCAAAGAAAACTGCCTTGGAGTTTGATGAAAAAAAATCCTTGGCAGAGAATGTTAACTGACACAAGAGTAAAACCTTAAGATGTTGGAGTCATACTTCCTAATGAAAAAAGACACATCCATTTCTCATGATCCTAGAAATTCAATTGAGCGACCTCAAATTGAGGATTCTCATAAATTCTCCAGAAGCTGATGACTAGAGAAGTGAATCTCTGCTTCCCAAAACTAGGGAACAAGGTAGAAGTTAATAGCTTCCACCAAAAACAATAAAAATCAGATTAATTTTCTGATTCTTCACTCTTTTTCTTTCCCTTTCCTCTACCATTAATCTTGTCTATTATTTTAGTCTAATACCCTCTATCAGCTAACTAAAAGCTTTATCAATATGATCTCTCCTATCTTCATAGGGATGGCCTTCTATCACTTAGGAAAAACGTAAAATTCTTTGGTGTGTTTTCTTAAACTATAGATATCGCTCTGATTCAACTGATTGTCAGATTTGTAATCCCTCACCTAATCCAAATGACAAAAAAAA
>NW_027534788.1:0-494 GCF_008692635.1 Crocuta crocuta
CTTACAGCTCACCTAAAGGAACTAGAGGCAGAGCAACAAGAATGCTCAAAACCCAGTAGAAGAAGAGAAATAGTAAACATTAGAGCAGAAATAAACAACATAGAGACCAAAGAAAGAATTGAACAGATCAATGAAACATAGAGTTGGTTTTTTGAAAAAATTAACAAATTTGACAAGCCTCTAGCCAGGCTTATCAAAAAGAAAAGAGAGAGCACCCAAATAGACAAAATTATGAATGAAAATGGACTTATTACAACCAACCCCTCAGAAATACAAGCAATTATCAGGGAATACTATGAAAAAGTATATGCCAACAAACTGGACAACTTAGAAGAAATGGACAAATTCCTAAACACACACTCACTACCAAAATTCACACGGGAAGAAATAGAAAACCTAAACAGGCCCATAATGAGTGAAGAAATAGAATCAGTTTTCAAAAATCTCCAAAGAAATAAGAGCCCTGGACCTGATGGTTTCCCTGGGGAATTCTA
>NW_027534789.1:0-219 GCF_008692635.1 Crocuta crocuta
CTGAGCGAATGTGCTCAAAATTCAGTCTCATTAGACACATGGATTGTCACACTTCTCTTCGGCACTTGGTTCTACCAGGCAACTTTGCCGTGTGTGTGTGTGTGTGTGTGTGTGTGTGTGTGGTTACTGGATATACTTTGGTGAAGTCCTTCTCTGCCGTGCTCATACTTAGAGGTTTCTTCTTCCCGAGGACCCACAAGCAAGTCAGTACCATCAGGG
>NW_027534790.1:0-537 GCF_008692635.1 Crocuta crocuta
GCATACATGGAGGTCCCCTGCCGGGCCAGGGATGAACACACCAGTTAATAGATGCTGGGAGCTCTGGGAAGCCCTAGAGGGGTAACAAGGGGCATCTGAAGGCAGTGGGTATTCACCAAGTGGTATGGATTTATCTCAGCATGTTCAGCTCCTAGTATGACTACATAGGCTTATGCTGACTGAAAGTCAATGCTGGGTTTTTAGCCTGGTAAACATGTTAATTGAAGGCACTTCTACCATTTCATGAATATCCCATTTGTCTTTGTGGAATTTTTTTCAGGTAATTCTGTCTCATGGCAGGTGGTGGCTAGGTGGGCAATTCTGAGTGAACAAGTGTGAAGCATTTGTCAGGAATGGACCATCTTTCCTTGGTGACAGTCAACCCCTGATAAGCAACTGACTGGTGGGCGCACCATCCACAGGACCCCTTGGTCAGATGAACGTTACCACAAGTTACCACATTCCCAGGCTGCATGTGCTCTGGAAAACTGGAGTGACTCCTTAAGGCCGTCATCTGGAGAAAGGCCCTTTCTTAGT
>NW_027534791.1:0-483 GCF_008692635.1 Crocuta crocuta
TGCAGAAACTAGAAGGTTTCACTGGCAGGCCCAGATAACGAATCAGTCAGTAGCTAGAAGGAGCAACCCAGGTATTTGTTAACCGTGACCAGGCAGCACGGAAGGAAAAACGCCGAAAGATGCAAAAACAGGCAGACTTGTTAGCTGCTGCTTTGGCGGAGCAGTCAAGACACCCCCATAAGAAAGCCCTGCAGAGAAAGGGCCAAATCCAGAAAAGGGAGCAGTGAGGAGGAGGGTCTTGCCCTAGATTGAAACTAGGCTGGAATCAGTGTGCTTTGTGCCGTCAGGAGGGCCACTGGAAAAGTGAGTGCCCCCAGCGACCAGACGATTCTCAGCAAGGTACTAAGCAAACAAAAAAAAGGGGTGGGGGCATGTGGTCCAACGCCGGTACCAACTGGCCCCGCAGCCTCATGGGGACCCAAGAATGATTTTATGGGTCTAGCCGCCATGGAGGACTATGAGGAGGACTAGGACAGACCGGGC
>NW_027534792.1:0-509 GCF_008692635.1 Crocuta crocuta
TAGAAGGGAATGAAGAGTTCCAATTACCCACAGTGTCAGTCGCCAATGACAAAGTGTAGAGGTCAGCATGCTTGAGGATGGTGGGTGGTGACTGGTACACAGAATGGGAACCCACCAAGTGGCAGAAGTGAAGTGACTTCTGATACAGAAACGGGCAGTGACTTCATTCTAGCGATGACTCAGGACACATCAAAAGCACAATGTCGCTTCTGAAGTTTTCTGAAATAGCTTCAAATTATGGGAAGTCACTCCCCTGTGTTCATTCAGGTGAACAAAATTCAACTCAGGTAGGTGTCTGCCTCACAAAGGTTCTCCTCCACTGTGATTATACAAAACAAGGAAAGATCACCTTCTCTGCTACTTTATAGCCTTTCTCCAGTGTGACCTCTGAGTGAGGAATGAGGACAGATCACTGACTAAAGGAACGGTCATGCACCTCACCCGTGAGGCCTTGCTCTAGGGCAAATTCAGATTATCACACTGTATCTTTGGTCAAAAGATTACCCATA
>NW_027534793.1:0-215 GCF_008692635.1 Crocuta crocuta
CGTGCAGGTCAGGGGCCCAGGGTCCTGCCTCTGCAGACGCTGATGTGGGCGGGCGGAGGGTCACGAACCTTCCTCCATCTTCAGATCTGCCTGTCCTTGCACCTGTGATGCTCGGGAGCTGGGAATCAGAGTCTTTCATGGACTCGAAGATGCTTTCATCTTCGAAGATGCTTTGAATCACAGAATGTGAGCATCTGGTCCCTTTCACAGAATCC
>NW_027534794.1:0-243 GCF_008692635.1 Crocuta crocuta
GGCACATAAACTGCATTCCAAGGAAGCAGGGCAGCGTTTCCTGGGTATGGCAATTGCAGAGGCTCAAATTACCACTGTGTCTGAGGCATACGGGAGCCTTCAGCAGTTAAAGGCCCTTTGGGGCGTTCTTGGTATCCATGTGGGAAGTTGGAGCCATTCCTGGAAGAATTAGTCTTAAATAGAAACTAGCTCTGTGACCTGGCCTGATGTGGAAGAAATGTAAACAAGGTCAAATGTGGCTTT
>NW_027534795.1:0-591 GCF_008692635.1 Crocuta crocuta
CCCAGGCCTCAGAAACACGATTTATCCGATGTTCCTACAGTTACTCTCATCCAATATCCTGTCCTTGCCAGCAGGACGAAAGGGGGCTTCAGTACAGCAAGTGTCCCTCAAAACGAGGAGGAACGACCTTCAGCAACTGTCCCTGTTTTCGGACTTGTGTTTGGCAGCTGCAGCTCCAAGTTGCTGGGGCCCCGAAAGAATCAGCCGAGTCTGGCTGCGTCGGACCAGTCCTCTGCGAAGGAGCCGCTGAGCACCCCGGTCCCCTGCAGACTGCCCTGGGGCACGGTGCGTGCTAGGAGCTGAGCCGGAGACCCCCCACTCCCTGCCTCAGACCACCTCCCTGGCCAGGTCTGGGTGAGGCCCAACTATGAAGATCAACTCACTCCATTCCTTTTAGAGACGCCCTGGGAAAAGGGTTTGATCCCCCAGAGACCAGCCCCGCACCTGCTCCACTGGGTAGCAGACGCGGACACCAGATTGCCGGGCCCCTGCCTACAGATATGAGACCTCTGCACTGGCCACACACCTAAGTGCTGTTTTCTACGAAGTCCGAGAACAGGGGGACCTGGGTGGCTCAGTCAGTTGAGTGTC
>NW_027534796.1:0-614 GCF_008692635.1 Crocuta crocuta
CCCTAGTGTCCTCAGGAAAGACACTGGGTTCCAGGCTTCCTGCCTTTTCCTTTCCTCTTTCCTCCACTCTTGTCCCCACCCCATGCCATCCTGACCCCGTAGCTCATAGTCACCATTTGGAAGAAAGAGCATACAGGACCCTGCTAAAAACCCTTCAGTGGCTCCCGTCATGCCCAAAGCAGAATCTTGACTCCTCTCCCACCCACCAGCCTCAGCTGCACTGGCCCCGACAGCTCCCCTGCCCACCCTTCACCTCTGCCTGAGCACCACCGGCCCCAAGAGGCTCCCTGACCTCCCTGCCTTATGCTATCCCTGCCCCCCTCAGCACCATCTCATTACTTATCTGCATTTGTGTGTTTTTGTCCTTTGACCTCTGTCCCTCCCCTGAACTGGCAGCCAGAGAGGTAGGCTCTCCTTCCGTTTTGTTCACTACAGACAGCTCAGGCCAAGCTTCGTTTCTAGCTGGTAAGCTACCTCTAGGTACCCCTCAGTTGACAGCTTTCTGGGTGTTTTGTTTATTCACCAGGTTTCTCAGCAGTAATCCTTTGAATGGACAGTCTCATCATCAATACTTTAGAGGAGGAATCTGAGGCTCAGAGAGGCCCCCTGCATGG
>NW_027534797.1:0-481 GCF_008692635.1 Crocuta crocuta
AAAGGAAGCTCCCGTTGCCCGGGGAATCTCAAGCTCCAGTCACTCAGCAGAGAATGTCACTTGTCCACATCTTGGCGCCGCTCCTCAGGGACCGTTGAGAATGCTTGTCACGTTCGCAGGAAGCTGTGCACATGTGCGCCAGCCGTCGGACACCTGGGAGCCCCCGTGAGGTGTGCAGAAAGGGGCAGGAGGCAGCAGAGAGCAGCTACCCGGAGGCCCTTAGACTCCCCATGTGGCCCGAAGCTCTTTTTCCAGCCTGGCTTCCTTCCCTCCCAAGTGTCTCATCCGTGACCAGGTGAGCCGTGCGAGGGGTTGGACGGCGTGGGGCACCGCAGGGCCAGGGTGCCGACACACAGCACGGGACTCGCTTCCACGAAGACTGGGCATACGTGCTCCGGGGAGGGCGCTCTGGCCGAGATCACGTTTTCCTCGAGCAGACATCGCGCAAAGAAACGGCAGGAAAGGAGCTGGGGGGGAGGGG
>NW_027534798.1:0-226 GCF_008692635.1 Crocuta crocuta
TATCCTTGCTCAGATGTAAACCAGAACGATGTATAAATCCCCAAGAACGGTCCCCAGTCTGACCAGTAAAGCATGGTTCACCAACTCCATGGCCTGCTGAGTCCGGATGCCCACCTCTATAGCGGTAGGCAGTGCACACTTACTTTCCAAGTCTGGAAGGCACTGTAGACAGGAACCATGGCCGGCCCGAGAGGCAGAGTGCTGACTCCAGGAAAGCATTCGGTGC
>NW_027534799.1:0-226 GCF_008692635.1 Crocuta crocuta
CTTCTTCCATTGTTATTACGATGGCAGAGAGGCGGACGGCCGTGAGGGTTGGGGTTTGGGCGCTCTTACATCCCAAGCACTTGGGCCCAAGCAGTAGCTCCTGGACAGTCCCCTCCCGTGACATGTCCTGTCACTGCTCTGTGGGTCTGTCTGGACCATGCTCACAACATACTCCGGATCAATTCTTCCTCTGTGAGATCAGTCCAGTTAATTGCGTCCCGACTCC
>NW_027534800.1:0-253 GCF_008692635.1 Crocuta crocuta
CTTTACAGAGGCCACAGATTTCCACCTGAGGGGAGCTAATAAAAGTCATCAGAATTCCATTTCTATGTAGAGCTTGACTGCGGTAAGCAAGCCTCTTTGAAACTAAACTTGGGATGAAAGCCCTGTTCTGACAACAAAATATTTATCTCCGGCTAATGACTAAGGGGCTGCTGTGTGGAGCACACTAGTGATGTGTAACTGGCCTGGCTCCAGCACTTCATCCCTTTGCACGGAGGATCAAGGTAGCACCAAG
>NW_027534801.1:0-612 GCF_008692635.1 Crocuta crocuta
CTTGACTTGGGCCCTCATCACGGCAACCAGCTGAGATATCAACCCCATAAACCTAGACTGGGAGCAAGGAGGGACCATGCTGCTGCTTCCTAAGACATCACTCTTTGAATAAACAAGGAGCCCATCACAAACGGAGTACAAGGGCCCCAGATATGGCCGTTCCTTGCTGCCTCCACCCTGTGGAGAGGAAACCTGGAGGAAACCCTCAAGGAAAGGCAGAAGAGGAAAGGGTCGGGGAGGCTGAGGGTGCAGTTGAGGGGAATTTGTCCCCAAGAACAAAGGTCATCCCCAAGGGGCCCAGCTTGATCACGAATGGTTTAAGAACAGCAAGGTGTAGCCTTTATTCCAGAATATAATCCCATTTGAGCCTTATAACAGTCTTTGTGGGGTACCTTGGATGTCATTTTAGGAGCTCAGGGCTTATGTATGGTGGCCTGCAGACTTGAGAGCAAACCCCAGCTCAGCATTTCCGAGTTGTACGACTTTGGACAACCCTCCCTCTCTTCGAGTCTCAGCTTCTACGCCTCAGGTTCTCAGCTGGGGAGGTGATTCAGTTCTTGGGGTGTTTGGTATTGTCTGGAGACATTTTTGGTTGTCACAACATGGGGGGGG
>NW_027534802.1:0-1803 GCF_008692635.1 Crocuta crocuta
TACTCCCTGCCTCCCTCCTCTTCATGCTTTTGAGGTGATGGACTTTGGGGCACACAGGTCATTGAGATTTCAAGTCCTATATCCATGATAGAACTTGCTTTTTACTCCCCATGCGATACCGCCCTTCCCAGTGGAGTCTCTAGGTCCCAGCTTTCAGGAATCATGTGCCCCAGCCCTCTGCTCTCCTCCTGCTACCCCTAACTCTCAGCTAGTGCCCAGCCCCAGCAGAAGGCGGTACTTACTTTCAGCACTGTTTTATTGTCTGAGGAGGGGGTGCGCCCAGACCACAAGGCGAATTTGCAGGGATCACCTTCTACGTGCTCGGTCACACCCAGCTCTGAGGTCTGTAGACAGGAAATGCCTGTGAGAGGCGGGGAAGGGGAGGGCAGTGGGGAAACTTAGGGCTGGGGTGGGAAGGGAAAGGTGACAAAGAGGAGAGGACCGAGGGAGGGGCTTCTGTCAATCAAACTTCAACAGACTGGAAGCTTTGTTCTTCTACCTGGGCTGAAAGGATCTACAAGCGCCTGCCTGATTAGCAGGTAGCAGGGAGGGAGGGTGGAGAGGGAGGCGCTAAAAGCAGACATCAAGAAGAACGATGGAATGACTCTAAAATGCAGAAGTGGGAGTTGAGGGGGCAGCTTTCCAAATAGGAGGCATTTTCATGTGTCCAGGATGGTTTTGGTGTGGCGCCAGGGGAGAGATGAGTGGAGTGTTCAAGAGCCCTTCCTGCCCAAGGGCTCTAAGACAATAAGGAGACTTGTCTTACCCCACCCATCCCACCTACCAGTAGCTTGTTCTTGTAAACATATTTCGTGTGTCCTGAAGAGTCTTTGATCTCCTTGCTAAAAACCAAGGAGATCTCAAAGAGGAACAAGTGCCGCTCCCGCCCCTTCCGGATCAGCGACTTTGGGTCCCACACTTGGAAGGCATCCTGGAGAATCAGCTCCCCCTGCACATCCAGGTTCTCGTCGAACCCTGAAAGACACCCGTTTCCACCCTGTGGAGTTTCTCTAGTGCCCTGTCTGGGTGCCATGGTCCACTCCCCTCTTGGAAAGGTCTTCTTGACTGAGCCCTCAGTTCCCACATCACTTTCTCTCTCTGATTCCTGAGATCCTAAATACTTGAGTAGATAGCTCTAGGGAACTGTAATCAGACCCCCCTTCCTGCACTGGTCTCCTACACATAACCAGTATCAGTGGAATCTTCTCAAAAGCCTGGGACCTCCTGCAAGGGCAAACCCCATGTCACCTTCTTCCTCTACAGCTCCCCATGGACTTGGACTCTGAGCTCTAAGTGAGGTTGAGGACTGTCTGATGGGGTGCCCTTGACTCCACTTTATTTGTTGTTGCTATATTTTTTATAGTCCATTCCCAGGACTCTTTCCTTTGATGGCTCCTGTCCAGTGGGGTGCACAAGCCTTCAACAGTTATATGTATTCCACTTTAAATTTGAACAGGGGTTCTGAAACTTAGTGTGTGTAAGAATCACCTGCAAAGCTTGTCAAAACATAGATTCCTATCCACTCCTGCCCCCAGAATACTGGGATTCAGTAGCTGTGGGGTGGAGCCCAGGAATTTGCTCTTTTGACAAACTTCCAGGTGTTGCTGCTGCTGATCCACATACTTGGAATAGCTGGATCCAGAATACAGGTCAGGGACAGGCTGGAGAAGGATGCTTACAGAGGAGGACACCCAGGGGTGGGGATGGGGATGGAGTTCAAATAGAAAAGGGGGTGGAGAACTGTGGCAGCAGGAATATGTTCAGATGGTTAGTGCTCAGTCTGGAGAAGGAAACCAGGGCTCC
>NW_027534803.1:0-702 GCF_008692635.1 Crocuta crocuta
TCCCCTGGCCCTCTGTCACCTGCCAGGGCCTTTTCTGTGCACTCCACTGGGGAGACCTCCCTGGGCTGCGCGGCCCCGGGCAGGTGCATAGGCTCCTAACATGAAAGCTCCCTCTTTTATTCCTTTCACAGAGGATGGTAGGGAATACATCTCCTAGCTTGGGAATTCTGACAACCTTATTTTGGGCACTGACTGGAGAATCACTTGCTCTCTCCTTTCTTGGTAACCTCACTGCCACCCTAGAGCTCTAAAAATATCTCAGATACTGCAAGTGTTTGTTTACAAGTCTGACTCCCCATTTAGACTCTTAGGTTTCCTTACAGCAGGTACCGTGTCTTATTTTTACCCTAGTGCTTGTGTTGTAGTAGGAGTTTTAACAAATGTTTGAGGATGAGGAGGGGGGAGAGGGAGAAGGAATGAATGAATATAAATGAAAGAATGAATAAACATAGGTCTTTAAGGTTGGACAACTAGATTAGGAGATGCCAATCTGGACTTCAGGGACTCTGCTGGGTCCTCAAGAGTTTCCACAGTGGTGTGGGAATGTGGGTCTGTCTTACTTCCTCTGTGACAGTTTAACCCATTTTTTATGATATTCATTGGGCTTCCTTATTTGAGATTTTGTTTGAAAGAAGGTTCAGTAGGGGGTTCCGGGGAGGCTCAGGTGGTTAAGTGTCTGACTTTGGCTCAGGTCATGATCTC
>NW_027534804.1:0-340 GCF_008692635.1 Crocuta crocuta
CGCAGGAAATTACATTCAGGTGAAATTGATGAATCCGTTGATTGAAACCACAAATCCCTCCACCCTCTTCCATGGAGAGCAGTTGAAAACCACCTCCTTTTTCAGGTTCTCAGGTGTACTTAAGGAGCTGCATCAGCACTGGCAGACACCTCTCAGAGCTGACCCTGCTGCAAGAACAGCAAGCTCCAGGAAACCCCTAGCCTGGCCCAGCCTCAGAGAGGGGGAAGAGAGCACGGTCTCCACCAGCCCGCTCCCCTCAATGATGCAGGTCTGGACACCAGCGCCACCCCTGGGGCTCAGCCCCGCCCTTGGTTCTCCAGCCCACCCCCTGCACCCCCCA
>NW_027534805.1:0-822 GCF_008692635.1 Crocuta crocuta
TACATAATGGCACTAAAGAACACCTTTCTCTAAATGAGAGACACCTTAATGAAAACACCCTCTGGGATAATAATATAAAACTACAATGTTTCTTTCCAAGGCTTCTTATGTGTAGATCATACTATGAAAAGAAGTAGCCGTCAAGATGGATTAGTAAAGAAGAAAATAAAAACCTACAGTTCACTACTGTTAATTATACTAAAGTACTTTCTGTCCTTTATATAAAAAAGCCATGTACCCTGACATTATGTAACCCACGTGAAATTCTATGTAAAGTTACAGAGTTATTCATTAGGTAGATATGAGGCTGAATTGCTCAAGATAGTGCTATGTTTTTAATAAGAAATTAATAAGGAGTTCGCCAAATCAGACCCCCAAAAAATGGTGACTGGTACCTATTTTCAAACCTCTTCCATTATTTAGCTTGGAAGATTGAGATGTTTCCACTAAAAGCCACTTGTCATTTGGTAATAGCTCGAATATTTATAAGTATCCCTTTAGAATTAGAGGGTTATTTGACAATGCAGGGCAAAATACTGATTAATCATCAGGTAACTGATAATGCAATGCATACTTTAACATAACTTACTTCTTATTAACTGTCAAAATACAATTCTTAGTTTATATTGGAAGCCTGTTCTCTAAGAAAGACTAATTATGATGTTGTGAAAAGTTGCCTAGAATTCATCAAGTTAATTCTGTAATAATAGGGAATGTAGAGAACTAGATCTACAGAAGTTTTCCTTACGAAGCAATATTATGATTCAGTTACCTATAGTAAGTCAATACTACGAATTGATTCATAATGGAAGTTCACTCATT
>NW_027534806.1:0-724 GCF_008692635.1 Crocuta crocuta
TTCCTTTGTCCTTTGTTCAATGGGGACAAGAGAGTGGATGTTCAGAATTCTCAAAACAAGAAAAGCAATGGTATTCATTTACTGATGGAATGAGCAGGAAGTATCAGAGACCAGACAGACAATGGACAGCTGCAACCTTTCACCCCTAAACACCCAAAATACAAATGTGTGGGGGGGACAGACTAAGGGGCCCAGTGGGCTGAGCTGTGTATAATAGTCCCAGAAATAGAGTATGTCTTTAAAAATATTTTTCTGAGGCTTATAATTTTCTTGATCCAGGTTGGTGACTAATGAGCTAACTACTTGGTCAAGACTTTAGCAAAACCAGGGCTACAAAATATGAGCCAAGACATTTGGGATACAGTGATGTCGGGAAAATCACCACATTGGCTACCACTCTGCCAGTAAGGGTGCCCAATACACATGTGACCACACAAGACATGGTCACTACATGTGCCATGAAGCATGCTACAGTGCCAAACCTAATGAACTAACCAAGCCACCAGAGGAAGTGGGGCTCTAGAAAGAAAGGGAGGCTCCAGACCTTTGAGAGGAGACACCTGGCCCCTTCTATAAATGGACACATAAGAGGTCAGGATGTTTGGGCATCATGTAGTTATGAAGATGGATTGTTAATAGAAGAGTCTACCCAGCAGGCAGACAAACCATTAAGGACCGTTATCAGATGCCAGAAACCTAGACATGGGCCCACCACATGGGAGAA
>NW_027534807.1:0-889 GCF_008692635.1 Crocuta crocuta
GTTATGACCAGCGCACGTGGAAGGGGACCAGCCAGCCCAGACCACGGAGGGGGCTATTCCTTTGCCCCTCAGGGTCGCGGCCAACAAAAGAGCTGGAGGGCATCTGGGAAGACCCCTCAGAACATGCTTGTCCCTTGTCATCAGAGTAAGGACAGTCTTGCGATAGAACTTGGTGAGAGACGGGGGTCCATTAGGACACAGGATCAATCAGGAAATTCTCACTCATCAAAAGTCCTGCCTGTGGGCTAGGCTGGTGATCAAACCCCACCCACCCCCGGTCCATCCGTGGACCTTTGCTTCACCCAGCGTCCTGGGAGAGCAGCAGGGACAGCTCACCATGACCCACAGGCTCCCGCTGGGAGCACGGCAAGGGGGCTGAAGCACCAGAGTGGCCGCATCCAGGGCTGGGGAGGGGAGGGCTCAGACCAGCCTGGAGGGGAGGACGGGGAGCCTGACCTCATCCGGCCGGAGCACCTGTTGCCCAGTAACGTCGCCTCCCCACGCCCAGTCCACCGTCGGAACCAGCCCGCAGGTCATATCCGTGAGTGGCATGAACAAAGCACGGTGGCCCCTGCCACCCGGTGTAAAAAGGAGAGGGACAGAGAAGGCACTTGCTGGTACGTATGTGCACACGGCCCGGCGGGAGGGGGAGACGAGCAGGTGGGTGGGGACAGACAGCAGGTAGAGGCGGTGGCTTGGCGTCATGCCTACGGTTAGATTCTGGAACCACGTGAACACATCAGCCATTCAAGAAAATTAAACTCACAGGTCTGCACAATTGATGCAAATGGACGATTGAACAAACAAATAGGAGTGTCTGCTATGGTTCCTGAGTCCTGCTGAGTCGTGTGGGAGGGTCCAGACCCGCGGGGAGCACAGAACGGGGGGG
>NW_027534808.1:0-211 GCF_008692635.1 Crocuta crocuta
AATGAGAAAGAATGAAATCTGGCCATGTGTAGCAACATGGTTGCAACTTGAGGGTGTTATGCTGATTGAAATAAGTTAGGCAGAGAAGGACAGATACCATATGTTTACATGTATAGGAGGATTAGGAGGAACTTAACAGAGGATCGTGGGGGAGAAAAAAGGGGGTAATAGTGGGGGAGAGGGAGGGAGGCAAACCATGAGAGGCTCTTGA
>NW_027534809.1:0-275 GCF_008692635.1 Crocuta crocuta
AAAAAATCCCATGAAAGCTGTACCCTTCCCCATGTGACACATGTTGACACTCATGACTGCTGCACACAGGGCTGTTAGCCACGGAGCACAGACATGTTCACCACGAACACCGTGCTGTGCACACTCTCACCCTCTGCACACACACCCCTCTACCCGTCAGAATCCCACAGCCCCTGCCCCTCTCCTCCTACGTCCTGAGCTGCAAGAGCAACTTCTCTTCATTCATCATTTGTTCTTTTCCCTGTGTTTCCAGAGGCTCCTCAAAGCTGCACACA
>NW_027534810.1:0-609 GCF_008692635.1 Crocuta crocuta
AAAATAAACATAAAAAGAATGTTTTTAGGTCCAATAATAACAAACGTCAGCAAAGATGTGGAGAAATCAGAACACTCATACACTGCTGATGGCAATATAAAGTTCCAGAGCCACTGTGGAAAACGGTCTGGAAGTTCCTCAAGGCTAAACAGAGAGTTACCATTTGATCTGGCAATTCCATTCCTAGGCATCTACTCAAGAGAAATGAAAATACAGATCCCCACAAAAACGTGTACATGAACATTCTTATCGGCATTATCCATAAGAGCCAAAAAGTGTAAAGAACCCAATGTTCTCCACCTGACAAATGGAAAAGAAAAATATGGTCTGTCCATCAAGGGAACATTAATGGGCTGTAAAAAGGAATGAAATACGGACACTCACTACCAAATGCACAAAACCTGAAAGCATCACGCTACAGGAAATAAGCCAGACACAAAAGGCAATATACTGCATAATTCTACGGATTTGAAATGTCCAGAACAGGCAAATTCTAGAGATAAAAGTAGACTAGTGGCCGCATTCAGCTGGGCGAACCAGGACAAGTGGGGACTGAGAGCTAGAAGGTAAGAGATTGGGAGGGGGCTCCTTAAAAATGTTCTAAAAACT
>NW_027534811.1:0-238 GCF_008692635.1 Crocuta crocuta
AAACAAACCCTTGTGGACTGTTGTTGATAATGTGAAATGGTGCAGACACTATGGATGACAGCAAGGCAATTCCTCAAAGACTAAAAATGTAACTAGAGTATTATCTAGCAATTACTCTTCTAGGTATATTTTGAAAGGTATATACCTTGGAATCAAGGACTTAAAGAGAAATATTTGTGCATCTATGTGCATGGCAGCATTATTCACAATAGCCAACATACTGAAGAAAACCCAAGTG
>NW_027534812.1:0-228 GCF_008692635.1 Crocuta crocuta
CTGTAATTATTATATAATGCCCTTCTTCATCCCTTGATACTGCCTGTACTTTAAAGTCCAGTTTGTCTGATATAAATGTAGCTACTCCAGCTTTCTTTGGACTTCCAGTAGCATGATAGATATTTCTCCACCCCCTTACTTTCAACCTGAAGGTGGCCTCCAGTCTAAAATGAGTTTCTTATGGACAGCAAATAGATGAATTTTGTTTTTTTATCCATTCTGCTACCC
>NW_027534813.1:0-916 GCF_008692635.1 Crocuta crocuta
AACTATCATGGGAAATCTATAAAAAACAAATAGAGATTCACTCACTAACCATTTGGGAAACGGAACCAGTAGCATACGGTTAGGCTGGGATCATCCTGTTCTCTCAAAGTTTATGAGTGATGGATGGGTAAATGTTTCCCAAGGACCAGATGTTCCACATCAGTGAGACAGCTTGATTAAGGACGTCCTAAAACTTCTCTAATAGGACACCTGAGGGACAGATGGACCCACAACCACAAGAACCTGAAAGAAATCCTGGGGTTGAGGAAGGAGTGGCACATAATCAACAGATAAATATAGACTACTCTTAGAGGAACTGAAAAAGAGAAGGCCAGCAGGAAATCGGTAAGGATCCTCAAAAGTATCTTTCTAAGAAAGGAGTCTAATGTAAACATTGGCCAGGCCCAAAGTACATGAAGCCAACTCACTACAGTACAATTCTCAGAAAGGATCTCATGGCCCTTTTATCTACTCATCTAAATGGAAACTATGAGGAATAGAAAGGACACCAAACACTCTCACATCCCACCTGCTCATTCAGTGAAGTACTTTGGATGTGCCCTGAGCTGAGAAGATTTGACTTTAAACCTAGACCAAACTTTTGATTTATTTAAAATGGAAATCATAACGGCTTACAACTTACAGTGAGAGAAGACTCTAAGTCAGCTATTTCTTCAAAGTGAGAAGATCAGCCATTGCCCTGCCAGAATTTTCTTTTAGGGCCATCCTCACTGGATCAAGGTTAAAAGGATTATATGTTTTTATTATTACTCAAATTATGTTTGTCCAATGGTACTCAGTACCATATTACCCTTACAATAATGTCGAGGAAAATTATCGAATGGTATGGAAAAATATTCAAGGCTTTTCTTAAATTCATATATATATGTATATAAAGCAAATTTATATATATATA
>NW_027534814.1:0-252 GCF_008692635.1 Crocuta crocuta
CTTCAACAAGATACTTGCAAATCGAATGCAACAGCACATAAAAAGGATTATCCACCATGATCAACTGGGATTCACTCTTGTGTTACAGGGCTGGTTCAATATTCGCAAATCAATCAATGTGATACATCACATTAACAATGAAAAGATAAAAGCCATATGATCCTGTCGATAGATGCAGATAAAGCATTAGACAAAATACAGCATTCCTTTTTTTTTTTTTAATGTTTTATTCATTTCTGAGAGAGAGAGAGA
>NW_027534815.1:0-916 GCF_008692635.1 Crocuta crocuta
CCCTCCCCTGCTCATGCTGTCTCTCTCTCCTAGAAATAAAAAAAATTTAAAAAAATATTTAAAAAATTTTAAAAAAATATTACTCTTCTAAATAATTTTGAATTGAAGAGAGAATAGAAGCTGACTATTTAGCAAGGAGCGAGTGTGGACACTGGATATAAATACCCAGGTTATATACTATGGAGTTGGGGGAGGTCAGGGCAAAAGGAAGCCTCCAGAAGGACTTTGATCTGCTAAAGAGGACTTCTAAAACACCAGACCTTGCTATTGTCAAGCTGAGTTTGTTTGCCCTCTAGGAAGGCATTAACATTAAGGACTTCCTGGGAAAACTACTGGGTCTACTTGGTATTTGTCTCTAGTATTTGTCAACAAGGAAATTTACCTGCTGCCTCCTTCTTCCCTGTGTTCCCCACATCACTTGGGGGAAGGGGAGTCATGTTGGGGCTTCAGGAAACTGCGTCTGTAGGTTTCTGGAGGTTAAGCTATTGAGAAGATTGCATTTTTCTTGTAATTTACTAAGTCGTATGTAAACTAATGGAGACTCCTGTCCTGCATGCCTGTGACTTCTTTCAGTTACCAGGAGTTTTTCCCTTTACTTTGTTCTTGGGGAGCCAAGGGAGCCTCAGGAATGTCACCCGCCTCCCACCTGGAGGGCAGGGGCGGGGTGTGCTGGTCTGGGCTCTCCCCTTAGCTTGTCCCATGCTCCCTCATCAGGTTCTGCAGGTTTTTTGAACAAAAACAACAGTCAACATGATTCAGATATCCCAGAGCATAGAAAATAAGGCAAGGTGGTTCTGAATTCAATCTGGTAGACTATTGGCATCACAATAGCAAATTGTCCTGAGAAGACTCCAGAAGGCAGCCATAGGTGGGTCTTCTTGGTGAATACAGACAGAAGAAACAACAAACCAGAGTG
>NW_027534816.1:0-241 GCF_008692635.1 Crocuta crocuta
TCCAGCCCCAAGGAGGCAAATTTCCAGTTTCAGCTGTAGGTCATATGAGACTGAACAGATAGACAGGTGGGTAGATACGCAGACAGACAAACACACCACAGATAAAGACAGACACACATACTTGTACATATGATACATGACAGATGTGTACCTACATACACACATGTGCAGATTTTCAATTTGCAAAAACATAAACGATTTCTAGGGAAGAAGAAACACCTTTCATCTACTATCCCACCAC
>NW_027534817.1:0-516 GCF_008692635.1 Crocuta crocuta
TCTCTCAAAAATAAATAAATAAGCATTGGTTTTTTAATTAAAGAAAGACAAAAGCTTTATGTGTTAACTGTACCAGTTGACAGGATCCAAGTTCTCTGACTTCATATTCTATTTTCGTATCTACTACAAGTGTTTTATGAACTTCTTACCAGTGCCAATTGCAAGATACATATTTTTTTTATCATATCCCACATCACACATCTACACATACGCTCACTCATGTAATGGAGACAAATATAGTAAATCCAAAAAGAAACAATGAACTGCCAAATTTGTGATATATTTCAGCTCCTCGTGTGACAAGCATGAACCCACATCACATTGTTCTTTTAAGCACTGATGCCCTTAATGTCTCACATCACCAGGCAGTACTATCAATTACTCTTTCTCTTGGTCTTCAAGTACTGAACCTGTGACAAGGAACCATTTCCTTCCAGTTGGACGTTTCTTGTTATGACAAAAGTTTTCTATTGCAAAATTCAGTTTAGGATTTAAGGCATAGGCCCAAGGAACAGC
>NW_027534818.1:0-243 GCF_008692635.1 Crocuta crocuta
TGACTCTCCTGAGAGGTCAGAACACGGGGAAGCTTTTCTTTCTTTTTTTAAAGCATCTTATATTGTGGTCTGGGTTTCTCCTTCCTTCCTTCCTTCCTGCCTTCCTGCCTTCCTTCCTTCCTTCCTTCCTTGATATCATGAAAAAGATTTCGAAAATTCCAAGAGTTTTTGGTGAACAGGAAACACAATGGAAATGGGAAAAAATACGGCACGGAACTCGGTTGTCCACAGACTGAACCCACA
>NW_027534819.1:0-231 GCF_008692635.1 Crocuta crocuta
TCTCGGCTCCCGAGCCCCATCCTACTCCTGAAACTGGCCTTGGTCCCTTCTGCTAGCCCTGTATCATCATCATCCTCCTCCTCCTCCTCCTCCTCATCATCATCCCTGCCTTCTCTTCACTCTGGCCAGGCCTGCAGTCCCCTGCTACCGCTTCTGGAGACAAAGAACGACACTAGGTTTGTCTTCGAGAGGAAGTGGCGTGGGTGCACAAGGCGGTCTGGGGACTAGCCC
>NW_027534820.1:0-584 GCF_008692635.1 Crocuta crocuta
TTTGCAAAGAGGAGCCTTTTGAAGAGAGGCCTGAAAAGTTAATTACGAAACAAAGGGTCTTCCATCGTGCTGCGGCCGTTTCGTTCACACAATCGGGCTAACAGCAGTTTCTGCGCTGCTTATACTATGACTTATCACACGGTTGCAATTCTAACCTACGGTTCTTAACCAGAAGGTGCAAAGAAGCTTAGGTCCATCCTTTCCAGGTTCATTTTAAAGGTAACGTTGCAAATCAAACATTTTACTGTCACATTTTACCCACCCCCACCTCCCTGCCAGTGGACTGATTTACTTTGTGTCTTTTTTCTAATACCCATTGAACACAGGTAACCAAGACCTCGTGAGGGGTCCAGTCCTGTATCACAGCCACCTGTAAACTAGGCCCCCTCAGCCAGGGGCATGTGATGGTTGTTACAGAAGCACACAAGGAACTGTGACCTAACTAGCATCTTGGAACCCTTTCTACATATCAGACATTGTCCCAAAGTTTCCACGTGTATTGACGCATTCATTCCTCACATTAATGCTATAGGGCAGGAGCGCCTGGGGGGCTCAGCTGGTTAAGTGTCAGACTCTTGACTTGG
>NW_027534821.1:0-798 GCF_008692635.1 Crocuta crocuta
ATTCTCATTTAGTCTGCCTGGCCTTTGGAACCAGATCCTCTCCTAGGTCACCTGCCATTGCCTAGGATGTCTCTTAAATTATTCCTCCTGTATTTATTGAGCACCTGCTATGTTCCAGGCACTGTTTTGTGTGCAGAACAGACAATAGACACAGACAGACAAGTGCAGAAAGACAGACAATAGTTTTGTGAACTTCTCAAGGAATACGAATTTACTGAGTAGTCATTGGGGACATAAAAGGATCCTTTGTGATGGAAAGTTTTGTCATGCAGTCAACTTGAAAGGATTCCTTTTGATATTTCTCATGGTAGTGGATCGTTCTGATTTGGGAGTGAAATGGGCAGATCTGTGGAAGCCACCAAGGTGAGTGACATATTTGTGGGTGGGCAGCAGGCAGGAACCCCTCTAGGATCTGGCACTTTGTGACCGCTCAGTGCATCCCTCTGAAGGTGTGCATTTTGCTGATGAGAATACATTAGAAGAACGTGACAAGGTTTTCTGAGGTGTTTCATACCCCTGCCCCAGATTGCATTCATATGTAATATACATGGAGGGAGCACTTAGTGTGGTTTTCCCTGCCACCGTGAGCCCACCAAGAGACTTTCGGTGGCATTGAGACGGATGCCATCAGGATGAAGGAGGCCAGGGCCTCGGAAAGGTGACATTACAATAGAGGACAGGTGTGTTGAGCACCTTCAGGATGGACGTAGCTCCTACAGGGGAAGAACTGAAGGAAATCTTGGTCAGATTTTCGGGTGTATTTCTGACATCTATGTTCAACAAAGACAGAGAGGCAGG
>NW_027534822.1:0-241 GCF_008692635.1 Crocuta crocuta
TTTTGTGTGTGTCTTGTCCTTTGTGTCATTTCGTCCGCAACAGGTAGCAATGACATTTTAATAATATTTATTTCCATCCCATGAGCATGAAATGTTTTTCCATTTCTTTGGGTCTTCTTCAATCTTCTTCCTAAGTTTCCTATAATTTTCCATACAGATCTCTTATATCTTTGGTTAGATTTATTCCTAGGTGTTGTATGGTTTTTTGTGCAATTGCGAATGGGATCAGTTTCTTGATTTC
>NW_027534823.1:0-238 GCF_008692635.1 Crocuta crocuta
ATGCCTGAATATTTGTATGCATGATGTTGATGTGGAGAAAGTGCAAGAACTTCTCTCAAGAGTTTCAATTAAGGTGACTGAAAATAAAAGTAGATGCAAGCATAATTAAATAAATTAAGTAATAGAGTCCTTACAATAAAATTTTTCTAAGCACTGATATAAAAAAGAAAATTATTTTCTTTAAAGAAATTTCAAGAAAATTTCATTGTCACTTGATCGATGATTGGAGTGTTCTAGG
>NW_027534824.1:0-213 GCF_008692635.1 Crocuta crocuta
TATTTTTTAGAATAGCTTGAGAAGAATGGGTATTAATTCTGTTTTGGTAGAAATACCAAATTCTGTCTGGTAAAATTCCCCCAGGAAAGCCATCTGGCCCAGGGCTCTTATTTGTTGGGAGATTTTTGATAACTGATTCGATTTCTTCACTAGTTATGGTTTTTTTCAAATTTTTATCTCTTCCCATGTGAATTTTGGTAGTGAGTGTGTGTT
>NW_027534825.1:0-238 GCF_008692635.1 Crocuta crocuta
GATTAGTTGACCATATAGTTGTGGGTCCATTTCTGGGTTTTCTTTGCTGTTCCACTCATATATGTGTCTGATTTGTGCCAGTACCATACTGTCTTGATGACTACAGCTTTGCAATATAGCTTGAAGCCTGGAATCCTGGTTCCTCTAGATTCGATTTTCTTTTCCAGAATTGCTTTGACTACTTGGGTTTTTTTGTTGTTCCATACAAATTTTAGGATTGTTTGTTCTAGCTCTGTGA
>NW_027534826.1:0-511 GCF_008692635.1 Crocuta crocuta
AGCAAAGACTCAGGTGTAGGTAAAAGTTTGATGATGCTATGAACTATGCTATTTATGGAGTTACTTTATGAAACACTGTTGATTTTAATCGGCCAGGAAACTCATATGAGGATTTAAGATATATGCCTTATCTGAAGCAGTAGAGCTCAGGTGCTTGCTCAGGCATTGCCACTCACTAACTATGTGTCCCTGAGCAAGCTGCTTAGCATTTCTCATCACAACAGTCTCTGATGTGCCTTTGCTGCTCACTGGACAGTGCTACCATTATGACACCTGCTAGTTTGCTCCTTTCAAATCTCCTTTGCATTTGATGTTATTTCTCATCTCCTGGATTATTTGTCAAACACAAATATGTTCATCTTTTGAACTCTAGAATTAGAAAAAAATATTTTTTTAACTATCCCTATATTTGTTACCCTTAGGTTATACCTTTTGTATGTTTTTAATTTTTTTAATGTTTATTTTTGAGAAAGATAGAGACAGCATGAGCAGGGGAGGGTCAGAGAGAGAG
>NW_027534827.1:0-873 GCF_008692635.1 Crocuta crocuta
CCTAGGAAGAGCAGCTCAGCACTCACAGGCTTTTGTTTGTGTCTTTCAGCTGACATCGGTTTTAACTTCCTCCGCTGCCTGCTGGATCTCTTCTGTTCCAACCCCACTGAGTTTGGCTACCTCAACCCCAACATCCAGGACAGCAACGGGAATACGCTGATGCACATCGTCTCCCAGAAGGGCATGCCAGAGTGCAAGAAGATGCTGATAGACCTGCTGGTGAAATTTGACATCAACTTCAACCTGCAGAACAAAGAAGGCAGAGACGTGTGGCACCAGATGAAGAAGAACAACACCCTGCTCTTGGCCTGGAACAAAGCTCTGATGGAGAGCAGGCAGAGGGGCCAGCAGGACCCAGGCACCCACACAGGAAGGTTCCCAAGGCCCACTACTCCTGGTCACCCATCACAGCTCAAGCGTCAGGGCTCATCCAAGTCACTGTCGTGCAGCCTCACTGCCAGGACACTACCTGAAGGAGCCGTGGTCCCTGACAGCTGGGAGACTCTCCCGGAGGCTCAGGCAACAAAGCAGGAGCCTGGGGCTGGCAGGCCCTTCTCTCTACGAGAACGCCTGGTGCAGGACCTCATGAGCTTAATCCAGCAGGTGGAATTGAGTCCACTCATCCCAGAGGACTGTCCTCAGGACCCGGAGCACCTGGAGGCAGGAGCCGGCATGGCAGTAAAGAGGGACGCGCTCCAGCAAGCCCTGGGGGCGCAAGGCTGTGACTCCAGTGGGAACAACCATGCTACCCTTGAGGCCGGAGATGGACATGCCCAGGCGGGCCTGGATGCCTCGCAGCTTGTTCCCGCTGGCCACAGAGAGAGAGATAGCAGTGACGACCTGGACAGCTGGAGCATGCGGGAGACTGAGACC
>NW_027534828.1:0-480 GCF_008692635.1 Crocuta crocuta
GTGGGCTCTGCTGTTTTTTTCTATGTTGCTGCTTTTCTGAGGTAACGTTGGGTAATAATCCAGGTGGTACCCAGAGCACATATGAACCACTTATCACCAATGGTTAGCCCACATGTTTGTACTAAGACTATTAGCTTGTATTCCCTCTGTAACAAATCATCACAGAATCTGTGGCTTAAAACAACACACATTTATTATCATACTGTTCTGGAGGTCAGATGACCTAAAATCATGAGTTTGGCAGGAGTGCATTCCTTCTGGAGGCTCTAAGGGGAAACCAGCCTCCTTTCCTCTTCGGCTTCTAGAGGCCACCTGCGCTGCTTGACTCAGGGCCCCTCCCTTCATCTTCAAGCCAGCGGTCATTATCTTCAAATCTCTCTGTTGTTCCTCTGTCACTGCTCCCCTCCCTGATTTGTAAAGGACCTTGCGATTATATTGGGCCCATCTCGATAGCCAGGCTACTCTCTCCATTTACTTATT
>NW_027534829.1:0-275 GCF_008692635.1 Crocuta crocuta
TGTGACAAAAATCACAGTGTGTGATGTTCAAGATTATGAGATTACGACATGTAAGGCGCACTACCAATTCCTCCTGTAAGCCAAGAACAGTGTGCACTGGGACCAGGAAGCTCCTGGGGGACTTCCTGGGATACCCAGGGACAAGGGGATACCCAGGAGGAAGGCAATGGACAAATCTGGAGAACAGCAGCATGACAATGAGGATGGACGCGGTCTAGAAAGAAGCAGGACAGACCAGTCCAGGAGGCAGATCCTGGGAAAAAAATAAAATGGGA
>NW_027534830.1:0-677 GCF_008692635.1 Crocuta crocuta
TCCTCTTGTTCACTCTCTGGAACCTTCTGGGGCAGTTCCCAGTGCCGCGGTTTCCAAGATTCTCTACATCCTTGTAATAGATTTCACTTCCCTCTCGAGAACCAGGCCCTCTCCGTCAGAGCCGTAAATGATCGAGAGCCCAGGGATTGGCTGGTCAGATGGGTGCCGCCCGAGCTAACCGCTCGGCCAACAGGCTGGATCTCAAACAGCAGTGCAGTTCTTAGCACTCCGATGTCTGAGATCCTTGCCCAGTCGTACAGCATTTGCCTACCAGGTCTGTGTGGAGACGATGCCGTCATTCAGATGCACATAGAAAGATGTGGAAAGTTCCAGGATTTCTATGTACTCTGTGAAAATACTGCGGCTCTCACTCTTTGGTAACACTGTATTCTTTCAGCTTTTGCTTTCTGTGCTACCTCTGTCCTGCCTTTATAAAGATAAAACATTGAGGGGCGCCTGGGTGGCTCCGTCGGTTGAGTGTCCGACTTTGACTCAAGTCCAGATCTCACGGTTCATGAGATCGAGCCTCGCATCAGGCTGTGTACTAACAGCTCGGAGCCTGGATCCTGCTTCGTTTTCTGTGTCTCCCTCTCTCTCTCTGTCCGTCCCCCATTCATGTTCTGTATCTCTCTCAATACTAAATAAACATTTGAAAACAAAATTTTTAAAGATAAAAA
>NW_027534831.1:0-255 GCF_008692635.1 Crocuta crocuta
CACGTTCTTCTCAAGTGCGCAGGGCACATTCTCCAAGATAGATCAAATACTGGGACACACAGCAGCTCTCAATAAATGTAAAAGAATTGAGATCATACCATTCACACTTTCAGATCACAATGCTATGAAACTCGAAATCAATCACAGGAAGAAGTCTGGAAAACCACGCAAAACATGGAGGTTAAAGAACACCCTACTTAAGAATGAATTGGCCAATTAGGCAATTAGAGAAGAAATTTAAAAATATATGGAAAC
>NW_027534832.1:0-802 GCF_008692635.1 Crocuta crocuta
CTAGGCTACGGATACATCACTCTTACCATTTCAGTGATCTTCCTGTGATACCTCATTATTTCTAGTTGAGGTTCAAGTTGGCAGATGCTTTCAGTTTTAGGTCACATCAGCCATTGAAACTTGGGTTCACCGAAAAGTGAAAGGAACATGCAACTTCCTAATGGGGGTGCTTTCCCCAGGGATGGGGGATTTGGGAGAGGAGGGCGGGTGGCAAATTCACAGTCCCAGGAAGACCCAGTTGAGGCATTTGGAGCAGCTCTTGTCACTGACCAGGATCATGTTTCTGCCTCCCTGTAGTTGCCACCGATGGGTAAGTATGTTCATAGATCGGAACACTCTTAACTAAGATCAAACCGCAAGGTTTACTGTGTTACAGTTACTGTGTGCTGGCTTAGAGGCCTTGAGACTAACTTCGTAGTATGATTCCGGTAGTCTACATTTTTCATTCTTAGATGTGTTGATAAGCGTGCAGTTTTAGCATAAACCAGTATGAAGCATTGAATGGAGGTTCAGATGAACGGATAAGGAGTTCTAGTTCTGAGAGAGCCGTGTGGTTACATGGACTATAAATAGACCCTAAAGTGTCTTTAATTCAGCCCTTTCGTTGCACAAAGGAAGAAAACAAGGCCCTTGAGTTCTTGTGGGACCTGCCCACGATTTTTCTTCTAGTTAAAATGACTAAGATATGATAAAATGTCACCAGCCCTCTTTTCTGCTTTACCGTACCACTTATGTCCTACTTCTTTGGATTCCTTCTTTTTTAAAAAAAATTTTTTTTAACATTTATTCATTTTTGAGAGAC
>NW_027534833.1:0-839 GCF_008692635.1 Crocuta crocuta
AGAAATCGAATCAGTGATAAAAAATCTCCCAACAAATAAGAGCCCGGGACCTTATGGCTTCCTTGGGGAATTCTACCAAATGTTTAAAACGGAATTAATACCAATTTTCCTCAAGCTATTCCAAACTATGGAAATCGAAGGAAAACTCCCGGACTCATTTTATGAAGCCAGCATAACTCTGATTCCCAAGGCAGACAGAGATCCAGCAAAAAAAAAAAAAAAAAGAGAGAGAGAGAGAACTACAGGTTAATATCCTTGATGAATACGGATGCAAAAATCCTCAACAAGATCCTTGCAAATCGAATCCAACAGCACATAAAAAGAATTATCCACCAAGATCAAGTGGGATTCATTCCTGGGTTACAGGGCTGGTTCAACATTCACAAATCAATCAATGTGATACATCACATCAACAAAAGAAAACATAAAAACCATATGATCCTGTCAATAGATGCAGAAAAAGCATTTGGCAAAATACAGCATCCCTTCTTAATAAAGGGTCTAGAGAAAGTTGGGATAAAAGGAACCTACTTAAATATTATAACAGCCATATATGAGAAGCCCTCAGCTAACAGCATCCTCAAGGGGGAAAAACTGAGAGCTTTCCCCCTGAGATCAAGAATACGACAGAGATGTCCACTCTCACCACTGTCCACATAGTGCTGGAAGTCCTAGCATCAGCCATCAGACAACAAAAGGAAATCAAAGGCATCAGAATTGGCAAAGAGGAAGTCAAACGTTCACTTTTTCCAGACGACATGATACTCTACATAGAAAACCCGGCAGACTCCACCGGACCCTACTAGAACTGATCCAAGAATTCAGCAAAGTTGCAGGGT
>NW_027534834.1:0-284 GCF_008692635.1 Crocuta crocuta
CACGGTTAAATCACGTTGCAGCTGCCCAGCCTGGCCTTGCCTTAATGCTCCCTACCTGGGGCAGGGGGTTTGACCCCACACCGTCACTCTCCTCCAGCGAGGACACGGTCCTGGGAACCCTCCCAGTCCAGAGCCACAGCTCAGCACCTCTGTCTAGGTTTGGTCTGTGAAACCGGCAGTGATCCTGCCCCCGTCTTCGGTGCCTACGATGTTTATTAGCTTTAAATCAAGGTGACTGTGCCGGCCTTCACGAAGTAAAAACCGCAGAGCAGAGGCGCTTTCTT
>NW_027534835.1:0-550 GCF_008692635.1 Crocuta crocuta
CATAAATGTGGAAAGTAACTTCTTGAATAATAATTATTGAGATCTTTTTCTCTACAGAACGATGACAGATCAAATACCGTATCAAGTTCACCTACAACAGAAACAGGTAATAATAGACACAAAGGTACAATTTACCACATCAAGAATAATTCTTTACCAGGATTTTCCTAATAAATTACCTCTTAGAGAGCTGTGACTTCCTTTTCTGAGATGAGAAATCAGACCCAAAATTGGGAACTTCCTGCACATGTTCCATTTTTTAATTCAACTCCTCAACCATTTGATATGAACAAATGAGCATGAGCTATCAGGGTTATAGCTTTGCAAGAAAATCTATTTAGTCTATTAACACTCATTCTCTATTGACATACCAAAAATAGCATGACAATTAAAAATACAAACCGCCTTCCTGATATCAAGGTTACTTTTCTATACTAGATTTTGTGTTAACAAATTTTGTATTCATTTTATATCAATATGTTTAATTTGATCTTTTATACCATTTATTGAACTTTTGTGACATATGTCTATTGCTATATTTAATTTT
Source organism: Crocuta crocuta (assembly GCF_008692635.1). Lineage (NCBI taxonomy): Eukaryota > Metazoa > Chordata > Mammalia > Carnivora > Hyaenidae > Crocuta > Crocuta crocuta. The sequence goes on from NW_027534835.1 coordinate 548, forward strand.
TTT
>NW_027534836.1:0-1171 GCF_008692635.1 Crocuta crocuta
CAGAGAGAGAGGGAGACACAGAATCCAAAGCAGACTTCAGGCTCTCTCTGCCCAACATGAGGCTTCAATTTATGGACCGTGAGATCATGACCTGAGCCAAAGTGGGACATTTAACCTGCTTAACTGACTGAGCCACCCGGGCATCCCCCATTAACAACTTTCACTGGTGCTTTCTTCAAAACATATTCCAAATTTTTAAACATCTTTCTGTTGTTATCACTGTACTACAAGCCAAGGTCATCTCCTGCCTGGAATCCTCTGTCCTCCCTCTTTTATCTTCTTCTTCCATAATATTCATTTTCTACATTATCATTCATTACTGTCATTATCTTTCATTACTGAATTAGCATTCACTAATATATGTATCAACTCATTATTTCTCTATTTAAAACCTTCATAGAATTCCCACTGGAAAATAAGAGGTCTTCCTTACTGACCTCACCCTCTACTCTCCACCTCACTTGACTATGCACCCCATGCAGCACTAATGTTTATTCTCATAAAACACAACAAACTTGTTCATTTCTCAGAGTTTTACATATGCCAGTCCTACCTTTTTTTTTTAAGGATCTTTGTGTTTTGGGTTATAAGTTCCATGAAAGCAGAATTTCTCAGTGTTAGTCACTCTTTATGAGTAACACTGTACCCAGGCCCAGTGCTAGACCATTTTGTGGAATTTTTGCTCCCAGTAAAACTGTGCTAGCTTGCTTCAAAGCAACTGTAGAAAGCACCAAAAGAAACAATAGAATTGCTGAACACAGTGTAAAAAAAAAGAGGGGTGGTGGTGGAGAGGAGGGTGGCAGGGCTTATCCAAAAGTTTCTAAAGCATAAAAACTTAAAGGATCAAGATATCAGAGCAGGGCAACTGACAGAGGAAATCTTGACATTTGAACCTAATTCTCCCTACTCTCCCCCCACCACCAATGTTTGTGCCAACCCGACAGTATGCATTTTGAGAGACTCAGACATAAAACCAAGATTCCTACCATTTTATGCTGATGAAGGGAATTATAGTTTAAGGCCAAATAAGAGAAACTGGTAAGCACCCTCGGATTCCATTTGCACATGAAGAGGGCTACATTTGTAGAAATCAGATATATACTAACTCTCAAAAAACTTATGCCCATCTGTGCTGACAGCTAGCTCAGAGCCTGTAGTCTGCTTCTGATTC
>NW_027534837.1:0-272 GCF_008692635.1 Crocuta crocuta
CAGCCGTGAGTATATGGCGCTGGAAGCCGTGCGTATATGGTGCTGAGGTTGGCAGGAAGAACTCCCTGAGGCAAAACCGAGCAGAGGCTGGAAGGATGAGGGAGCTCTTCAGAGGGAAACAAGGGAAGGGTGTTCTAGGCAGAGGGAATGGTATCTGCAAATGTGTGGAGCTGTGAGACCCTATACACTGGTTCAGGAACCTTGAACAGATCCTATGGTGGAAACTTGGAAGAATGATGGGACACAGAACAGTAATCTTATCTATCTACCTA
>NW_027534838.1:0-589 GCF_008692635.1 Crocuta crocuta
GCGTGGGCCACCTCAGCACGGCAGCAGCGTCCTCTCCAGGTATGGCGCGTGCAGCGGGCCTGTGCTAGCGGCGCTCCGTGCTCTTGGGGGGACTTCTGGGCGCCCTCAGAGCTGACCTAATGGCGGGACCGTCCATTTTATTGGCGAGGACGCTGGCCCTGGGGGTCTCTGGGGGTGGCAGGGCCCAGCAGGTGACGGTGTGAGGTCCTGAGCTGGGTGTTACCGGGAGGTTGGAGGGGCTCTGACCTGCACGGGGGCTGGCAGCCCCCAGGCCCCGGGGACCCCGCCTCTGCTCCCGGGGTGTCTCTGCAGTCGTACAGCTTGTGGGAGGGCTGGGGGGTGTGACACTCCTCCTGTTTGCCTGTTCCCTTATCTCTCTCTGTCTCCCGTCTTGTCCCTTATTCATCTTCAGGGCACAGAGGGCAGACATTTGCTGCCGTCCCGGGGGGCTGGAGCCCGACACGGGCAGAGCCGGCTTCTTGCAGGTGTTTTATGGACGCCCTGTCCACACTGCCAGAAGCAGCGGGTGCGGATGAGGATTTGGTGCTGGCAGAGAGGTGGAGGGGGAAGCAGCGGGTCCCCACCCTGC
>NW_027534839.1:0-736 GCF_008692635.1 Crocuta crocuta
TTTCACTTCCTACACAGATTCGACAATATTGGAGGATTTTCTCCCACTCCAAATACTTCTTTCCCTGGGGGAGAAAAGGCTGATAGTGCACCTTAGGCCTAATGGTAGTTCTTCGCCCATGGGCTACTCAATTCTTGGTGCCTGAAGAAACACCCATAATTGTCACTTGTGGATTTGGGGTAAGTGGCCTGGAATAGGGTTCCTCCTTTACTGTGTTCTCAGAAGGTGAGCGTGTGAGGGCCTCCGGAGAGCTTCGCTGCACTGTTTCCCCTAGAGCCTGTAGACAAGGACCCGGGAGTCACCGCAGTGCCAGAACACTCTGGGAAAAACTGGAGGCTTTTCTCTCCAGAATAAACCTCAAGACTACTCCTTGCCATGACTTACTCTGTGGAAATGAGTGGGTCTCCACCTTACAGGACTGGTATCCAGCTATGCCTTGGTTGTGTTACAAAATAAAACCCTGGGATAAAGGAAGAACAATTTTAGAGGAAATCAGCCACCTCTGGCTGGGTCCTCTCAGATCCACAAAACTAGACCCATCCTTTGGGACCTCAGTTCCTGGCCTGTAACCACATCTCACTCCTGTCAAGATGGAAGCTACTTTTTCTGCATGGTTACTTATCTTGCTGCTCACAGCTGAGATGAGAGCTTCCTCTGGAAATCTTTCCCCAACTCCTCACTTCTGAGAAAGGTGATCTAACAGCACTGGTCTTGGGGCGCCTGGGTGGCTTAGTCG
>NW_027534840.1:0-290 GCF_008692635.1 Crocuta crocuta
CGGAGAGGGGACCGCGGCCATGACATTCGCCGGGAGCAGCAGCCTAGGCAGCACGGCCGTCCGGAGGCACCCCTGAACCCGGGTCCACCGAGGGAGCGGGCCCTGGGAGCCAAACGCTAAGGCTGGCCATCACCGCACAAGGCGCCCTCAACTCAGGACACCTGGGGGAGCGCAGCACTGCCAGAGAATCAGGTCCTGGCGCGTCCGAGGCTCGGGCCCTAACCCTAGCCCTTGGCTTCGACCAACCCCGAAACCTAGCCCCGCCCCTCAGGCTTCCCAGAAGCCTGCGC
>NW_027534841.1:0-299 GCF_008692635.1 Crocuta crocuta
CTTGGCAATCAAAAAGAATGAAATCTTGCCATTTACAACTATGTGAATGGAACTAGGGGATATCATGCAAAGTGAAAGTAGTCAGAGAAAGACAAATATATGACTTCACTCATATGAGGACTTTAAGATACAAAACAGATGAACATAAGGGAAGGGAAGCAAATATAAGATAAAAACAGGGAGGGAAAAACATAAGAGACTCTTAAATATAGAGAAGAAACACAGGTTTGCTGGAAGGGTTGTGGGAGGGGGGAATAGGCTAAATGGGTAAGGGGCATTAAGGAATCTATTCCTGAAAT
>NW_027534842.1:0-295 GCF_008692635.1 Crocuta crocuta
TGTTACCATGGGGACTGTACAATTGTAATTGGTGCTTATGTGATGCTGCTATACGTACAACGTGTACACTGTAACACACCCGTCCCTTACCCCATAAAAACCCTGTTCGCTATTGTTCGGGGCTTCACCTTGCTGCCACTACACCGGTAGGCAAGTGAGCCTCTGCTTGAGCTTGTAATAAAGACCCTTTTGTGCCTGCAACGGTGTCGGCTCCTTGGTGGTCTCTGGGGACTCGCGAATCAGTCCAACAGATGAACCTTGAGGGTGTTATGCTGAGCAAAATAAGTCAGGCAGA
>NW_027534843.1:0-207 GCF_008692635.1 Crocuta crocuta
GCGGATCAGCGGTTAGTGCGGGCGCAGGGCACCGAGCAAGGGGACAGGACATCTGCCACCTCGTTTTCAACGTTTTGAAACAGTATCTGCCACCTTCTCACCCAAGGGTCGGCACCGTCCCCGTGTGCCGTACAAGCCCGTTTCAGAGACCTCCACCCGCGCGCGGTACAGGGAGGCTCTGCGCGCCCGACACGCTCTCACGACAGA
>NW_027534844.1:0-553 GCF_008692635.1 Crocuta crocuta
TAAAATATGTGTGCTCTATCTGAGCTTTTACAGAAAAAAGATGCTAGCCACTAATCTAGGAGGGAACATCTACTATAGATAACAGGTTTCACTGAAGGTGTACAATCAGTCAGTCAGTCATCCTCCAGCCCAAATTCTCCTGGTAACTCCTAGAGTCAGAGATAACTCATCATCACTACATACACTGTCATAAGCCCTTTTCCAACCCTGAAAAACTGCCTAACTGGCTTAAACAAAGGGCTGAAAAGGACCTATGGGAAAGGTAAAACAAACCAGTTCATTCTGAAGAATAGAAGGGCAGAATTACTATTAGTGTGTTATTTGTCAGGATAATTTTCCCTTAGCAGGTTCACTTTCATGGAAAATATTGTCTTATACAGAAATTACACTTGCAGCTAGTATGTTCTGATCCCATTATGAATGATATAAACATGAATGAAGAATAAAGAGTAGCATTAGTTTAAGCTGCAAAAATGTATTTATTAAAAGAGTTGAAATTTTTCCACTATACCATTAAACACTATTGCCCTATTATTGAATTCCCTCTTCCAGA
>NW_027534845.1:0-671 GCF_008692635.1 Crocuta crocuta
GCACTGAGACTACAATATGGGGCCCAAGAAAGACTGGCTTACCAGTCTACTTTACCAGTCTTTACCAGTCTTTACCAGTCTACTAAAGGACAGTCATTTAGCAAAAAATGCACTGTCCGTGTAGTACCTATTGGTAACGTGAAGAGGGAAAACACTGTTGAGAGAAAACAGGAGGTGTGTAATGTAAATTAAGACAGTTCAGGTTTACTCTCTCCTGCAAGCAAAATGCAAGGTGCATTAACCGAAGACAGTGTGATGGAATGGTTAAGCCAGGCTGGCTAGAATTGGGTCTCGACTCCAGCCCTAGTTATTTGACCTTGGGTAAATTACTTAACCTGCCTAAGCCTTGGTTCCTTCCTGTAAAATTGGGATGACAAAATACCCTATTTATCTGATGAAACTGATGGGATGATTCTCTGAGAAAGGCTAATTTTTATAGATGGTTTAGTAAATATCAACTACCATCATCATCATCATCATCATCATCCTACTCATCATCATCATCATCATCATCATCAATGGTGTTGTTGCCAGTATAAATAGCAGTAGCAAGCTGAGACCCAGAGAATCTTATGAACCAGGATAATCTTTCTCACTCAGTTTTTCTTTAGCCATTTGTTCGATGGGTGTTTCTAGAGAGAGAGAGAGAGGGAGAGAGAGAGAGAGAGAGA
>NW_027534846.1:0-546 GCF_008692635.1 Crocuta crocuta
TATACTTGCTGTGTGTGTATGTTGCATGTGTGCCCCAGAGCCCGCGTGCTTGTGTGTTTAGAGAGCATGTGTGTTCTCGTCTCCCTCAGTTCTCCTGAGAGTCACCTTCCCCGTCATGCCGTCCCACGTTCCTTTCTCCTTTTCAAGCAACCAGTGTTGCTGAATTGTCACCAAGGGAGCCAGAATTGTCTCTTTGCTCTGGATGGGGTGGAAGTGGGGAGCCAAATGGCACCATCAGTCTCTTGTTGGGATGGAGCAGACCTGGATCCAAGGGCAAAAGCCAGGGAGGCCTCCTCCTGCCCCTGGCCAGACAAAGAATTGCCCTTCCGGCGTCTTTACCCTGGGCTGAGCAGATGGCAAGGAAAGGGAAAGTCTCAAATCTGGGAGCCCGGGGGCTCCAGTGTAAAGGCGGCCCTCATCCCATTGGTCTGGTCAGGTGGAAGGACTGAGGCCTTGGCCTCTGTTTATCCACAAGGTTCCATCTGCAAACAAACTGCAGAGGCCCGATAGTAAATCAGCAGTGGGTGTGATTTAGAGGAATGTTTG
>NW_027534847.1:0-439 GCF_008692635.1 Crocuta crocuta
GGGAGACACAGAATCCAAAGCAGCCTCCAGGCTCCAAACTGTCAGGAAAGAGCCTGACGTGGGGCTTGAACCCACAAACCATGATCATAACCTGAGCTGAAGTCAGATGCTTAACTGACTGAGGCAGTTTATTTAAAAAATAAAATATGTTAACTATAAAAGAAAACTATAAAACTATGAAAAATAGGACCTCATTAAAATTAGCAACTCCTTTTCAACAAGTAACACTATAAAGAAAGTGAAAAAGACACAGAATGGGATAAGAGCCAGGACTAGGGTGAAGCAAGTGAAGTACCCGGCTTGGACACAATTTTTTTTTTTTTTTACAAATAGTTTATTGTCGTATTAGTTTTCACATAACACACATCCCCACGAGTGCCCTCCTCCATGCCCATCCCCCCCTACATCCATCAGTCCTCAGTTTTTGTCAGCATTCAAG
>NW_027534848.1:0-527 GCF_008692635.1 Crocuta crocuta
GAACTGTCATCTGAACAAGGGCAAACGAAACTGGTTTTTCTGTACATACATCTGTTTTTCATTCCTTTGGGGGGGGACGGGAATCAATGAAAAAGTTCTCATCGCAGGTAGGAGGAGAATGAAGATGGCTTCATTTCCGGCGGTGCCAGCACTCTGGATATACCACCAGCTGCTCTAAGAGCAAACACACCATCCTTCCACCCACCCAGTAGACTCAAAGCAACTGGATTTCCCTTTGCTAAGTTCCTGTGGGTACTTCAAAGCCCAGAGACTTTGCAGATGTCTTGGTGGTGATTTCCCTTTAGCAAACACATGGGAAATACTTCAATAAGAGAGAGATCGGCTCCACAAAAGAAAACTGGGGGGCAGAGAGAGAGGGATGATGGCTTGCAGGCTGAACCTGATGAACCCCGTTGGTGGACATTCATTCCTTGGACGGAGGGCAAACAGTTGCACCTGGGCTCTAGCCCTTCAGGTCACCGTAATGCTTCCAGCAAGGAGGCATTTCTTAGGTACTCATCCATGAA
>NW_027534849.1:0-389 GCF_008692635.1 Crocuta crocuta
TTCCAGAACATAACTTTACTTTTAAAGAAAAGTTGTGGAGATAGTATAGTGAGTTTGTATATAATTTCTGCCTACCCCCTAGCCACTTTTCCCTAGTGTTAACATCTTCCATAACTATGCACATTTATCAAACTAAGAGATTGACATTGGTACATTACAATTAACTGAACTCCAGAGTTTATTTGAATTTCACCAGTTTTCTCACTATTGTCTTTTTCTGTTCCAGGATAGAACTGCATTTAGTTGTCACATCTTATTTTCTTTGGATATGTGATAGAACTCAGTCTGGACTTTATCAGGCCCTTAATTAATAACAGTTTCAAAGAATGCTGGCCAAGTATTTATGTAATTTACTTCAATTTGGATTCCTTTGATGTTTATATAGTGGT
>NW_027534850.1:0-770 GCF_008692635.1 Crocuta crocuta
TGTTCTAGACCCAGGGGTAGGGTCTCAAATGTTGGGTGTAGCAGACATCCAAATGTCCTTGGCCTTCATCTCTCCAGTGCACACTGACTGAGTCCTACCCTGGGCACCTAGAGCTTTCCTCTCAGGGCCTTCTTGCATCACACACATCAGACAGGACAGAGCTGCCTCCGCCCCCGCCCCATTGGCGAAGCAGATTCGGTCTCCTATGGGGCCTTTGTGTTTTAAAAGTGCCTGTCGATTGAGGCCACTGTACCAACCTGGACGCACTTTTATTTTGCTTTATGCATATGATTATATAATTTTATGTGGGGTGGGGTTTTTTGTATAAATAAGATACAAGCTCTTTGTGAGAAATTAGGTAAATACAAAAATTTACAAAGAAGAACACAGACATCATGCCAGGGTGTCTTTCCAACACCGAAATTTCACGCACGTGAAACATTCATTTAGTTCCAGGCTTCGTTCTAGATCTTGGGTGATTCATGGTGAGCAAGAGCCAGTGGTCCATTTTATGAGGATTCAAAACAGCAGGAGAGAAGATGTTGCTTTGTTTTCTAATTTCCTTCTGTCTTTTTCTTTTCCCATATTTGGACAATATTTATTTAAAGGATCAGTAAAGGGGCACCTGGGTGGCTCAGTAGGTTAAGCGCCCAACTCTCGATTTCAGCTCAGGTTGTGATCTCATGGTTCATGAGATCAAGCCCTGTGTCTGGCTCTGTGCTGGCCAAGGAGCCCACTTGGGATTCTCTCTCTCTCTCTCTCTCTCTCTC
>NW_027534851.1:0-246 GCF_008692635.1 Crocuta crocuta
CCCAGTGCTCATCCCAACAAATGCCTTCCTCCATGCCCATCACCCCTTTCCCTTCTCCCTCACCCCTATCAGCCCTCTGTTTGTTCTGAGTATTCAAGAGTCTCTCATGGTTTGCCTCCCTCCCTCTCCCCAACTATTTTCCCCCTTCTCCTCCTCCATGGTCCTCAGGTGGTCTTAATTCTAATAAAAGGTATTTAACAGGGATGCCTGGATGGCTCAGTCAGTTAAGCGTCTGACTTTGGTTCA
>NW_027534852.1:0-210 GCF_008692635.1 Crocuta crocuta
AACACCCAGTGCTCATCCCAACAAGTGCCTTCCTCCATGCCCCTCACCCATTTTCCCCTCTCCTCTACCCCCATCCATTCTCAGTTTGTTCTCTGTATTTAAGAATCTCTTATGGTTTGCCTCCCTCCCTTCTCTGTTTGTAACTATTTTCTTTTCATCTTCCCTTCCCCCATGGTCTTCTGTTAAGTTTCTTCTGTTCCACATATGAGT
>NW_027534853.1:0-237 GCF_008692635.1 Crocuta crocuta
AGCAGCACTCACAGGTGCAGAGAGCATAACAAGCTTTTAAAACTACAAGGGACAGAAAGCTTACCAAAATGACAAAACAGAAGAAATCTCCTCCAAAGAAATTCCAGGAAGAATTGACAGCTAAAGAACTGCTCAAAACAGATATAATCAAAATAACTAAACAAAATTTAGAACAAAAGTCCTAAAATTAAACGCTGTGCTTGAAAAAGGCATGGAAGACATCAGAGAAACTATTGC
>NW_027534854.1:0-1267 GCF_008692635.1 Crocuta crocuta
AAACGTGCACGCACACACAAGCACAGCAAAGCCCGTGCCACCATGGGTTCTTCCCTGATCACGTGTAAGCGTGGACTTCGGGGCTCCAGGATACGGCTCGCAACAAGGAATCCGCAGTTTGATGTGGGTCTTGGTATTTTTTCCTTTTGTGCCCCTTCCTGTATCAGCCCCCAGCACGCTCACAGGAGAGCTGAGGAGAATGCTGGCTCAGTAAGTCACAGGGCAGAGACCCAGCGCTTTCTGTGCCTCTCAGATTGGCGTCTCACACACTCTTCTCCACACCCTCCTTGTCTCTGCACCTACGAGAGCCTGGAAGAGTGCGTCTGACCCCCAGATACATGGGCAGCACACTACACCAAGTGAGGATACTGGCTGTGGCTCTTAAGTCTGCACCGTGTGGGACCCCAGAGCCCCCTCCTGCTGAGGACAGCATCACCACAAACAGTGCCATGGGTATGTGCTTGTGAGCTCAGTTCCTCTGGGTCCAGGGTGGGCCGTGGTTTGGCCACGTTCTCTGGAAGGCTTCGCTCCGTGTGGCAGTGGGGCTGTGTTCTCATCTGGAAGCTGGAGTGGGGAAGGATCTCTCCGAAGCCGATTGGGCTGTAGGCAGGACACGGCTCTCTGTGTCTGCGGGGCTGAGGCGAAGCCCCTCCTTCAGGAAGCGCCCAGTCACTCCCCAGATGGTCACCTGCCAGCGAGAGGGAGTCTCTGGCAAGAGAGGCTGCGCACACAGTCTCACATGTGACACTGCCGCGTCAGCACGTCCATCCCGTCCGCTTTGCCGTGTGTTGCTGGCAGGAGCAAGTCATGCTCACGTGAAGGGAATCTTACCGGGCAGGCGGGCCCCCCGGTCTCTCCTCCGCAGGGACCATCAGCGTGTTTGTGTTTAAGCTCAGGGAGTTGCTGGCACTCTGTAGAACGTCCTACATCAGGAGGGAAACTAGGGACGAGGTAGCATGTGGAAGCTGGGGCTTCCTCCTTGGCGCCGCCGGGGCTTCCGCCCACCTGCTTGGCTTCCTTCTGGAAGCGTTGGTCACTGATCCGTCCAGAGCCCACTGTGCCCTCCCAACACTTCTCCCAAGCCCTGAGCCCCGCTTTTCATCGACAGGGTGCTTTAATGACCCTCTGTGTTTTAGCTGCCACAAGCCTGCAGGTGCTGCGGGGGGAGGGGGGGTTAGGGTGGACATTTTGACTTGCGTTTGCAGCTCCATCCTTCTCAGCCCCGTGCAAACCATCTCTGGCTGCAGCGCCGCCCCCCCCCCCCCCC
>NW_027534855.1:0-228 GCF_008692635.1 Crocuta crocuta
AAATTGCTGATGCTACTGTCCTGTGTACCCCCCTCCCCCACCAACATCCCATAAAGGAGTGAGTGCCCTTTATCCTGTATACATTCACTGGTGTAAGCCAAGGGTCTGTGGTCCCCCAAGGACCAGCTCCTGGTCACCAGGTCCCTCTCTTCATCCTCTTCAAGAAGCTTGGAGTCCAGCTTTTCCCACACCTCTCACCATGGGCTTCCATTTTGTTCTTGACTTTCT
>NW_027534856.1:0-200 GCF_008692635.1 Crocuta crocuta
GGGGTCTTTTCTGGTCCCATAGAAATGTTAGGATTATTTATTCTAGCTCTATGAAGAATGCTGGTTTAGTTTGAGAGGAATTGCATTGAATGTGTAGATTGCTTTGGGTAGCATTGACATTTTAACAATATTTGTTCTTCCAATCCAGAAGCATGGACTGTTTTTCCATTTATTTGTGTCTTCTTCAATTTCCTTCATAA
>NW_027534857.1:0-909 GCF_008692635.1 Crocuta crocuta
TCAACTCAGGAAAGAAATAGAGTTTAATAGATTAAAATAAGTTAGAAAAAACTGTTTAATTAAGCTAGACTGAGACCAGTTAATTGAGCAACACTTAATAGCATCTTTGTTTGTGGGCAACCTTGATTCTAGCTGTTTGAATGTTGGCTAAGTAGCATCCAAATATTGGCATTTTAAAAATAGACATTATTAAATTCAGATTGCTTTAATTAGCATGTAATCACAGAATATTTAACAACATTCATTCATACCATTTTTAAAACTCTGTTTCATATAATTTGACATCAATAGCAAGACCCTCTATTATTTTATGAACCACTAGGTAAAACAAAAATTTTGCCAAATAAAATATCACACAAAGAAAATTTTGCATGAGGCATGAATTATTGGCACAGACTCTTAATGCTTGGAAATTACTTTCCTCTGCTCTAAGGATCTTGGTGGTTTCCTCCATATTTCACCGTGATGCCTAATATGTTTGACACAGTTTTTCGTGTTTCTCACCAGCAGAATGTACCACAGCTTCATCTACTCACAGATACCTTCTTTTCTTCTATCCTGTATAGCACTGGTCATTGTTTTGAAAGAAAATGTGGAATTGTGGCTATTCTCCCAACAATGGATATTGGCTTCACTCATTTCCCATGTCATTTTGAATAAGGAGAAGCTTTTATATTTTTATGAAGAAACACCATGTGATCTTTTAATACATTTTAAGTAAAACTCAACACAGATAGTATTGACTATGTTTGTAACTCTAGAAATGTGAGTAGTTGTGACCTAGCCCATCCTTGTAGGAAAATAAAGCAATGGCATGACTGATTCCTGGTCCAAAAGAGCTGATAGCATCATGGATTTTAAGATGGATCCTAGGCACACCTGGGTGGCTCAGCAGGTTAAACATCTGAG
>NW_027534858.1:0-832 GCF_008692635.1 Crocuta crocuta
ACTAATTGGTTTCTGGGCCAGTTGACCGGGGACAGGGAAGGCTGGTGCGGAGCTAGGGAGGAGAGCCCAGCCCGGCTCCGGGCACTGTGGCTGCCACGGCTGTCCTGTGGACTTCTGATCCTGTCCAGGCTGGGATCCAGGAAGCTAGAGAAGGCAGGGAGAGATTGAGGAGGCTCCACACGGTGTCTGGGACTCCCGGGCTGTCCCTCCTAAAGGCCATAGGAGCTCTCTGAGCAACAGGAGGAGGAAGTACTGTGGTTGTAAAGGTATCAGCAGACAAGTACGGTGCCCTCACCTGATTAGTATTTCTTCTATCGTCTGGAACTTGTCCTGGTCACTCGGGAGACTCAGGCAGAGGGGAATCCTCGGGGCTCAGGCCAACACCGAGCTTTGCCCTCTAGGCTGGCTCCAAACCTCAGACCCAAGGGTCTTTTCCTTAGCAAAGTGAGGAAGGCAATTTGCAGCAACTGGTGTCTAGGTCCCAGCTGCAGAGAAGGCAGGAGCCATTAAGGAACAGGCCTGTGGTCTCCCATGAGGATAAACCAATTCAATCCCCCGCCCCGCCTCCCCCAAGCCAACAGAGTGTCTTTCTCCTCTCAAGTCTTCTTGTAACACCTGCTTAATAACAGTAATAATATTTATCAACCGCATACCAAGTATTTTGTGTACATCAACGCATTTAATCCTTGCCGTAGTCCGGGACGGTAGGTGTTGTTATCTGAACTTCACAGATTAGGAAATTTAGGCTCAAGTTCACTCACCGAGGAAAGGGCAGAAACAGGATTGAAATGTCAGGTTCTGTGGCTACAACCCCACCCCCACCCCCACCGCC
>NW_027534859.1:0-274 GCF_008692635.1 Crocuta crocuta
GGGGGGGCGGGGGAGGCAGAGCTTCCGGAGCAGACACCGCTGTGGGGGGTCGGTGTTCAGGGGAACCGGCGGGGGAAGGGTTAGGGTTGGGGTTTAGGGTATGGTGTTAGGGTTAGGGTTAGGGGTTAGGGTTAGAGGTGAGGGGTGAGGGTGAGGGTTAGGGTTAGAGGGTGAGGGTTAGAGGGTGAGGGTTAGACGGTGAGGGTTAGGGTTGAGGGGTAGGGTTGAGGGGTAGGGTTTAGGGGTTAGGGTTAGGGTTAGGGTTAGGGTTAGG
>NW_027534860.1:0-664 GCF_008692635.1 Crocuta crocuta
TGCAAGTACGGAGCTCCTTACTTCTCCGCCATCTTGTCCCCTCCTTCCTCTGATTGATTTCAAGTTTCACAGCAATGTTATCTGAAAGTGTGTATGGTATGATCTCAATTCTTTTATATTTATTGAGGGCTGCTTTATGTCCCAGTATGTGATCTCTCTTGGAGAATGTGCCATGTGCAGTTGAGAAGAAAGTGATTTCCATGGCCTCAGGATGTAGAGTTCTTAATATATCTGTCAGAATCATCTGGTCCAATGTATCATTCAAGTCCATTGTTTGTTTAGTGATTTTCTGTCTAGCTCTTCTATCCATTGCTGTAAGTGGAGTATTAAAGTCCCTTGCTATTAGCACATTCTTATTGATAAGATAGTTTCTGTTTGTTTCTGTTTGTGATTAATTGGTTTGTATATTCAGGTGCTTCCATATTCGGTGCATAGACATTTATAATTGTTAGCTCTTTCTGATGAATAGACCCGGTAATTATTACATAATGCCCTTCTTCATCCCTTGTTACTGTCTTTCCTTTAAAGTCCAGTTTGTCTGATATAAGTATAGCTACTGTAGCTTTCTTTTGACTTCCAGTAGCATGATATCATTTCTCTATCCCCTTATATTCAATCCGAAGGTGTCCTCCAGTCTAAAATGAGTTTATTGTAGACAGCAAAT
>NW_027534861.1:0-317 GCF_008692635.1 Crocuta crocuta
ATCTATCACATTGATTTTCTGTGGAGTATGTGAGTTTGCAGAAGTAGGATATACTCCCCCAACCAAAATTTGATTTGAGTTTTAAGACTAATGATGCCACACATAGACAAAGAGGGTACAAAAAGGATTATTATTCAGACAATGAGTTATGCATCAAAAATAGAGTCAGCCAAAACAAATAGTAACTATATGAAGTGATGAATAATTAGGTGGTTGCCATTATTTCACTATATATGTATATATATATGATATATATATATGATATATATATCATATATATATATTACAACTTTAAGTTGTAAGCCTTAAACATATAC
>NW_027534862.1:0-1110 GCF_008692635.1 Crocuta crocuta
ATTCCTGCAGGATGTGTCAGCCTCTGCTAGTGTCACAGCTGCTGGCACCCCACTGGCCAGAGCAAGTGTGACAGCCACATCCGGGTCAGCAGGGACACTGGGAGGTGTGGTCCGGGGGAGGCCACTGCACCAAGTCCACCACTGGTGGATTTGCTGCGTGGCTGAAGGGACAGATCGAGAACCACCTGTTGGGTTTACGCCTTCAGTGAATGACTCTCCAGTGAGTGACCTGATTTTTCTGTGCCCGTTGTCCTCATGTATGAAATGGGGCAGAGGCTACTTTGTAGGTTGTTACTGAGATTGCTGGGAATATGTGTAAAAGCCTGAGAATGCCTCCTGGCCCGTAGTGAACCCTGTAAGCTAGTGGGTGACAGCACCCGCCTGTGCGCTGAGCCTTCCTGCCCTGTGTGTCCTCGCTCGTTTCTTTGCTCACTCTGCATTCCATCTCAGATGCTGATAAGCACCTGCTGGGTAGCAGCTCGGAGCCTGGGCGCTGGTCCCTTGTGGGGCTTGTGAAAGGCTGGAGAGGGCAGATAGGGGAGGCCAAGCAGTGTTCTCAGAGTATGATGTGAGCCGGGTTGGAGGCTTCGGGGAGCCCAGCCTGGAGGCTCTCGCTGGGCTGTGGCGGGGACGGGCTGGGAAGACTTCCTGTGGAGAATCACATTGGACAATCCCTGCAGGATAAGCTGGGCTTTGGTAGGCAGAAGTTTCCAGGTTGGAAAGGGCACGTGGAAGGGCAGGAGGAAGCCTGGTAGATAGAGGGACTGAACGGGTTGGGGCAGGAACGGCTGCACATCGTCCCCCGGACATAGACCCGTGGTTTGTTAACTTGTGCTCAGTCCACAGGGGTGAGGTGTCAGAGGGGAGACGTTGGCGAGATGGCCCAGGAGAGAAGGTGCAGATGGTCAGGTGGCCCTTCAGCCAGAGCGGCCTGGCGCAGGGGAAAGGGGTTTCTAAAAGCAATGGAAGTGTAGGTGTCAGTCAGCCAAGAGCTAGCCCGAAGTACAGATGGACCGGATCGGCATCAGAATTGGCAAAGAAGTCGTCAAACTTTCACTTTTCGCCGACGACAGGATACTCTACATAGAAAACCCGACAGACTCCACCAGA
>NW_027534863.1:0-243 GCF_008692635.1 Crocuta crocuta
ATTTAAGCCTTGGGTGGAATAACAGGTCTTTTGCCTTTCAAAATCTCTCTGCTGGCAGATTGATGAATGTCTTAAAAGAATGAGAGCTGGCATCGGAAGATGAAGTTAGACATATACAAGTGACAGTCCAGATGGGATATGATGATGTGGCCTGGCCACATCAGAGGAGTTACAAGGGAACAATATCTGTGCTGCTCACTGACTTGATGGAGGGAAATCATAAGAGGAAAGACTAAGATGTTC
>NW_027534864.1:0-208 GCF_008692635.1 Crocuta crocuta
CTACTAGAACTGATCCAAGAATTCAGCAAAGTTGCAGGGTACTAAGTCAAGGTACAGAAATTGGTTTCATTTTTATACGCTAACAATGAAGCAACAGAAAGAGAAATCAAGAAACTGATCCCATTCATAATTGCACAAAAACCCATAAAATACCTAGGAAGTAACTTAACCAAGAATACAAGAGATCTGTATGATGAAAACTATAGAA
>NW_027534865.1:0-272 GCF_008692635.1 Crocuta crocuta
AGAAACTGATCCCATTCACGATTGCACAAAAAACATAAAATACCTAGGAATAAACGTAACCAAGGTTATAAGAAATCTCTATGATAAAAACTATAGAAAACTTATGAAAGAAATTGAAGAAGACACAAAGACATGGAAAAACATTCCATGCCAATGGATTGGAAGAATAAATATAGAAAAATCACATTACTACCCAAAGCAATCTCACGTTCAATGAAATCCCAATAAAAATTGCACCAGCATACTTCTCAAAGCTAAAACAAACTATCCTA
>NW_027534866.1:0-446 GCF_008692635.1 Crocuta crocuta
TGTCTTCTGCCTTGTGTGAGAACCCTCAGCGCTGTGCAGGTGTAGCTCACAGTGCTCTTTTCCTTTCAGTGGCTGGCTGGACTCTTCCCTCCACTCAGCTGTCCACTCAGGATGCTGTGTGCATCCCTATCAAACTCTCTGGCATTCTTTTCTAGTTAGTGGATTTGGATTTGGTGTTTAGTTTTGAAGAAATGGCTACGTAATTGGTGGGTGGGAACATGTGCAGCTATAAGCAGCATAGTCACACTTGGCTTAGTGAATGTCTGGAGTGTGCCTTTGAGTTTGTCTACTTCCTCCCTCCCTTCCTCTCTCTCTCCCTTTGTCTTTCTTTCTTTCATTCAAATTTATTGAGAGAGACAGGGGTGGTGGAAGCCCATGCACAGAAACTGGGGAGGGTCAGCGAGAGAAGGAGACACAGAATCTGAAACAGGTTCCAGGCTCTGAGC
>NW_027534867.1:0-503 GCF_008692635.1 Crocuta crocuta
ATGGAAGGATATAGGAACTAGTGTATATTGCTTAGGACTTTGTGTTGTAAGTGAGAGAAACACATCTCAAGCTGGCTTTGGTATAAGAGGGCATTTACTAGTTTAATCTAGGATGCCCAAATGGACTTCAGGCATGGCTGGATCCAGAAACCAAATAAGGTCAGCTGCTCATCCTCTTTGTCTCTGTCTCTGTCTCTCTTTCTTCCCCCTTCCTCTTTCTTTCTCTCCTTCTTCCCTCTCTCCCTTGCTGTTACCCTCTCTCCTTGTCGACTCTGCTTCTTTTTGAGTTTTGACTAGATTCTCCCCTACCACAAGCAAGTGCAACTACAAGACCTAGTCACTTTTCTTTGGGGGACTCAACTCCTCTCATCTGTAAAATGGAGAGGCAATTCAACCTTGTTATCTCTTAAACCTCTTTTATAGCTTTATAGTCTTTTTTTTGAGAGTCAGAGAGAAATAGCACGAGCAGGGGAGGGTCAGAGAGAGAGAGGGAGACACAGAAT
>NW_027534868.1:0-208 GCF_008692635.1 Crocuta crocuta
CTTTGTCAAAGATTAGTTGGCTGTACATTTTTGGGTCCAATTCTTGAGTTCTCCATTCTGTTCCATTCGTCTGTGTCTATGTTTTTGTGCCAATACCATACTGTATTGATGATGACAGCTTTGTAGTAGAGGCTGAAGTCTGGGATGGTGATGCCTCTCATTGTGGTTTTCTTCTTCAATATTACTTTGGCTACTCAGGGTCTTTTGT
>NW_027534869.1:0-245 GCF_008692635.1 Crocuta crocuta
TCATGATCTCATGGTTCATGGTTTCGAGCCCCGCATCAGGCTCTGCTGACAGCCAGCCCGGAGCCGGTTTCAGATTCTGTGTCTCCCTCTCTCTCACCATCCCCTGCTCACACGGGGTCTTTCTCTCTCCCTCTCTCTCCCCCCCTCTCAAAATAAGTAAAAACATAAGTTTAAAAAATGTTAAAAAAATTTTTTTTTAGTTAAAGTCTTTTCTGGTGACCTTTCACACTGTCACCCAGCTTATG
>NW_027534870.1:0-449 GCF_008692635.1 Crocuta crocuta
TTTATGAGAGCCCTTCACCAGACAAATCGCCTCCTGTCGAAACCCTGAGAGACCAATGTCGTTGATGCCGACGATCTCGTCCCCGGCCAGTAACTTGTCCACTGCCGCAGCTTTACTTCCTTCTTCAATCTGCAACAAAGACCCACGTGCCATGAGCCGCCCAACAGTCAGAGCAAGTCCCCAGAAGTCGGCCGGGAGCGCCATGCCTGTGGCGTGTGCTGCCCATGGCTCTATGACCGGATTTGGGACCGGCCAGGACCGCATCTGGCCCTGCGGCTGCACGGATTCCTATCTGGTGAACGGGAGACCCATCCGTCAGCCAGCAGGGCCTCTGCAAGGACGCGGGCCACATTCACCGAGGGAACAGGAAAGAGTGTGTGCGCTGCAGACCACGCATGACCCCGAACGGTGGATCTAAAGATCCAGGCCCTTTTCTGGACTTCCTTTAT
>NW_027534871.1:0-710 GCF_008692635.1 Crocuta crocuta
GCTATGAACACTGGAGTACATGTGCTCCTATGCCTCAGCATTTCTATGTCCTTTGGGTAAATTCCTAGAATTTTCTAAGTACAAAATGTAAAAACTGACTCCTGAATCTCTGATTAGAATATCTTGAGCTCCATTTTGAGTGAAGGCATCTTTCATTGTCACTATGTTTGGGTAATAGAATCAAATATAAATATTTCTTTAATCTTGTCATGAACAATTGCTATACATTCAAATGATCTCAAGTGTCATGATGATAGTTACTTATTTAAACATAAGGATTTATTCATTAGTATTTAAAGCATTCAGTTGACCAATTCAAGTGATGTTAGACTAAATCGTGCTTTGTCTATTTATTTCTTGATTTAGGATAGTCCGTATCAAATGGATAACTGTTTTAATATAGAAAGTTCCTAAGATAGGAAATAGAGAACTTATTTTGATCAAATTTAGTCAAAACATCTAGAGCTAAAGTATCTAACAGCTAGAAATGAGAATTACTTTTTTAATTCTAGTATAGTTACCATATACTGTTCCATTTCAGGTGTTCAATACAGTGTTTCAACAATTCGGTACATTACTCACTGCTCATTATGATTGTTGTACTCTTAATCCTTATCAACTATTTTAACCAATCCTCCCACCAATATCTCCTTGGGTACTTTTATTCTCTGTAGTTGAGTCTGTCTTAGTTTGACTTTTCTTTTTTTTTT
>NW_027534872.1:0-201 GCF_008692635.1 Crocuta crocuta
TTATTTGTTTCTGAGAAAGAGAGAGAGAGAGAGAGAGAGAGAGAGCGCGCGCTAGTATTCGAGGGTCAAAGAGACAAGAAGACACAGAATCTGAAATAGGCTCCGAGCTAGCTGTCAGCACAGAGCCCAACGCGGGACTCAAACCCATGAACCACAAGATCGTGACCTGAACTGAAGTCGGACACCCAACCGATGGAGCCA
>NW_027534873.1:0-753 GCF_008692635.1 Crocuta crocuta
AGAGCCCTGTGCTGCTTGTTGTAACGCTCTGATGTTGGTGGGCTAGTAATGAATTTTTGAGCGAGGAGTCCAGGTTCTTGCTTTGCACCAGGGCCCAGCAAGTGCTGTGTGCACCCACGACCAGCTGCGTCATTCAGGATCCTGGGAAGCTGCTTGGCCCATCGAGAGGTTTAAACGGGGATAACTGAACAGCCTGTGCGCAGAGGCACGAGCAGAGTTAAGGGAACCAGCAAGAAGTAGCCAGGCACCGGCAGTGAGCACGGAGCTGCTACCAGTTCCCGCCTGGCTCTTGCCTCCAGAAACAGCCGGAACTACAGGAGACCAGAGCTCCACTGAGGTAGGAAACTGGCCACTTCTAAAATGGAGTTCCTGAAGAAGGAACTGGGAGAAGTAGTTCCAGATCATGGGTTCTCTTCTGCCCATTGCCTTCTGATGCCTTGTTTGCTTCTAAAATCAGACAGCTGGGAGCCAGAGGGAGGGCCCACCCACCCCACCCCCGGAGCAAAGGATGGGAAGGGCAAAGACCGAATTTGAAGAATGGAGGAAAAGCAAAGACTAGGCAATACAAAGGCCTCTAAAGTTGGTCACTTAAAGAAACCCCAGGCTTTAAACGCAAAAGAAACTGCCACTAAATAACACACTAAGTCCATCAATTCCCCCTGAGCAATGTCCAGAGCCCTGAGGACTCCGACTTGCTTTCCTGAGGCAGAAGAAAACTTCTTTAGTAGCTAATAATACTTGCTTTCTAGGGGC
>NW_027534874.1:0-678 GCF_008692635.1 Crocuta crocuta
AGCCTAGGGACTGCATTTCTAGTAAGAACATCCAGGTGGTTTTGATGATTATGGTCAGTGGACCAAACCTGAGTAACACTGAACTAATGTGTTATATTATGTCCCCTCCAAAATTCATACATTGAAGTCCTAACCCTCGATACCTCAAAAGGTGACCCTATCTGGAAACAGTCATTACAGATTTAGTTAAGGTCATACTGGGTTAGGGTGGGCCCCTAATCCAATAGGACTGGTGTCTGTATAAAAAGGGAAAATTTGGACCCAAGAGATATGCACCCAGGGACAATGCCACGCAAGCCAAAGAACTACCAGAAGCCAGGAGAAAGGGCTGGAACAGATTCTTCCATAGCTCCCACAGGGGGAGCATGGCTCTTGATCTCATACTTCTAGCCTCCAGAACTGTGAGAAAATAAACTTCTGTTGTTTAAGCCACTCTGTGTGTGGTACTTTGTTACAGCAGCCCTAGCAAACTCACACATAAAGAATAAACCACAAGTCAGAGTTTAGCACTGGGACAACATGTGAAGCTGGATTCGAGAGAAAAATGGAAAGATTATAGATTGGCACCAATTTCTAATTTACTTTCTCAGCGCCTGACATAAAATACGAGTTGAGAGTTTATATTTTTTTTAAACACTTTTTAAAAAAAATATTTTTATTTATTTCTAGGAGAGAGAG
>NW_027534875.1:0-237 GCF_008692635.1 Crocuta crocuta
TATCTGTTTTGAGCAGTTCTTTAGCTGTCACTTTTCCTGGAATTTCTTTACAGGACAGCTTTTCTGTTTTATCATTTTAGCTAGCTTTCTGTCTCTTGTTAGTTTTAAAAGTTTGTTATGCACTCTGCACTTACGAATACTGCTGTATTAAAGAAGGCATGAAGGGGGGCACTTGTGGGGATGAGCACTGGGTTTTATTTTTTTTTTTATTTTTTTTTAATAGTTTATTGTCAAATT
>NW_027534876.1:0-505 GCF_008692635.1 Crocuta crocuta
CCCTCACACGTGCATGGGACTCATGCGCACAGCACTCACACTCGTACACAGGACTCACATGCACAGCGTTCACACTCCCGTATAGTACTCATACGCGCACAGTGCTCACATGTGCACAAGACACATGCACAGCACTCACACTCAGCACTCACACTCACAGCACTCACACTTGTGTACAGAGCTCACACATGCACAGCACTCACCCGCACACAGAGATCACACTCATGCACAGAACTCACCCGTGCACAGTGCTCACACATGCATGGGACTCATGTGCATAGCACTCACACTCGTGCACAGGACTTACATGCACAGCATTCACACTCGCATACAGTACTCACATGTGCACAGTGTTCACACGTGCACAAGACACATATGCACAGCGCTCACACTCGCGCACAGTGCTCACCCGCGCACAGCGCTCACACGTGCACGGGACTCATGCACGGTGCTCACACTCGCACACAGTACTCACCCGCATGCAGTGCTCACACTCACGCACAGG
>NW_027534877.1:0-250 GCF_008692635.1 Crocuta crocuta
CACCGCCTGCACCAGCTCGCTGTCGGGTGGCAGCCGCCCCTCCATACTGAACACCAGCACGTGCGTGGAGGCCTCCGATGCCAGCAACCTGCCCGCCACCTCTGGGGACAGGAGCAGGGTCAGGAGGCCTGTCCCGCACCAGGGCAGCCAGGAGGGCCCAGGGCCCAAAGCCAGCGACAGAGTCCCCCGAAACCCGCAGAAGGGGGGTGGGGCAGGGTGAGGAGGGGGCGGGGCCTCACGTGCACTGACT
>NW_027534878.1:0-787 GCF_008692635.1 Crocuta crocuta
GTCATGCGTCACATGAACACGTGGCAGTCACATGAGCGCAGGTGTTGTGCCGTCACGTGGTCTAGGTGTCACACGAATGAGGGCAGTCACGTGAGCACAGCAGTATGGGCTTCGCGGTCACGTGGGGCGTGTGTCACATGAACACGTGGCAGTCACATGAGCGCAGGTGTTGTGCCGTCACGTGGTCTAGGTGTCACACGAATGAGGGCAGTCACGTGAGCACAGCAGTATGGGCTTCGCGGTCACGTGGGGCGTGTGTCACATGAACACGTGGCAGTCACATGAGCGCAGGTGTTGTGCCGTCACGTGGTCTAGGTGTCACACGAATGAGGGCAGTCACGTGAGCACAGCAGTATGGGCTTCGCGGTCACGTGGGGCGTGTGTCACATGAACACGTGGCAGTCACATGAGCGCAGGTGTTGTGCCGTCACGTGGTCTAGGTGTCACACGAATGAGGGCAGTCACGTGAGCACAGCAGTATGGGCTTCGCGGTCACGTGGGGCGTGTGTCACATGAACACGTGGCAGTCACATGAGCGCAGGTGTTGTGCCGTCACGTGGTCTAGGTGTCACACGAATGAGGGCAGTCACGTGAGCACAGCAGTATGGGCTTCGCGGTCACGTGGGGCGTGTGTCACATGAACACGTGGCAGTCGCATGAGCGCAGCAGTATGGGCTTCGTGATCCCCTGGGGCGTGGGACATGGGACGGGGGTCTCGTGAACACGCGGCAGTCGCATGAGTGCAGCAGTATGGGCCTCGTGGTCACGTGGGTCGGGGTCACGTGAA
>NW_027534879.1:0-222 GCF_008692635.1 Crocuta crocuta
GCCTCATCTCTCATATGGAGAAGGCCTGAAGCCATAGGAACCTTAAAGAATCCAAGAATTTTGGAGGAACAAGACACATAGTCCACTGGGAAAACCTTATAGGGTGAGTGCAAACTGGGGAAGATAAAATCGGTCAGGGATCGGAGACATAGAGGGAAGGGAGAATCCTCCTTTGAGGGGGAGGCTACACTGAGACTAGAGGGGAAAGAGAGTGGCCAAAAC
>NW_027534880.1:0-823 GCF_008692635.1 Crocuta crocuta
CAGAACATATCAAGTATTTCAAATCAAACAAACATCATGCAGTCTTCCTGCACAGGATCAGACTGAACTCAGTTGAACATGGGACATTGACTCCAGAGGGACTGAAGGAAGCTTGCCAGTGGAGGGATGGCTCCTTAAGCACCAGCTGTGGCTCCACCTGAAGGAGGGGAGGGATTGCGGCACCCGCAGAGCAGTAGCCTGGGTGTGAGATCTTCAGCATGGCATTGATTAATTGCAGTGCAGCTGAGTTAGCTTCCTTTAGTTCTTTCTCACTTTCTAAATCAGATTGTTAAAATTTCCTCTTGATTCTGGGTCATTTACTTTCTTCCCAGGAAACTCATTTCTTAATTAAGTTAAAAGAGTCTAGGTTTCTGGCTAACATGAACATTGGCCCCCTGGGGTGGATCTCAGGCCAGAGACTCTGAGGGCCCCTGGCTGGGTTAATCAGAAATGAGTCATCAGCACCCTTGGGGCTGATGGCAGTGCAAATGCAGCTGTTTTCAGAGTAAAGGCCATGGCAGTTCATGGTATGTAATGATGAAAAGGCTCATTGGTTTAGCACCTATTGATACCTGGAATGAGAGCCCTTTGAAAGGAAGGTCTTAAGGGAGCTGAGAACCTTGGTGTCTGACCAGCCTCCAGGGTGCAGAGCTGGCATTCCAGACTCTTAACTACAGAGAACAAACTGACTATTGCTGGAGGGGAGGTTGGTGGGGGATGGGTTAAATGGGTGATGGGTATGAAGGCAGGCAATTGTGATGAGCACTGGGTGTTTTAAGTAAGTGATGAATCACTAAATTCTATTCCTGAAACCAATATTACA
>NW_027534881.1:0-207 GCF_008692635.1 Crocuta crocuta
CCTGGGTGGTTCAGTCAGTTAAGCATCTGACTTTGGCTCAGGTCACGATCTCACCATTGGTGAGTTCAGGCCCTGCATTGGGTTCTGTGCTGACAGCTTAGAGTCTGGAGCCTGCTCTCTCTCTGCCCCTCCTCAACTCATGTTCTGTCACTCTCCTTCTCAAAAAAAAAAAACATAAAACATTTTAAAAATTACGATATTTCATCA
>NW_027534882.1:0-266 GCF_008692635.1 Crocuta crocuta
CAGTTATTTTCTACAGCAGCACATGGAATTACCTGCACTCAGTTGCGGACAGACACCGAAACTGGCGATGGCAGCGGGGTCTTGCTGGAATGGCCACAGCAAATGGGGATGATCACAAAGTCCCCAGGGCCGTGCTCCCACCTGCTCCTGTGTGACCCTCCTTCCAATCAGTGGTTCCTTAAACTGTACAAAATATATTTCAAATTTCAGGTTCAGAGGCACCTGGTGGCTCCGTCAACTAAGCATCACGTCTCAATGTAAATATT
>NW_027534883.1:0-215 GCF_008692635.1 Crocuta crocuta
CATCACTTACATATAACACCCAGTGCTCATCCCAACCAGTGTCCTTCTTCGTACCTATCACCCCTTCCCTCAACCCAACGCCCCACCAGCAACCCTCAGTTTGTTCTCTGTATTTAAGAGTCTCTTATGGCTTCTTTCCTTTTCTGTTTTTATATTATTTTTGCTTTCCTTTCCCTTATGTTCATCTGTTTTGTATCTTAAATTCCACACATGAG
>NW_027534884.1:0-542 GCF_008692635.1 Crocuta crocuta
TGAGCTGAAACAAGAAGGCAGAGTATTTATTGTCCGACCTTGGCTTGGAATGGGCAACTCCCACTTTTGGCCTCCCTGAGCACATCTGCAAATGACCATGAAAACACCATGAGGACTGATTTGGGGATTACAAATAAATTCTAGCAAGTGGGCAGATTCACAAACTTGGAATCTACAAATAAGATGGTTGACTGTACATGTGCCGAGTCAATCATGTCATTCTGTAGCCAGAAATTTCTTCTCAATATATGATTAGCCATCTTCCACATCATTGCATGTACTTCTACAGGATCATCTGTAATGGGTTAGTGAGTATTATATTGTATGAATACAAGAACATTGATTGAGACAATCTGTTCATTTCCTGTGGTTACTCTAACAGATTGCCACAAGCCTGGCAGCTTAAAACAACTGAAATTTATTGTCTCACAGTCCTGGGGCCAGAAGTCCAAAGTCGTCTCACTTGGGTGAAATCAAGGTGTTGGCAGGGCCTTTCTCCCTCCTGGGGTTCTCGGGGAGAATCTACTCTTTGTTTCTTCCAG
>NW_027534886.1:0-628 GCF_008692635.1 Crocuta crocuta
TTGTTGACAGTTGGACTCTTGCTCAGCTTTTTGGAGGAGACTGACTTGCCTCGTGTCACGCCTGCCTTGTCCACAGTGGTGGCTCTTTCATGTGAACCAGGTTTCTTTTGTAACGATGGGTCCAAGGTAGGTTTATGGCTGCCAGGAACAGCTGATGATCTGTGTCTGGGAGGACCGTGGCCGTCTCCTGCTGCACCCCCTGCGTTGTTGACAGTTGGACCCTTGCTCAGCTTTTTGGAGGGGACTGACTTACCTCTTGACACGCCTCCCTTGTCCACAGTGGTGGCTCTGGCTCTTTCATGTGAACCAGGTTTCTTTTGTAACGATGGGTCCAAGGTAGGTTTATGGCTGCCAGGAACAGCTGAAGATCCGTGTCTGGGAGGACCGTGGCTGTCTCCCCCTGCTCCACCCCCTGCGTTGTTGACAGTTGGCCTCTTGCTGCTTGGATTAGAGGAGGAGGCTGCCTGATCTCCTGATCGGAACCTCTTCTCCCGGATGGCAACACATGCAGATGGGGGGTGTTTTCTCTGCCTGGATGGGCCCCCAGTCCACTTACCAGTCATGGAGACTGAGTGTCCACCTGTAGGCATGCTGCCATCTCGGCCCACTGCTCCACTAACTGGCAAAG
>NW_027534887.1:0-1001 GCF_008692635.1 Crocuta crocuta
TCTTGGATTTGGGGTTAACAATTTGTCAGATTATCAGAAATAACACGATGCTATTTTAACCAACAGTAACTAAAGTAATGACACAGAGACTAAGGCAGAGCTAGACCTTTGATTTAAAAAAAATCTCTTCCTTTACAAGATTATCTAAGTTAGTTCATAAACCTCCCCCCAGTCACTATCCCTGCTTTTATCTATGATGACTGACCAAAATGCACAAGGAAGAGAAGGAAAGATTTATTTCAAGGACTCTGGACTTCACTAATGTTTAATGGTGAGGAAACATGATTGATAGAAGGATCATGGCATTCGACTTACTGGAAGACCCTACTGGGTCTCACAAGGCATGTTGGCTCTTAAAACAGAAGACTCAGATTCTAAGTTCCATTATTTGCCTTACTATTTCTGTAATTTGTTGTCCAACATTTACCCTCAGTATTTTTGTTTTCAAAATCAGTCAAGTAGGGATGTCCCCACTTACAGGGCACTGATGAGGAGACACACTATGGGAAGTTTGATAAGCTACAAAATGCAACATCCAATGAATGTCCAACTGTTCCCAAAGACTACTTTTGATAACTTTTGCTTATTAATAGAGTGAAGGAGATAAAATTTTAAGATCCTATTCTCATATGCATTCCCATGCATAACATCAACTTCACATTACATCCCTGTGTAGGATCCATGTTTCCCAGTAACCTCAGGTGAGTAAAATACATTTTAGATATAACACAGCCAGGGATCATTCAAAAGTAGACACAAATGCCAAAATTGTGTCTATTTGCATTTTAGGAGTGGTTTTGGATCTCCATCTGGCTGTTTTATCCACAGTATAATAACTGTGGAATCATAGTCACATCTATCCCATCTCTTGATCCATAGGAAATGAGGCTTTAGGCTTTCTCAAGGCATTTTTAATACTCTTTTCTTTATTGAATCCTCTTAACATGTGGGAGTTAGATATTCCACCAAGGAGGACAAAAGGAAACTTAAGGCAAAGCCAA
>NW_027534888.1:0-582 GCF_008692635.1 Crocuta crocuta
CCCTCAGGGCGGTGTGGGCGCTGACTCTCTGGAAACCCCAGGACCAGGTCGGGGACAGCTCCCCGAGGCCACGCACGAGTGCACAGACACGGCGCACGGTGGCAGGGTGGCTGAGTCCCAGGCAGGAGAAGCCACTGCTCGGGGGGAGGGTCCTGGGCCCACACCCGCCGCGCGCCCCCGTGGGGTCCACTGGGCGTGTGTCAGGAGAGGCGTGTGCGGCTGTTTGCTCCTGTGTCCTTCCGCACCACGCCCTCCTGACTGTGGCCCTGGAGCCGGGCCCGGGCTCCACTGCGACACAGGGACCGTCTCAGGGAGGCCGGCCCCAGGACCCCCCAAGGTCACACACCAACTTCAGGTAAAAAGAGAAAGAATACAAAGTGTGTGTTTTATTGGAGACCGTGCACACTTAGGTTGCTGAGGATCCTCGGATTTTACGCATGGTTCCTTCCTGGACGTCGGGAGGCTCTCCCCTCAGCAGCCCCTCCTGAGCCGCCCCGGCCTGGCTCAGGCACGGGCGGGTGGGCGTCAGAGCCCCTTCCGCTTCTCTGAGGCCAGGCGGCCTGTCCCGCGCCCCCCACAGGG
>NW_027534889.1:0-297 GCF_008692635.1 Crocuta crocuta
AACCGTACCACACCCAAGAGATTGGGAGAGAAAGGACGCAGACTCAACAGAGAAAGCCTTCTAATGGCTACCTCAAGACACAAGCCAGAGTACACAGGGTGGAGAGTCCCAAATATCACTACGAATAGGAAAATAAAATAACCAAGGTCCCAAAAAGAGAGACCAAGAAATACCATTCAATAAACACTCTCTGAAAGGATAGGCTCTGGACATTCAAAGAGTCTTCTTGGATAGAGCAGCGCTCATAGATAAAGAGAGATAACAGGTCTGTAAAACCAACAAGAGCCGGAAAGCTAA
>NW_027534890.1:0-592 GCF_008692635.1 Crocuta crocuta
TTCAGGAAGATTTTCTATCAGGTTCTATATTGGGCTAGGCCACTGCTGAGCTATAAGGGTGAGGGCATTTCCTGCTGGTTAACAGTTGGACAGGTCTTCTGGCTATGTTTCTTGCCTCAGCAAGGCTATAGGATGGGGTCTGTGATTGCTTGAGTTGTCTGGTCAGGCTTTCTAGATGGTTGAGACTGGATATTTTCCTCTGAAATAAAGCGGGCCTATAGGCCTATAACCTAACTTCCATGCCTTGGTGGGAGCCCCTGCATGGCTCATTGACTGGAGACCCAAACCAGGCAAAAGTGTGCGCTGAAAACTTTGGCCTGACAAGACTATTAGTTTTGCCTGCAGATGGGGAAGGCCACAGGATGTTCTTTCTGTTCAAGGGTCACTGTAAGCTGGGGTGTTGGAGGCACTTCCCTGTGTTGTGGTTAAGCTTCCTGGTTGGACAAACTGCAGGTTTTGTTTAGCAATTAATGGGGCTGCATATGAGTCCCCTTGCCCAGGCACAGTGGGAGAATTAGCCCCAAATCCAATAAAGTGCTTTGTGTTCTTGACTCATGTTCGCCCAGGCCCCAAGTTCCCTGGCTAAATGGGG
>NW_027534891.1:0-1140 GCF_008692635.1 Crocuta crocuta
TCTCAGGTGTCGGAAACTGAGTCCCAGGCGTGGGATCCACGCGTGGGTGTCACTCGTGAATCACTCCCAGTCCCACGCATGTCCTATTGTGAGAGCCGTGGTCAGAGGTGGAGGGATTTCCAAGAAGAACCGTCTCTGTGGGGACCTTGTTTCCTGATCGCATTTGGGTCGAGGCTCTGGGAGGGTCCCACCAGCAGCGTTGCAGGAGCTGGCGGCCAGCCCCGCCCCTCAGTGGCCAGCCTGACCCCTGACCCCGGCCGCACTTGGCCACGTTTTCAGATTCGCCTTGGGTTGATAGGTGGGGATCCCTTCTTTTTTTCTTTATTTATTTTATTATTTTATAGTGAGTGAGCGGGGGAGAAGGGCCGAGGGGCAGAGGGAGAGAATCTCAAGCAAGCTCCATGCTCAGTGAGCAGCACCCCCCCGCCCCCTCCAGGCTCTGTCCCCCAAACCGTGAGATCATGACCTGAGTCGACATCGAGGCGACGCTCAGCCAACCGAGCCTCCCCGGCGCCCCAGCAGGAGGCCCTTCTTACGTTCTGGGTGAACACACACGAGTCTGACCTCACGCGGCTTCACCAGGGAGCACCCCGGATCTGGACAAGGTGGTGAGAGAGTGGCGGTGAAGTTTCTCCTTGTGTCCACTCTTCTCCCTTCCCTGCAAGTCTGTGTTCAGCAGACTGTCCCGCCACGGGAGGGGTTACGGGGCGCCTGCTGGGATCCTGGTGCAGGTTTGGCCGCGGGGGCGTGAGCCGGCTCTCCCCGCGCCCTGATGAGAAGTATTACAGTGTTTTACCAGGCGCATCGTGGGAGCTGCGGATGCCCCATATTTCCCACTAAACCTGCAAGTTGCCGCCAGTTTAGCAGCTAATTCAATTTCTTCTTCCTCTTTATTTGCTTGATTTTATATTAAAAGAAAGGGGCGCCTGCGTGGCTCCGTTGGTTGAGTGTCAGACTGACTCTTGATCTCAGCTCAGGTCGTGGTCTCATGGTTTGTGAGTTAAAGCCCCAGGCTGGGCTCTGGGCTGACAGCGTGGAGCCTGCTTGATTCTCTGTCTCTGTCTCTCTCTCTCTCTCCCTCTAGCTCTTCCCTTTCCCCACTTGCGCTATCTCTGTCTCTCTCAAAATAAATAAATAAAC
>NW_027534892.1:0-532 GCF_008692635.1 Crocuta crocuta
CGGAAGTGCTTAGAGCAGGGCGGGCACAGTGTGGGCAGAAGCCACCGTCCGCCCTCGGAGCTCCGGAGCTCCTGTTAACACTCCGCTGGTGCAGATGCCCTGAGTGTCTCATTAGAGCGCCACCCCCTGACTAGTCACATGTTCTTTTCCCTTCCTGTGAGGACGACTAACTGTCACGGGGCAGAGTATCCTGTCTGGGGGCGCAGAGAACAGGTTAGGGCCCGGGAGTCCCAGCCCTGCCCCCCGACCAGCTGTGTGTTCTCCAGCATCGCCAGCCTCCCTTCCCCGTCTGCAGAATGGGTATAATCTCAACCTCATGTCCGTGATGGTTGGGGCCAAATGGGCAGATATCTCAAAGTGCTCAGCACAGCCTGGCCTGGGATGGGGGGGGGCACGAGGAGCC
Organism: Crocuta crocuta; assembly: GCF_008692635.1. Taxonomy (NCBI): domain Eukaryota; kingdom Metazoa; phylum Chordata; class Mammalia; order Carnivora; family Hyaenidae; genus Crocuta; species Crocuta crocuta. The sequence continues at coordinate 404 of NW_027534892.1, forward strand.
AGTAGAGAGAGCACTGAGGTAGGAGTCAGGTGCTGAGACCTTGGCCTCAGCGTCACCACCGACTCCCTGGGGGACCTGGAAGTGCCTGTGCCTCCTGAGCCTCCCTGTCCTGTAGACACAGGAGGTGAC
>NW_027534893.1:0-520 GCF_008692635.1 Crocuta crocuta
TAAAACAATCCTTTCTTTTCCCTTTGTTAATAAACCCTTGCCCCACCCTTCTTCTCAGAGCTCTCCTCTACTACTCAGACTGGATGCTGCCAGATTCATGAAACACTTAATAAAGCCAATTAGATCTTCAAATTTGGTTGGTTGAATTTTGTTTTCAACACATTAAACGTAGTAATACTTAGAAAAATACATGTCCATAAATGCAAACATTAGAAATAAAGATTATCTAAAAATTAGTGAAATAAAAATCTAAGTCAAGAAATTACAGAAGAAACAAAATGGACCTGAAATTGTAGAAAAAGGTAATAAAAACAAAGGAATGTGAAATTAGTGAAACAGAAAAAGCTACATTAGAGAGGATTAACAAAGTTAATCTCTTTAATCCAAAACTGACTATTTACAGAGATTCATAGAGTAGCCAAATCTGGAAGAAACAAGAATCCTATGAATCGGCTCTGACATATATAGAGATTTTGTAGGTGACAAGGTTGGCATTATAAATACCTGCCCCCCAGAAAAT
>NW_027534894.1:0-637 GCF_008692635.1 Crocuta crocuta
GGGGGGGAAGGTTCCAATTTCTCCACATACCTGCCGAAACTTGATAGTGTGGCTTTTTGTTTATAGCCATATACTGTGGGTAAAACGCTATCAAGTTGTGTATATGATTCACAGTCTCCAGATGGTTAATGGTGTGGATCCTCTTTTCATGTACTTATTGGTCACTTGTATACCTTCTTTGGTATACAAACTCTATATTCCATTTCTTTGGAGAAATGTCTATTCAGATCTTTTGGCAAGTTTTAGTTGAGTTCTTTATCTTTTTAATTGAATTTTAAGGGTTCAATTTCTTTTTCCTTTGTTTGCTAGAGCCTTTGGCATCATATCTGGAAAACCTTTGCCGGATGCATAGTTACCATGATGAACATCTATGTTTTCTGCTAAGAATTTTATAGTTTTATCTCCTTACATGTATGGGTTTGATTGATTTTGAATTATTGTTTGTGTATGGTTCAGTGTTTTGCTTTTGGACATGAAGTTGTCCCAGCACCGTTTGTTGAAAGATTATTCTTTCATCGTTGAGGTGTTTTGGCACCCGTGTCAATAAACCAGTTGAGCATAAATGGAAGGGTTTATTTATTGGCTCCAAATCTGTGTCACTGACCTCATGTTTGTCTTTATGCCAGTACCATACTGT
>NW_027534895.1:0-584 GCF_008692635.1 Crocuta crocuta
TCCATGTATAGCTGTGAATCTTAACAGCCAGACGGCAACCTGCCCAGCAGAGCGAATGTTAACCCACTCAGTGCTGGGGGAGCATGGCCTGCCAGGCGTGCTCCGGCTCCGGGGCTGTGTGGGAAGCAAGTCGGTATCTCCTCCGCCCTCCTCCCTGGGCCAGACAGCTTCTTGGGGGACCATCCTTTAGGCAGAGAGAGCACTGGGCCTTCGGGGCTCCAGCCTGGTCTTCCTCCATCCCTTACAGGCATCGCTGGCTGCCCGGAAGCTCAACACGGATAACATAGGCCGGACACGATTCTCTGCAGCATGCTAGTGTGCCCAGGAGAGCCTTTGCAGTGGCTCCCCTGTGGCTGATGTTTACAGCCCTCAATACTGCCCGGGTTTTCTCCGGAATTAGATTTCTCTGGAGTGAGTGTGAGGTGCACACACACACACTTTTATTTAGGGTTGACGCTATTTTTTTCAATAGTTTATGTCTACTTTAAATTCTTTTGTACCCATGCCTTTCTCCACCTCTATGTGCCCCATCACTGTTTTTAAAAATTTTTTAAAAATGTTTATTTATTTTTGAGAGAGAGACA
>NW_027534896.1:0-224 GCF_008692635.1 Crocuta crocuta
TGGCGGGATCCAATGCCTCAGGCGGAAGCTCTGCCTTGGCGGTTGCGGGGAGGAGAGTGACAGTGCTCCAGTCCCTTCTTGAACCAAACGCTGCACCTCGCTGTTTTGGGCGTGTAAACTCCCCGTACCGGGGGCGCAGCCATAGTTGGTTGCACTCTTCAACCCAGGCCAGTCCCAGTCCCCAAATCCCCGTCTGTGCGCCCCGCTGAAATTGCCTTAGACAC
>NW_027534897.1:0-591 GCF_008692635.1 Crocuta crocuta
GTGTCTCCATCTCCTCCCCTCTCCCACTCATGCTCTGTCTCTCTCAAAAAGCAACATCAAAAAACTTAAAAATAAACTGAAAGCATAAGCATTCCTGAGGGAACAGCCAGCCTAAAACAAAAGAGCATAAAAAAAAAAAATCTGTTTTTAGGAGTCACCTGGGTGGCTCAGTCGGTGACGCCTCCGACTTCAGCTCAGGTCACGATCTCAGTTCGTGAGTTCGATCCCCGTGTTGGGCTCTGAGCTGACAGTTCAGAGCCTGGAGTCTCTTCAGATTCTGAGTCTCCCTCTCTGTGCCCCTCCCCTGCTCATGCTCTCTCTCCCTCTCTTTCAAAAATAAAGAAACATTAAACAAATTTTTTGAATTGTTAGTGTCTGCTATGGTCGGAACGATTGTGTCCACCCAAAATTCGTGTGGGAATCCTAATGCCCAAAGCACTGGGGCCTCTGGGAAGTGACGAGGTCGGGATTTTATCATCCTATCCCTGAGGCCCCGCCCCCCTCCTGCCCCATGAGGGCACAAGGTGGCCATCTGCTGCCTGGAAGAGGGCCCTCTCCAGAACCTGACCCGGCCGGCAACCTTGACCTTAG
>NW_027534898.1:0-389 GCF_008692635.1 Crocuta crocuta
CCTTTTCATGTGTCTTTTGGCCATCTGTATGTCTTCTTTGGAAAAGTATCTTTTCACATCCTCTGCCCATTTTTTAATCTTTTTTTTGATACTAAGTTTATAAGTTCTTTATTTTGAATGTTAACCTCTTAAATGTGTGATTTGCAAATATCTTCTCCCATTCAGTGGGTCGCCTTTTTGTTTTGTTGGTTTCCTCTGCAAGAGCTTTTTAGTTTAATGTAATCCCATTTGTTTATTTTAGCTTTTGTCCTTGCCTGAGGAGCCTAGTCCAAAGAGCTGCTGCTAAGATGGATGTCAAAGAGCTTATTGCCTATCTTTTATTCTTGCAGTCTTATGGCTTCAGGTCTTTTTTTTTTTTTTAATGTTTAATTTATTTCTAGGAGAGAGAG
>NW_027534899.1:0-324 GCF_008692635.1 Crocuta crocuta
GTGTGATAACCAGGTGCACTAAGACAGCTTATATGTAATTTAAACATATCAGTCTCGTGGCCACAAAATGCTTTCCTACCGTAGGAAGAAGAAATGGTCTGTCTGTGTCGAGCCGTGGTTGTTCTACACCGCGAACTCCACTGACACTACCAATTTTACAACTCCACAGGGTTCCACAAACCCGTGTAACAAGTGTATTTTAACTGATCGCAACATTTAAACTTTTCCTGGGTCAGCTTCACGGTTTTTTGTAAACAAGGCTGACAAAGAGTCAGACAATAGATATGTAAGAGTTGCCCAACACGGTAACTGTAGTATGAAAGC
>NW_027534900.1:0-878 GCF_008692635.1 Crocuta crocuta
GTCCTCATCAGCGGAGTGGACCTAGGCCTAGGCCGTCAGCCTCTCAGCACCTCTGTTTACTTCTGGAAAAGGGGTGCCACCTGCCACAGGAAACGGCAACGGGGGTGACTGAGGCAATGCAGGCGAAGAAGCGCCAGCTCCAGGAGCATCGGGGAAAGTCCGGTCCTTGCCCTCTTCCGCGTTCAGAGGCCGCCCTGCTCCGCTCCTCTGCATCTGAGCCCCGCTAAACCAGTCTTGAGGCAGAAGGAGGGTCGAGGTGGCCTAGAGAAGCTGGAGGACTCGGTCCTGGCCTCGGCCCCTGCCCGCTGTCCCTCTGCTGTCCCCTCAGTGATCTGGGACAGGAGGCAGTGGGATGGGAGAGGAGCCGAAGGCAGGGAAGGGAGCCTCAGCTCTATGGCAGAGGTGAATGCCTGAACTGGGAGAGTCTGAGTCCAGGTGCTCAGGAACCAGACTGCAGGCCAAGGGAACCAGGTGGCGGACAAGCTTCTGAAGGTGCCCTGTCCCCCCTGCAGTGTCCCTGCGAACGCGGCTCAGCCTGCAACGGTGCAGAAACAGCAAGCCGACGCCCGGCAAGCAGGTGCGTCCGGCCGTTTACACTGGCACCTTTGCCACTCTCTCTCCTGGCCAAGCTGCCCCAGACGAAGCTGTTCCCATCCGCCCCTGCCGGGACGTCACAGAACAGCCATCCTGCTCACGAGCGTGTCGCTCATCTTAGGAGACCCCCCGCACGTGGGAAACAAGGGGCCTGAGCGCGCGTCACCTTGCTGCGATCGAGGTGAGAGGCACGTGTCCCTATGACCAAGGTGCTTCATCCTCCTTCCCTAGGCACGCCTGGACCTCAGCTGAGACGTGAAGTTTTGCTAAAGACAAGGGCAAAA
>NW_027534901.1:0-514 GCF_008692635.1 Crocuta crocuta
AAAAGAGAGTGGGGGGATAATAGAGAAACATAAAGACAAGTCTTATGTAGTTTATGACAATTTTCTTTTTTAATGCTGTCTTTGTGCTGTTATAACAAAATACCATACACTGAGTGGTTTATGTGCAACAGAAATGTATTTCTCATAGTTCTAGAGGCTCAAAGTCAGGGATGACAGTGTCAGCATGGCTGAGTTCTAATGAGGGCCCTCTTCCAGTTTACAAACCATTGCATCCTCACAAGGCACAGAGCAGATAGCAACAATCTCCCTCTTGATTTTTATAGGAGCATGACTCGCATTTATGAGGGAAGAGCCCTCATCTAATCCTAGTCACTTCCCAAAGACCCCGCCTCCCAGTACCATTACATCGAAGGAAGAGTGTTTTGTTTTTGTTTTTAAGTAGGTTCCAAGCCCAGCATGGATCCCAATGAGGGGCTCCAACTCACAACCCTGGTATCAAGACCTAAGGTGAGATCAAGAGTCAGAGGCTTAACTGACTGAGCCACCCAGGTGC
>NW_027534902.1:0-476 GCF_008692635.1 Crocuta crocuta
AGAAAAAAGCACATGACTATATTTATTAATCAATGCAAAAAAAAAAGTACTTGACAAATTCAATTCCCATTCATGCTTAAAAAAAAACATTCATAAATGGGTGAAGGGAGTCAAAAAATAAATAACAAGTCAATTCACATTAAGAAAAATAAGTGTACATGGTATCTCCCCAACTTGATAAAAAGCATCTATGGAAAACCTTCAGCTAACATTACACTTAATGGTTAAGTACTTCTGCTCTTTCCCTAAGATTGAGAATAAGGTAAAGATGTCAAATCATACCCCTTCATTACATAAAGTGCCAGAAAACCTAACAAGTAGAATAGGGCAAGGCAAGAAAATAAAGTCAAATAGACTAGAAAAGGAGACATATAGTTGTTTCTATTGGAAAGTTACATAATTTGGTCAAACAAAATCCCAAGGAATCTATAACAACAATCTACCCCCCTCCACATACACATGGCCGCATAGAAATA
>NW_027534903.1:0-520 GCF_008692635.1 Crocuta crocuta
AGACATGAGGTGCTATGCTCAGGAAAAGGAACATTCTATTAAAAACTGAGAAAACTAGGGTGCCTGGGTGGCTCAGTTTGAAGCTTCCCGCTTCAGCTCAGGTCAGAATCTCACGGTTCATGTTTGAGTTTGAGTCCTGCATCAGCTTCCACCCTGACGGTGTGGAGTCTCCTTGGGATTCTCTCTCTCTCTTCTCCCTGCCTCTCTCTCTCCTTCTAAATAATAAATTAATAAAATTAAGAAAAAAATCGAGAAGACTGAATTCTAATCTCGTATCTGCCACAAACCATCAAGTCATTTAGTCTCTGTAAGTAGGATTCCTTTTACACAAAACAGGGAAAATGCTGCCCAGTATCCAGTATACTGCTTTAGCACATCTTGATAATGATGCCTAGTAAAAAGTACGTTGTAGAACTCTACCTAATGGTTAAGTGGTGACTCTGCAAATTCTAGTAAATCTAATGTTAAAATTTCAGACAAGAAAATGGGAGAGGTGTGTTGTGGGGGGGGGGGGGAAGAG
>NW_027534904.1:0-266 GCF_008692635.1 Crocuta crocuta
GTGTGTGTGTGTGTGTACATATATATATATGTATGTATATATAGTGGAATATTACTCAGCTATCAAAAAGAATGTAATTAGGGCACCTGGGTGGCTCAGTCAGTTAAGCATCTGACTGTTGATTTCGGCTCAGTTCGTGATCTCACAATTCCTAGGATTGAGTGCAGAACCTGCTTGGGATTCTCTCCCTCTCCCTCTGCCCCTCCCCCTGCTTATATATGTGTGCTCTCTCTCTCTCTCTCTCAAAATAATAAATAAATAAATAA
>NW_027534905.1:0-207 GCF_008692635.1 Crocuta crocuta
TAACTGAACAAGAATTTAGAACAATAGTCATAAAATTAATTGCTGTGATTGAAAAAGGCACGGAAAACATCAGAGAAAAGATTGCTACAAAGACTATGGAGCTTAAAAATAGTTGTGATCAATTTAAAAATGCTATAAATGAGATGCATAATAAAATGGAAGCTTCCAATGCACGGATTGAAGAGGCAGAGAGGAGAATAGGTGAAT
>NW_027534906.1:0-231 GCF_008692635.1 Crocuta crocuta
CTTATTTGTTGGGAGATTTTTGATCACTGATTCGTTTTCTTCACTAGTTATGGGTCTGTTCAGGTTTCCTATCTCTTCCGGTGTGAATTTGGGTAGTGAGTGTGTGTTTAGGAATTTGTCCATTTCTTCTAAGTTGTCCAATTTGTTGTTATATAATTTTTCATAGTATTCCCTGACAATTGCTTTTATTTCTGAGGGGTTGGTTGTAATAAGTCCATTTTTATTCATGAT
>NW_027534907.1:0-738 GCF_008692635.1 Crocuta crocuta
TGTTTTAACAAATGTATATACCTGACCAAATGAAGATATTCAATATTTCTAGTTCAAAGGCTTGCTCAAAAATATATAATGCTGGTGAGTCAACCATCAAACTTAAGATTCCAAATATCAACTTTATGCTCTCCCAGGTTATTTAGTAGCTTAATAAAAGACAACTGATAATAACTTGAGATCAAAATGACCAAAGCTATTTGCAAATAAGTACTACTTCATCAAAAACAATTTCCTCATTGTTTGAAAATAGTAAATGTAGGTGCTTATTAGTATCTTTAGTCCATGTGATCATTCTAACAATTCATTCCCTTCATTATGATAAATCTTTAGAAAGAAGAAATGCCCCTTCTCTACTATATCTTCTTTCTCCTTTGCAGTGTGCATTTATCAGTTTGCAGATCTGAAATTTCATGGTCTATTTAATTCAGTGTTGCTGTTTGTGATTCCACACTGCTCATCACTGTACATTCCAGGTACATCCACATGACCTAGTTAATGAGTGCCCTGAATGCTCTGAGCAGATTATGCTGATGATATGCTATGCTCAGGCCAGAGCACAGGATGAGGCCCAAGAAGGGCTCATTTTCTCTCTTGGCTACTGATTTGCGATGTAAACTTCAATATTATATTGAGTCTCTTAAGCCTACACACTTCCCAGACACAGGGTAATAATAGTAGTGTATTTGATGATGAAGTACTTTGGCAACCTTGTTAGAAATGCATTGGGAATGCACA
>NW_027534908.1:0-213 GCF_008692635.1 Crocuta crocuta
TGTGTTCCGAGTCCTGTGATCACATGGAGATGCCCCCGTGGATGATCAGCAGGGTCCAAACACAGGGAAGGTGGGCATGAGAACGTCACAGGCGTGGTGCTGCTATGTTCCTCCGTGTGCGTGTTCTTCCTGGTGCTCAGTGTCTCTGCTAACAGACATTCTGGTTATAAACTCTGAGTTCCCTGAACTCTTTACTCTGAAGTGTCCCGGGGC
>NW_027534909.1:0-224 GCF_008692635.1 Crocuta crocuta
TCTCTTCCTCCTCTCTGAGGCTGGGCCAGGCTGGGGCTTTCCTGGAACTTGCTGTTCGTGCAGCAGGGTCGGCTCTGAGATGTGTCTGCCAGCGCTGATGCAGCTCCTTAACTACACCTGAGAACCAGGCAAAGGCGTTGATTTTAAACGGCTCTCCATAGAAGAGGGTGGAGGGATTCGTGGTCTCAATCAACTGATTCATCAATTTCACCTGAATGTAATTT
>NW_027534910.1:0-486 GCF_008692635.1 Crocuta crocuta
TTCTAGCCCCATGGAGCTTGATTCTAGGAAGATGAAGACAACTCCCGGCCTCCTCCTCTGGCTGCCTTGTCATTTTTTTACTGCACTTGATATGCTTATTTATTTGAAAACATCAGAATGGTATTCACCTCAGGAATTCATAGAAGAATGGGCACCCTGAGAAGTCCTAGGGTGATTGGAGTTGTCTCAGTCCTTCGCAAGGAGGAGGCTGTCTCTGACCCCCTTCCATTCTGAGGGTGTGAAGGGGGCTGCACTCAGAGGGTAAAGGGGGAAATGCGAACAGCAGAGTGGATTAGGAGGCACATCGTGACAAGGAAAGAAGGGGAGATTTTGACGTTTCAGGTTCTCTCTATGGGAGGAAGTTTGGAATAGGTATTTAAAGGCCTAGCATGTTTTTCTCATCCTGTTTTATAAGGAAGGAGTCCTGGATTGGGGAATGGCATGGAGTTCAATTGAGTGGGGGCCACGTGGAAGGGGTGGGTGTGG
>NW_027534911.1:0-332 GCF_008692635.1 Crocuta crocuta
AATGGATGATTTGTTTTAAATAAAAGCATATTTGCAGATTGATACTTGTCACTTTCTGAATTCATTCAGAAAATGTTTAGGAAGCATCCCCTATGTTCCAGGAACTGTTTTACATGCCAGGGATGTACTAGGCTCAAGAACAAAATGGAGTAAATAACCCGCTTGTCAAGGGGTTTACAAATATATAATAAAGATATATGTAAATAATAATGTAACGTATAATAAATATATTTACTTATATAAGTATATTATTTATATAAATATAATCATGTATATATAATAAATACTAATGTAAATATAATAGATATAATTTCAAGTATTAATAAGAAATC
>NW_027534912.1:0-234 GCF_008692635.1 Crocuta crocuta
AAGAGAAACATGGGCACATGGAGGGTCTCTTCCTTGCAGATAACTATCATGATGGTCACGTTGCCCACCAAGGTAATGATGAACATGGCACAGAAAGGTATGGAGATCCAGATGTGCACAGCTTCCTGCCCTGGTATGCCTGTCACCATGAAGGTAGAGACTATGGATGTGGTGCCATTGGTGGACGGTGTGATGCCAGAGCTGCATGCCTTTCCTAGAACAAAATTTGACTCA
>NW_027534913.1:0-480 GCF_008692635.1 Crocuta crocuta
ATGAAATTGGACCCTTGTCTTAAACTGTGCAGAAGAGTTAAAAAATAAAGAATGTGAATCCTAAACCCTGACAACTCCTAAGAGAACATGCAGTAGCTCCTTGGCATTGGCCTTGGCGGTAACTTCTTGGATGTGGCACTAAGACGGGCAACAAAAGCAAACGTAAATGAGCACAATGACCTCAAACCCCCTGAGAGGAACACTCACTACGATGAAGTCAGACTGCAGATGGGAGGACAGACTAGCAAACCAGGTAAGGGAGGGTTAGTGTGCAACGTGTAACAAGCTCCTGTGGCTCAGTGGCTAAAAAGAAAAAAAACTTACTTGAAAATGGATAGACGTTGCTCAAAACCTGTATAACTCTCCTAAAAAGATCTAAAAAGGGGCTTAACTTCACTGATTGGGGAAATGTCCATCCAAATCACAACGAGGTCTATCACCTCATGTCCGGATAGCCATTAAGAAAACACAAGATAGGGG
>NW_027534914.1:0-211 GCF_008692635.1 Crocuta crocuta
ACACACACACAGCGTGAGCGGGGGAGGGTCAGAGAGAGATACAGAATCCAAAGCAGGCTCCAGGCCCTGAGCTAGGTGTGAGCACAGAGCCCGAGGTGGGGCTCGAACCCACAAACCATGAGATCATGTCCTGAGCCAAAGTTGGATGTGACTGAGCCACCCAGGTGCCCCCAACTTGTGCTTGTGAAAGCAGTGGGATGATGTCTCTAAT
>NW_027534915.1:0-862 GCF_008692635.1 Crocuta crocuta
ACGATCCACTCGTTTGCACCAAAAAGAAAAAAAAGAAGAACGTAAATGCGGTCTCTGATTCCGGTCTTGAATGTACGCGTGTTTATTTATCTTCGCACGTGTTCCTGCCCTTCCTGTACGTCTGTTTGCTCGTGTACGTGTGTTTCCTGGATGCGTGTACAATCGACACGCCAGCACGTAGCCGCGTCTTCTCTTCCTCCTGAAACCCCCCCCGGGCCCCCTGAGTGGTATGAGCGTTCAAGGCCACTTGGTGTCTGTCTGTCATGTCTCCGCCTTCTGCCCTTGGCAGTGGCCTCCCCCGGGGCTGGGGCCAGGACCCCGTCTGACCAGGACCCCGTTTGCTTACACGCGTGTCCCTGCGACGGCTCTCGGCGGGTGAAGACATGGGGTGGGGGCTCTGCAGACAGGCCACACCTGCACCTTCGCAGCAGCACTGATCTGGGATGCGTCCGGTGTCCCCTGCATAAGGGGTCATGGACGGCTTGTGAGAAGGTGCCGGAAAACAGATGGAACGGGACAGAAACCAGCAGCCCATGATGGGGGCGAAGGGGGGACGTGGTGGGAGTGGGTGCATCTGCACCCCCGGGGAACCAAGCCGTCCTGGGATGCTGGAATTCGGTGTGAGCTAATCTATGCGGAGATTTCCAGAGGCAGGAGGGGTGCGGGTGGGGCTTCCCGACTTCTCCCGCATCCAGTGCACAGAGGAGTCGCCATCTGCGAGGGTGACCTCAGGACCCGATTCAACCAGGAGCGAAGACTGGGCACCACCTCCCACGGTGCACCCGAACGGACTTAGCAAACTGGACACGGGCTCCCAGGTGGGTCCCAGAACTGACCCCCACCAAGGGACCCAATGGGTGTC
>NW_027534916.1:0-242 GCF_008692635.1 Crocuta crocuta
ATCCCAACAAGTGCCCTCCTTAATGCCTCTTGTCCATTTAGCCCATCCCCCCCCATCTAACACCCCTCCAGCAACCCTGCTCGTTCTCTGTATTTAAGAATCTCTTATGGTTTGTCTCCCTCTCTGTTTTTATATTATTTTTGCATCCCTCCCTTATGTTCCTCTGTTTTGTATCTTAAATTCCACAGATGGGTGAAATCATATGATACTTGTCTTTCTCTGACTATTTCACTTAGCATAAT
>NW_027534917.1:0-235 GCF_008692635.1 Crocuta crocuta
ACCATGAAAGACTCTTGAATGCTGAGAACAAAGTGAGGACTGATGGGGTGAGGGGAAGGAGGGTGATGGGCATGGAGGAAGACACATGTGGGGATGAGCACTGGGTGTTATATGGAAACCAACTTGACAATAAAGTATTTGTAAAATAAAATAAAATGGGTATAATAGTAAAAACAACAACAACAGCAGGGGCACCTGGGTGGCTCAGTTGGTACAGCATCTGACTTAGGGCAGG
>NW_027534918.1:0-655 GCF_008692635.1 Crocuta crocuta
GAAAGTCGGACGCTCAACCGACTAAGCCACCCAGGCGCCCCAGCGTTCCTCTTTCTCCACATCCTCACCAACATCTGCTGTTGCCTGTGTTGTTAATTTTAGCCATTCTGACAGGTGTGAGGTGGTATCTCATTGTGGTTTTGATTTGTATTTCCCTGATTAGTGACGTCAAGCATTTTTATTTTGAGTTATTTCAGTGTTTTTAGGGTTATCTTTACTTTTGCTAGCAATTCCTCAATACTCCAATGTCTTAGTTAATAATCCTTTTATTAAACTTTCACTATTCAAATTAATGTGAAGGTTCTTTCTCCTGATTGAATCCTAACTAATAACAAATTGGTTCTGTCAGTAGTCTTGGTACTATCCCAACAGATAGGATTTGGGGGTTGGTTTGGCCAAGCCCTTGGGCTTGAATGAAGTGTGGAACACCTTAGCCAGTAGGAAATGGGATGCTAATGACCCATGTGTGCAGTGGCATCGTCATGAATCCATTACCTAGTGTTGATTATAATGAAGAGGCAACTGCAGCACATCCCTGGAGATTAAGTGGGTGCTGCAATGAGTATGAAAGCAGTGATGGTGACTGCAAAGAGTATGGTCTGGAAAGGATTCAAGTTCATGTTATTGCTTACAAAGAGAAAATGGTAAGCTCAAG
>NW_027534919.1:0-226 GCF_008692635.1 Crocuta crocuta
CCCCAGGGAAGCAATCAGGTCCAGGGCTCTTATTTGTTGGGAGATGTTTGATAACGGATTCGATTTCTTCACTAGTTGTAGGTCTGTTCAGATTTTCTATCTCTTCCGGTGTGAATTTTGGTAGTGACTGTGTGTTTAGGAATTTGTCCATTTCTTCTAAGTTGTCCAACTTATTGGCATATAATTTTTCACAGTATTCGCTGATAATTGCTTGTATTTCTGAGGG
>NW_027534920.1:0-332 GCF_008692635.1 Crocuta crocuta
AATGGATGATTTGTTTTAAATAGAAACATATTTGCAGATTGATACCTGTCACTTTCTGAATTCATTCAGCAAATGTTTATGAAGCATCCCCTATGTTCCAGGAACTGTTTTACATGCCAGGGATGTAGTAGGCTCAAGAATAAAATTGACCAAATAACCCACTTGTCAAGGGGTTTACAAATATATGATAAATATATATGTAAATAATAATGTAACATATAATAAATATATTTGTTTATATAAGTATATTATTTATATAAATATAATCGTGTATATATAATAAATAATAATGTAAATATAATAGATATAATTTCAAGTATTAATAAGAAATC
>NW_027534921.1:0-501 GCF_008692635.1 Crocuta crocuta
ATCTCCCTGTGCTGCAAGCATAGCCAAGGTGGGCTGTGTTCTATGTTCTAAGCCATGTCTTGTGTCCAGATCTTAGTCCATGGGCCCCATTGATACTGCCTGAAATATAAACCAGCAGACCAAGTCCCTCCAAGCAGTTTCAAACCTGTTGCCTCCCCACTGGGAATCGAGCCTAACCAGAAGATTGGTGGAGTGGCTTCAGGTGCGTCGCTTCCTCTCCAGGTTGAGCTGGTGAGCAGAGGAGCATTTTCTCCTGGGGTTGCATGGGACCAGTGCGTCCTGCTCAAGATCAGCTGGACAGCTGGAAACCAGATACCTCTGTGTTCTGAGCCGGGGACAGTTTCTCTTCTCCAGGGACAGGGACAGTTTCTTGAGCAGTTTTAGCCACTCTCTCTTTTCACCTCAACTCACCGGGCTCCCCGGAGGGGGGCTCCTTCCCCTCCCTCTGTGTCTCCAGTCCTGGCCCATTTTTATCTTCCCCAGTTCACACTCACGCTATAA
>NW_027534922.1:0-237 GCF_008692635.1 Crocuta crocuta
ACTTGGTTTTGTGTAAAAGGGGAAAAATAAAAAAAGCTGGAATCAAAAAAAAAAGATCATCTAATTCAAGCAAGAATAATATGTACAATTTCTGTAAATGGTCAGCTCTGCAAGACTCTAGTCCCTAATATGGAAACCAGTATCATTTTTGACCACTTAAAACAGATAAATCTATCTAGAATTAAAACTTCATTCAATATGTAGTATTTGCTATCTTCAGTCAAAGGGACTAAAAAC
>NW_027534923.1:0-239 GCF_008692635.1 Crocuta crocuta
ATAAGATGTATAAGGAAAGATATCAAATAGGACAGATAAACAAAAGAAGATCAGAAGAAAGTTAAGTTGGAGATTTAGATATGGTGAACTTTAGTGTATAAGTGTTAGTTGAAACTAGGAGAGTAGATGACATTACCCAAGTAATGTGTATGATAAGAAGAAGGAGCCAAGTGTAGAACCCAGGTTTACAAGGACTTTTAGAAGACAGGAAATTATAGCAGCAGAAAGTGTATCAGGAA
>NW_027534924.1:0-256 GCF_008692635.1 Crocuta crocuta
ATAGACCCTGTAATTATTATATAATGCCTTTCTTCATCTCTTGTTCCTGTCTTTAATTTAAAGTCCAATTGGTGTGATAGAAGTATAGATACTCCAGCTTTCTTTTGATTTCCAGTAGCATGATAGATATTTCTCCATCCCCTTACTTTTAATCTGAAGGTATCTTCCACTTTAAAATCCGTTTCTTGTAGACAGCAATAGATGGATTTGTTTTTTTATCCATTCTGCTTCCTTATGTCTTTTGATTGGAGCATTC
>NW_027534925.1:0-1548 GCF_008692635.1 Crocuta crocuta
AGTTAAGGAGAGGGAGGGAGGCAAACCATCAGAGACTCTTAAATAGTGAGAACAAACGGAGGGTTGATGGGGGTGGGAGAGAGGGAAAAGGGGTGATGGGCATGGAGGAGGGCACTTGTGGGGATGAGCACTGGGTGTTATATGGAAAACAACTTGAGAATAAACTATAATTTTTTTTAAATTAAAGGGGGTGCATCAGATTCTTGAAAAATTTCGAAGTCATAAAAGGCTTGAAAATGTTCCAAATTAAAGGAAAAGAAAGACACAGCATGACTAAATGCAATAGCCAATCTTAGACTGGATTCTGTGGGAGGGAAAGTAAGGGGCATTAACGGGTCAAAAATGGAATGTGAACAACTGATTAAATAAGAGTGTGCCAATGTGAAATTTCTTGAAATTTTAACTTTACTGTGGTTTTCGGAAGAGAATATTCTTTTTAGGAAATAAACACTGAATTATTTAGGAATAAAGGTCCATATAATACACAATTTATTCTCTAATGGTTCTGAAAAAAGTCATACAGCAAATAGCAAAGCAAGTGCAATATAATGTTAACAGCTAGCAAATCTGGGTATAGAGGACATAAGAGTTCTTTGTGCTGTTCTTGACACTTTTCCTATAAGATTAAAATTGTTTCCAAACACCAAGTTGAAAACATTTTAAAGAGTCTAGGAGAAACATACCAAAGACCTGAAATGTGGTTGGAGAAATGACGTTTCATTGATTCACACCCTCTCTCTTCCATTCGTCCATGCCATGAGCAGTCATGGAATATGTCTAAGTATGTCCTTGCACCTGGCACTAGAGTTACAGATATGAATAGGATACAGTCCTGTCTTCAAGGAGCTTCTTTTAGTGACAAAGAAGGAAAGTCATCCAAAAACTGTTTTGGTTTGGCCATATCCAGAGACCTTTTTGGCTATCACAACTCATGGGAGCAGAAGCTTCAGGATCTAGTGGGAGGAGCCCACAGATGCTTTGAAACATCCAGCGAGGCAGACGGCAGCCCCCACAAAAATTATCTAGCCAGAAATGTCTATAGTACAGAAATCGAGAAACTCTGAACTAGTCCAAAAACTTGGAGCAGTTCAGGTGGAGGAGAAAGATGGAAAAGAGAAGGGCAGGAGGAAGGGCAGATCAGTTAGGATTGGGTTCAAATGCAAGAGAGATGACTTAAACAAGATGGAGGTTTATTTTCCTACAGAAGTTAAGAAGTCCAGGGCTGGCATGACAGCTCTACAGTCACTAGAGAGCCAGACTCTGTCTTGTTGATCTGCCATCTGCCTCAGGTGCTTTCTTCTCATCATCCAAGTTGGCAACCGGAGCTCCAACTGTCATATCCTCATTGTCACCAGCAGTCAGGAGGAAGACATGTTCTTCCCATGAAAAACACATCCCAGAAGCCATGCTCAAGACACTCACTTGCATCTGTTGGACAGAACTTATCACACGGCCACACTGAACTGCAAAAGAGGATAAAAATGCAATCTTTATTCCAGGAAGTGATGGGCTCAATTAAAAATCACAGTGTTCTGGGGCGCCTGGGTG
>NW_027534926.1:0-1222 GCF_008692635.1 Crocuta crocuta
GAGACAGGCATGGTAAGGAGGGTTCAGGAAGTCTGTGAAGGGCCCAGAGTAGAGGACACACAGTCACACCTGCATGTCAGGCTGACGTCCTGGCTGGGAGAGAGAACAGTCCCGGCGAGAGGGATGAGGGAACGCTCCCCACCGGAGTCCACCGTCAGTCCCAGTGAATCGGGCTCTTTCTTAAGCAGCCAGCACTGGGAGAGGCTGGGGACTGGGATCGATGGCCCAGTTCCGGGCCCACCAGATTCTCCCCAGCCTGCCAACCTCGGGCTCTGAGTGCCCCAAGATGAATGATCCTTGTGGGATCCTGAATGAGCACAGTGGACGCCATGAAGCCATCATTTCCAGGAGAAAATGAAGAATGAGAATAGAAATTTATAAACTATTGGAAAGACATTAATGCTCACACCCAGGTCGTTGTATGGTCTCTGAAAGGAAGTGTAACTATTTCACTGAGTTTTGGTTAATCTGGGATAGAAGCCTGAATGTGAACATGGGACACTGGCTGATGGCTTCCGATGTCTGACAGGTGTGAGGTTACAAGCCCCCATGGCCTCATGGCGGGGGGCACAGACCCACACGGATGAAGCACTTCTCACCCCCTCCTGCTGGGTCCTGCTGCCGCCTGGATGGCCCCCGGCACTCCCTCCGGGGGAGGCCCCAGCAAGCCTGACGGACTGGGGTTCCCACGACTCCATGCAGTCCGTGAGTGCAAGGCCACAGCAGATCAACACCCTTTTAATCACACTGATGATCCAAACTCATTAAGAAGCTATTGAAACTACCTGGTCAAGCCAATCAAAACAGTCCTTCCTTCAATCACCCACTCAGAGGCTGCTTACGAAGAGAACCATGTGGCCGGATCTGGGCTTCCAGCTGTCCCTGCTGGGCCAGGTCCCCAAACGCCGGCCACCCGGGGGCACACAGGAGCATGAAGCCCTGCCCCCAGGGAGGGAAGAAGCTGCGACCCCATTGAGATCCAGAGGGCCCTTGGGGAACAAACACACCCGTTTTCCAAAATTAAGGGCTTCTGCCAAGAAAGCTAAATGCCGGCTTATGGCAAACAGGAAAAAGAAAAACAACTGAAGTTTGTGAGAAGGGGAAACACGCTCCCAGAAGAGCTGAGGCGAGGGAAGACTGGAACCCACGTTTATCCTGGATGAGGGATGGAATCAATTCGGTTCGTTCTGTCAGAGTGATGTGTGTACATGCACGCATGCGC
>NW_027534927.1:0-242 GCF_008692635.1 Crocuta crocuta
TAACACAGGAATGAATCCCACTTGATCATGGTGGATAATTCTTTTACCTGCTGATGAATTCGATTTGCAAATATCTTCTTGAGGACTTTTGCATCCGTATTCATCAAGGATATTGGCTTTTAGTTCTTTTTTTGCTGGGAGTCTGTCTTGGGAATCAAAGTGATGTTGGTTGAGTAGAATGAGTCCAGATGTTTTCTTTCGATTTCCATTTTTTGGAATAGCTTGAGAAGAATGGGTATTAA
>NW_027534928.1:0-630 GCF_008692635.1 Crocuta crocuta
GGATAGCTCTATGGGAAAAAAGTGAACCTCTGCTCTCATACCATATGTAAAAATTAACTCAAAAGACATCCTAGGGGTGTCTGGGCGGCTCAGTCAGTTAAGCGTCCGACTTCAGCTCAGGTCATGATCTCATGGTTCGTGGATTCGAGCCCTGCGTTGGGCTCTTTGCCAACAGCAAGCTCAGCTAGCCTGTTTCAGATTCTGTATCTCCCTCTCTCTCCAACCCTGCCCTGCTCATGCTGTCTCTCTCTCTCTCACAAATAAATATAAAGCATTAAAAATTAAAAAAAAAAAGACATCCTAGACCTACATATAAAAGCTAAAACTAGAAAACTTCTAGGAGAAAACAGAGAAGATAGGATCTTCAAATTTAGGATAAGCATAGATTTCTTAAAGAGGACACAGAAAACACAATCCATTTTTAAAAATCGATAAATTTGACTTCACAAAAATTAAGAGCATTTGCTCTTTGAAAGATACTGTTTGAAAAGACAAGGCAAGCTACAGAGCGGGTGAAAGATTCACCATCCATATATCTGACAAAGGGTTATTATCTAGAATTTTTATTTATTTTTTTAGTTTATTGTCAAGTTGGTCTCCATACAACACTCAGTGCTCATCCCAACAGTG
>NW_027534929.1:0-926 GCF_008692635.1 Crocuta crocuta
ATGAGATCATGACCTGAGCCGAAGTCGGATGCTTAACCGACGGAGACAGCCAGGTGCCCTGTAACTAGAGCAATTTTAAAGCATGACCTGTGCCATCCCTCTGAATCTGGGCCACTGCCTCAGCCAAGACAGAGTGGAGAAGTCACATGGTTTTCCCTCCACAGCCGCGCCACCCAAGGTGAAACAGCTCCTGCTTTGCGCCCCGGAGCCTCAGACAGGAGCCCTGAGCTCCTGTGACAGGATGACTCAGAGGCACCATGCTTCATGGGGAGCTTCCTGTGGGCCAGATGTCACCCTCCCGCACCCCTTCCCAGGTCCCCAACATTGGTGTAAACCAGCCTTTGAGCCTCCAGACAATCAGCTCCCCAAATCAGGTCATTCTCAACCTTCAGGGCTTCCCAGTGGAGGCTGCAGACAGCATGGGGCAAAGGGAAGCCGCGAACAGCGCGCCCTATTGAAAGGCCCATTCCCAGAATTCATGAGCACACGGGGCTTGGGGTTACAATGAAACAAAGTAAAAAGAACCATTTAGAGGCAGCTGGGTGGTTCAGTCCAGTAAGCATCTGACTGTTGATTTCGGCTCAGGTCATGATCTCACCGTTCAGGAGATTGAGCCCCATGTCAGACTCCGTGCTGACAGCACAGAGCCTACTTGGGATTCTCTCCCCCTCTCGCTACCTCTCCCCTGCACATTCATTCTCTCTCTCTCTCAAAATAAATACATTTAAAATTTTAACAATAATAATAAAAAGAACTACTTAAAACACAGCGTGTGCAGTGCCTGGGTGGTTCAGTCGGTTGAGTGTCTGGCTCTTGATTTCGGCTCAGATCATGATCTCATGATCTCATAGTTTGGGACCGAGGCCCACACTGGGGTCTGTACTGCCAGTGCAGAGCCTGCTTGGGATTCTCTCTCTCCCTCTCTC
>NW_027534930.1:0-232 GCF_008692635.1 Crocuta crocuta
ATGTTGAATTAGTGTCCTAATATTCTTACCTTATTATGTGTTTTTATGGTGAATTTTTTTTTTAATTCAGAGAGGTAATCATGGTTTTCCCCTTTCATTGTGTTAATGTGTAGTACATTGATTGATTTTTGTACATTGGTTCATCCTTGCATTCCATGTGCAAATTTCCATTTTGTCATGGTTATAATCCTTTTAACATGCTGCTAAATTTGCTTTGCTGGTGTGTTATTGA
>NW_027534931.1:0-243 GCF_008692635.1 Crocuta crocuta
CCATTGCTCGAAAATCCAATACTCAAGAGACAAGTGTTCAATGGCGAGGATTATAAACTCATTCAGGCAACTGGTCTCCCGAGGAGAAGTTGGACGTTTGTACAAAGGGCAACTCCTAGGTCTCTACTTCCCCCAAGGGTATTAAAGCAGTTTAAAGCAGTTAGCTTGTAAAGTCTCCTGCATATGCCAAAGTTTAGGTTTCCACCATACACCCAAGACGAATTATTCAGTGCCTTCTCTGAG
>NW_027534932.1:0-208 GCF_008692635.1 Crocuta crocuta
CGGGAGCTGAGAAGTCCACTGGTCTCCAGGGGACTAGATGTTAACATACATTCCCGCAGCTACGGGGGGCTCTGTTCCCTCCTTCCCGCCCTTCGGTCTCTCCAGGATCCTCCATCTTTTCTGTGATTCTTCTTGGGTCTTCTCCTCCATCCGATTTGGGCAAAAAAGTGGGAGGTACCGGGATGGGACCGGCTCCGCAGCCCCCTCT
>NW_027534933.1:0-547 GCF_008692635.1 Crocuta crocuta
AGCAGAAAGAGAGAGAGAGAAAATATCAAGCAGACTGCATACCCAGGAAGGAACCTGAGGCAGGGCTCAATCTCATGATGGTGAGATCATGACCTGAACCAAAATCAAGAGCCAGATGCTTAACTGAATGAGCCATCAGGAGCCCCAATACTCCATGTACTATAACATATTTTTTAGATTTCTATTTGACACATTTAACAACAGTGGTCCTAATATGTTAAATAAAATGTGGCATAATCTTTCCTAAATATGAGAACTAAAACTATATTAAATATACATATTTTGGCTTTGTGCAGCCTCTGCTATGTACCAAGTATCTCAAACAAACAGTAAATATAAAACATTTGTATGAAAAAATAGCCTTACTATTTAACTAATAGCTTAATTATTTCTCTAATAGGTAGATGAATATTGTCCATAATTAGTTCTTCCTGAGTGTCCAATAAATTGCTAATTTAACAGTTAGCCATGCTTGAATTTATATTTTATTTCTGGCACATATTAAAGTATATGGCCTTGGATAAGACACATAACTGTTTGACTCATC
>NW_027534934.1:0-460 GCF_008692635.1 Crocuta crocuta
AGTCGGACGCTTAACCGACTAAGCCACCCAGGCGCCCCTGCAAACTGCCGTTTAAACAAGCGCGGTTCCGCGGGAGAAATCTGTCAGGAATAATTATGCTCCTCTTCGGGGACAAGAACACTGTGACGCATGACTGGTAAGTTTCCCTTTTTTTCCTGGTCTTAGGACGCTCACAAATTGGTGACCCGCACGTACAAGAACACTAGGCAGCCTTTTTAGATCTGGGTTCAACTTGTGTCCAGTCCTTATTTAAAAATATTTAGAGACCAGAAGACATATATATATTATGCATGTATTATGTGTATATACAGTACGGATACATGTATATATGTCTACATATTTGCATTGTATATACAAAATATTTAATTGCATTGTATGAATTTATGTAATTTATTGTAAAATCCTTTTTGCAAGAAGGCCTACAATAATCTAATGAAACCAGTCTCACCTTATACACACA
>NW_027534935.1:0-277 GCF_008692635.1 Crocuta crocuta
TCTGCTTTGAGGAATTTCCTGAGGTTTTATTTATAATATACAATTCTAAATAAATTGTATAATTTATTTTGTAATTGTAGAATTACAAAAAATATAAACATTTTTGTAAATGTTCTTTGAGCCCTGAAAAAAAATTTTATTTTCTGTATTTTGGATATTAAGCAGCATATATTCAATCTCTTTTTTTTAATGTTCTTTTTTTTTTCTTTTTGAGAGAGAGACAGAGAGAGCAAGCAGGGGAGGGACAGAGAGAAAAGGAGACACAGAATCTGAAGCA
>NW_027534936.1:0-252 GCF_008692635.1 Crocuta crocuta
CAACACAGTAATGTCAGAAATGTCAAGCACCAAAGGTGTATTTCTTGCTGCGTATCAGTTGAGGGTTGCCAAAAGATTCTCCACGTCATCGTTATTCTGGGGCTCAGGGAGATAAAACACCCACAATCTGGAAAACTCTAGGCTGCCATGAAAGATAACGAGTTTTTGAGAGTCTCAGATGAACAATGAAATGATCTGGCTTCATGTTAACATGTCAACTCAAATCATAGTTCACTAGCTAGAAGTCATCAC
>NW_027534937.1:0-502 GCF_008692635.1 Crocuta crocuta
GGCCCCAGTGACAGCTGTCCTCGTGGGGACACAGGACCACAGACCACAAAGTAAAGCTGAGCCCTCGTCCTCCCTGGACTGAGTTCTGGAAAGGGCCTAACGTCTGTCTTTCCAACCTGACCTTGTGCTTGTGTGTGTGAGTGTGTGCGTCCACTGAAGACCATTATGATCCTGCATTGTGGGAGCCTGTCCCACTTACACACCGTTCAGAGTCCGTGCACGGACAGCTAAAGCTCGGAGGGGAGCAGAAGCACAGCCAGTAGGCCCGCTGCGCAGGCCCCGTCCCTGCGGCGGAGAGACACTGAAGCAGAGGGGGAAGGGGTAGGCAGTTGGGCAGTCGAGGGCTCCCCGCTTCCAGACACTGAGGTCCACGCTTGATCCACAGGGGCGAGCCCCCTCCTGCAGCCCGCCGGGGCTCTCGTCCCGACAGAGGCCCAAGGCGAGAGCCGGGGAGGTGGGACTGAGCCCCCATCCATCCATTAAAACAGGAAGGGAAGCAGCA
>NW_027534938.1:0-206 GCF_008692635.1 Crocuta crocuta
CTCTTTTCTTTTTGAGAAGCCTGGCTAGAGGTTTTCAATTTTGTTCATGTTTTCAAAAAACCAACTCTTGGGTTTGTCAGTCTGTTCAACTGTTTTTTTTGGTTTCTATATTGTTTATTTCTGCCCTGATTTTTATTATTTGTCTTCTCCTGCTTGGTTTAGGGTGCTCCTGTTGCTCTCCCTCTAGTTTCTTTAGGTGTGCTGTT
>NW_027534939.1:0-1097 GCF_008692635.1 Crocuta crocuta
TCTTCTAAGCCAGTGTTTTCCAAAGGGTGGTCACTGGACCATGAGTATCAGCGTCACCCAAGAACCTGGTAGAAATGCAGTTTCCTGGGTCTGCCTCAGACCTTCTGCGGGGGCCTGGCAGTCTGTGGTTTAACAAGCCCCCTGGGGGCTTCTATGCACCCTAGGACTCGAGAGCCACTGTGGTAACCTATTTAAAAAAGAAAAAAGGTACTCCACTCTGGGAGACGTTTCTGGATGTTTTAGAGGACTTCTTAAGTTGTAAATACTAAAAATAAAATATGAAGTGAAACAAAATATGGAATTTTATGAAAAATAAAGGTAATAATGCAGCTGGTTTTACCCAAATGTCTTTGAAAACTCTTTTGAAGTAGGTTTGTGGTTTTGTGCTCTATTTTTAAAATATGCTTTTTTAAACATTATTATTTATTGTATTTCATGCTAATTAACATTAAGAAAAAATTGATTGGCTCCAGTTCTATTCTGGTTGAAGCATAACATTCACCTGAACTAGACTTTGAGGATTTTCTCTGAACTATAATTAATGACATTTCATATTTCAGACCAAAGAGGGTCTGAAGAGGCTAGGGCGGAGCTGCTCCAGGGATAAGACCTCAAGGGCAAAAGGAACGGGGTGAGGCTAATGAAAGAGGACTCTGGAAATGCCCCCCAGGGGTCTGGCACTAAGAGGGTCTGAGAGGCCCCTTGCACAAGCATATATTAGTGTTTATTGAATTAACAGTTTAATTTAGAAAGTACTCTAGGTGTTTTCCCAGCCAAGATTTATTGACCACATTCCACACACCAGGCACAGTGCTAGACTCAGAGATACCATGTTGGACACGGCTCCCATCTCTAGGGAGTTTAAATTAAACTTAACCTTCTTAATATGGGTGTACAATAATAGTTTGGAAAATAATAGGATGTAAAAAAACAGTTTGTGGTAGAGAAGTAGACAAGCTTCCAGAAGCAGTAACAATAAAGTGTGAACAGTTCTAATGGTTAAGAACACTCTGAACTCTTGATTTTAATGATTTATCTTAAAAGAGCCACATTTCCTGGGTGGCTCAGTTGGTTAAGCGTCCGACTTTGGCTCAGGT
>NW_027534940.1:0-260 GCF_008692635.1 Crocuta crocuta
TCCCCCATGACCTTTGGACATCCTCCTCAGACCTCCTAAGCTCCGAGTCCATGCCCTGCGTCTCGTTCTTTCCAGCTGGAATTGCACGAAGTCGTCGATGACGTGGAAGAGCTCAGGGGAAGTGGTACTCGACTGCCAGCAACGCGGAGATGGTGGTGTTGACCAGCGCGGACAGCAGGTGGTCAGGACGCCTGGGGAGTGCTGCCGGGGTCTTGGTAAAGGTGCTTGGTTATGAGGTAGTCCAAAATCGCATCTCCCAG
>NW_027534941.1:0-239 GCF_008692635.1 Crocuta crocuta
CTTGCAAATCGAATTCAACAGCATATAAAAAGAATTATCCACCATTATCAAGTGGGAATCATTCCTGGGTTACGGGGCTAGTTCAATATTTGCAAATCAATCAATATGATACATCACATTAACAAAAGAAGAGATGAAAACCATATGATCCTTTCGATAGATGCAGAAATAGCACTTGACAAATACAGCATCCTTTCTTAATAAAGACACTCGAGAAAGTCAGGATAGAAGGAACTTAC
>NW_027534942.1:0-201 GCF_008692635.1 Crocuta crocuta
CCAGATTTCATCCTTTCTCATTGCCATGTAGTATTCCATCGTATATATAAACCACACCTTCATGATCCATTCGTCTGTGAATGGACACTTAGGGTCTTTCCATGTTTTGACTATTGTTGAGAGTGCTGCTATGAACATTGGGGTACATGCATCAGTATTCCTGTATCCCTTGGGTAAATTCCTAGCAGTGCTATTGCTGGG
>NW_027534943.1:0-703 GCF_008692635.1 Crocuta crocuta
CCAGCTGGGTTATGCCAGGCATCGCGCTAAGGGCTGGATGCTCATTTTTCAGTCTCAAACAGCCTTATCACGTAAGTGCATGTGTCTATTCCAGAGACACAAACCTGAGGCTCAGAAGAGGGAGGGTTGCACCCAAATCCGTTCAGCAATGAAACCCACCACAAGATGAGTGAGACTGCAAAGAAGTATTTTGGGGTCGCGACGAGGAAGTAAGAGGTAAGACAAGAACAGAAGGCGAGCAATGGCCAACACTTAGATGCCTTTGAGAGCCAGAGATGGGGAACACGGATGCCTGCACGGGCTGGGCACTTAGCAAGTGATGGAGGCATTTGCCACACAAAACTCACAAGCACACTCTTTACTTACATGAATGAATTTACACTTTTTTTTTTTAAAACACAGACGGCTTCCTTGGCCTTGCTTTCATTTTCCTTGGTACAAGAGCGATTTCTTTAGCGTCAAGGAACAGGACTATGTATGCGCAATGATCCCAGGCTGTGGGTTCTTGGTCTCAGTGCTGGGGATGGGTTGGGGGCGGTGACAAGTTGGAGAATTGCTCACACTCCCCAGTTCCAGGCCATGATGCCAGGTGGAAATGACCCAGCATCGTCAGATCTGATTTTCCAGCAGAAGCCAAAAAGACAGATTTTCACGTGAACTCTTAATTTCTGAACGTTGTCAATGAATTCTTTTTTTTTTTTTT
>NW_027534944.1:0-220 GCF_008692635.1 Crocuta crocuta
GGGCAGCAAGAAGGAATAGCCTGGTGGGCGCCGGGGTGGCTCAGCCGGTCAGGTGTCTGACTCGCGGTTTCGTGAGTTCAAGCCCTACATCGGGCTCTGTGCTGCCAGTGCAGAGCCTGCTTGGGATTCTCTCTCTCTTTCTCTCCCCTCCCCAACTTGCTCTGTCTCTGTCTCTCTCAAAAAAATAAAGTATAAAAAAAAAAAGGAATAATGGGGCACC
>NW_027534945.1:0-664 GCF_008692635.1 Crocuta crocuta
CCCATATGGGGGTAAACATTTCTTCTTGGTAATTAATATGCCTTCAGGGGATCCGTGAAGCCTGTGCAGGAATCCCACTTCTTAAACTTTTGCCCCTGATTTTTAGCGTTCATTGACGGGCCTTCCCTGAAGTAGTGATTACTGCGACTTCTGGTGGAGATTTTCTGTTTCTCTTATTCCTTCCGTACTTTTCCGAACTGGAGTTCTGTAAGGAGAAGTGGTCCCGTCTCCCCCATTTATGTGTTTATTCAGTCATTTATTTATATCAGTAGGGATGGGCGTAGGCATATTGATTTATTCTTTGGGCAGTAGCCAGTACTCTTGTTTAGTTCTTTTGTTGATCAAATTATTCTCGCCTTGGCCATCGGGAGCTGTCAGATGGTCAAGTTGGTTCTTGTGTCGTTTTGATGTGTGTCCAACTTTTTTGTTTTTTAAAGCACTTTCTTACTCTCTGATACCACAAGATGCCCCAGGCTCATCTTGTATAGTTCATAGATTTTAAAAATTCTTTTTACTTCGTATATGTGCTGCCGAAGCAAGCACGAAAAAATTCTTTTACTTCGGTTTTGATGAGGTTTCAGAAGGAAGCCGTGACGCATGTGTTCGATGTTTTCTCTAAACTTTTTTTAAAATTTTTTTTAATGTTTTATTTATTTCTAGGAGA
>NW_027534946.1:0-883 GCF_008692635.1 Crocuta crocuta
GAAAGCAGCCAGGGAGAAAAAGGCCCTAACATACAAAGGGAAACCTATCAGATTGGTGAGAGACCTATCTACTGAAACTTGCTAGGCCAGAAAGGAGTGGCAGGAAATCTGCAATATGATGAACAGAATAAATATGCAGCTAGTAATTCTCTATCCAACAAGCCTATCAATCAGAATAGAAGGGGAGATAAAAGTCTTTCCAAATAAAAAAATAGAAAGAATTCATCACCACTAAATCAGCCCTACAGGAAATCCTGAGGGGACCCTCTGAGGGAAATGTTTAACGAAATCAAGATACCAGAGACACCACCACAAGCATGAATCCCACAAAGAACACGATGATTGTAGACCCATATTTTTCAATAATAACACTGAATGTAAATGGAATAAATGCCCCAATAAAAAGACATAGGGTAGCAGAATGAATAAAAAAAAAATCCATTGATTTGCTATCTACTAGAAATTCATTTTAGACTGGAGAGCACCTTCAAATTGAAAGTAAGGGAATGGAGAAATATATATCATGCTACTAGAAGTGTAAAAAAAAAGCTGGAGTAGCTATACTATATCAGACAAACTGGACTTTAAAGTAAAGACAGTAACAATGGATGAAGAATGGAATTATATAATAATTGCAGGGTCTATCCATCAGGAAGAGCTAACAGTTATATATGTCTATGCACCAAATATGAGAGCACCTAAATACATAAAACAAATAATCAGAAGCAGAAACACTCTTATCATTAAGAGCTTAAGAATACCAGGGGACTTTAATTCTCCACTTACAGCAATGGAGAGATCAACTAGATGGAAAATCAGTAAAGACACAATGGACATAAATAACACATTGGACCAGATGGATTTGACAGATATATTTAGAACT
>NW_027534947.1:0-699 GCF_008692635.1 Crocuta crocuta
CCTTGCAGATGTGCGTCTGTAGTGCTTCCGGTGCCACGTTTACCCGTCGCCTCTGCCTTTTTCCTTTCCCTCCAGCTCCCTTGTCTTTTGACTCCTTGCATTTAATGACTCAGCGCTTTCCACAGTGTTTCTTGAGCACCGGTGATGTTAGAAGAAGGAGCTTGCGTTGGGGGGGAGGGGACACCGAAGCTGTGGAAGCCGCGCCCCAGGCTCCCAGAACCTTTGTCCCCTTGGTTGGAGAGGAAGCGGAGCGCGGAAACCCTCTGGCGGTAGTAGTAACGGCTCACGGGCCACCACACGTCTCTTTCCTCCCGAGCCCGTCCTTGTCACCTCCCCAAGCTCCTGGGCAGGGACCGCGTGCCTGTCCCAGCTGTGCGACTCTCCGGCACAGGTCTGGATCTCGGCACAACATTTGTCAGCTGCGCGCTTGTGCACGGCGGCACGGGCTGGATGTCACGGGCAGGGTGTCACAGGCAGGGTTTCACGGGCTGGGTGTCACGGGCTGGTGTGAGTGACGTGACCACAGGGTGGCCACACTTGGGAGGCCCTGGCCGGGGGGAGGTTACTCCGTCTTCCCCTTGGCCCCGTCGTATCTTCCTGCTGCGTCACTGAAGCCCTCCGGTCAGTCAGGTCTGGGGCCATCCGTGGGTGCTGCACCCCAGGGCCCCCCACCCCTCGAGGTCCGGCTGTACTGCCACA
>NW_027534948.1:0-262 GCF_008692635.1 Crocuta crocuta
TCAGGCAGAGAAGGACAAATACCATATGTTTGCACGTATAGGAGTTTTAGGAGGAGCTTGACTGAGGACCAAGGGGGAGTGAAGGGGGGAAATGGTGGGGAAAAGGGAGAGAGGCAAACCATGAGAGACTCTTGAATGCTGACAAAAACTGAGGACTGATGGATGTGTGGGGTTAGTGGGATGGGCATGGAGGAGGGCACTCTTGGGGATGAGCACTTGGTTTTATGTGGAAACTAATTTGACAATAAACTATTTGTAAAAA
>NW_027534949.1:0-828 GCF_008692635.1 Crocuta crocuta
CTGACCTTCCCCTGCTCACGCTGTCTCTTTCTCTCTCTCTCTCTCAAAAATAAATAAACGGTAAAAAATTGTTTAAAAATTAAAGCCTCCCTTCCAACAACTGAAAACTGGGTGATGCTTCATGCTGCCGAGAAGGGACCTGGACCTCAGCTTCCTGACACGCACAGGGATTAATGAGAATCGTGCAGGTTCAACTGTGTAAAAATAATTGAAAATAATTATACGTCCTTAATAATATAGGCACCAACAACATATGCACTCACATGTGTGTGCATGCATGGGCACACGCTCAGGCACTTTAGCGCATGGCTGTCATGACCATGATGTTCACTTACAGGTGTACATGTGTGTAATGTGTCTAATAATCAGCCAACTTCTTTCAAAAGGAACGAACGCCACCACTTCATAATGGAAACATCATAACAAGCCTTCGATACGTTCACAGAGACGGAGACAGGTGTGTTTGCCTCCAGACTCCTCGAGAACACGGAGCCTCCCCCAACCCCAGGGCGCCTCTCCGTCCGTCTCATCCGAGAGCTGTTGGATGGCGGAGCAGCTCGGCACAGTCTCTGGCTTCAATGCCACAGACACGTGCTCTATGCCCCCCGTGAAGCCCGGGCAGCTTGACAGCGGCCCACACACACAGCTCTGAACCTCGTCTCCATCCGCAGAGAAGGGCCCACGCGCACAGCTGCCCCAGCGGAAGACTGAAAACAATTCTGAATGAACGATGCTTTCTCAGAGACTCCACCATTTAGGAAAACAGGTGCAAACACCTTTTGCCGGGGAGGCAGGGTCCTGCCCCCTCAGTGCACACTAACCCACCTA
>NW_027534950.1:0-542 GCF_008692635.1 Crocuta crocuta
GGCTCCTAAGGGAGACAAAAATAAATTGTCAGAAATACAGCAAGGGGAAGGAAATGGGGGCCAGGTAGGCCATTGGGAAAGGGGATTCACTTGGAAAGAGGATGCCTTGCTTCATTTGCCCTCAGCCCAGAGGAGGCCAGCTCCCTGCCCAAATCTCTGGCCCAGCCCACACACCAAGCATCCTCTGCTGGTCCCCTTCAAATGCCCTGGGCCTCTGAATGCCCACATACTTTGGAAACCCAGTGAATTCATGAAGAAGGGAGCCCTGTGGCAAAACTTCTCTCCCAGTCACAAGGGCTGGACCAGACTTCCAGGTGGAAAGCAGAAGATAAGACTCTTCAGACGCTGACGGTGATGGATTGCGGGAATAACCTTGTTTCTATAAGAGAGCAGAGATGTGTCAAGGTGGATAAGGAGGGCCAGAGTTCTGCAGAACTTGGATGGGGATATCTATGGAGAAGGGAGGGCCCTGAACCAGCTGCTGGCAATCTGGCCCTAAGAAGAAGAAGAAACATCAGAAGGCGTAGGCAACAACCAACTCT
>NW_027534951.1:0-410 GCF_008692635.1 Crocuta crocuta
GCCATTTAACAAAAAGTAACCAAAAGGCTGGGACATCCCTCCCCCCCCCAACTCCTCATTTTCAGAGACCTTTAATCACGTACACTGAAATGAAAGTGGCCTTCCATCCAAAAGAGAAAGGACAGTGTGGTGTAATGGGTAGCTCCCTTTGATGATACCAAATAACCAGAAAAGGCTAGTGCTATTTCTAAGTGCCATGTTTTAAATGGTTTTGTGAAGGCCCCTTCTTCTCAGAAATCTGTCACTGTGACTTCCATTCCATCATGATTAAGACTTTTATGGGTTACGCACTGTCAACGCTAGGGGTTCTTTTCACCCCTGATTCAGTAATTCCCATTTGTTGGACACATATAGGTGCCATATTATGATTACAATCGTCACAATAACCTAGCAAAGGTGAATACATTTTC
>NW_027534952.1:0-769 GCF_008692635.1 Crocuta crocuta
AATGCAAGTGGGGGAGGGACAGAGAGAGAGGGAGACACATAATCCGAAGCAGCTCCAGACCCTGAGCTATCAGCACAGATCCTGACGTGGGGCTCGAACCCATGAACCATGAGATCATGACCTGAGCCCAAGTTGGATGCTTAACAGACTGAGCCACCCAGGCACCCTCCTCCCTTCCCATTCTTTTCCCTAGTCCCCAGTTGGCTGGGCTAAGGTAAACCAATTATATTCCCTTCTCTTCTGTTTCTCCTTTGTGTTCACACCTTATTCTTTTTTGTGTCACTGGCAACATCTGTTTTAAGCTGATGGCTCCAGCTAGGGGTGGGGGTGGAGAAGGCTGCAAAAGTTAAGAGGAAAGAGGTTGTCTCTTCCATTGTTCCCAAGCTTCAGCTGGAAGCAGGTAAGAGTGAGTGAGTTAGAAATGGTGCCCAGTAAGAGTCTGAGGGTGATCATGGGGCAAGGAGGGGCACAGGGTAGCACCCTGGGAAGAACTAAAGAGACATACTAGGGAAGGGGGTAAAGGGCACAGTTAGCTGGAAGCTTGGCAAAGGAAAATGAAACTAACTCCAAGCGAACCAGAAAGAATTAGAATTAAGCTCGGTTGTGGCTAGGCTCCAGATTGCGGCTGGAGCTAGAGCAGCGGAATGATTGAATGGCACCATGTCAATTACTTTATTTTCTTGTTTTCTTTCCTGTTCCCAACTCCTTTTTCTGCCTTCTTTCTACTCCGGACCCCATCTTTCCCCCCTTTTTCTTCCTCCTCCTCCTC
>NW_027534953.1:0-219 GCF_008692635.1 Crocuta crocuta
TAAAAGGTAAAGAAAAACTTTTTGCAGTCTTTTATCAGGAGCAGACCAAGAGAATTTGCTCCTTTAGTCACCAGCTAGATCCCGAGACCTAACCTTGACCACCCACCTGCTTGTACTCACCAATCTTTGTCCCATGTTGTTCCTTGAGTGGTTCATTCAGTTTGTCTCTCAACCGTGGCAAGTGGAAAATGAAACCATACCTGGAGCAATAGTCATGAC
>NW_027534954.1:0-676 GCF_008692635.1 Crocuta crocuta
TGTGATCTAGAAAGACCTCTCGGGCTGGGCCACCTGGATGGTTCAGTATGTTGAGTGTCAGACTTCACCTCAGGTCATGCTCTCACAGCTTGTGAATTCTAACCCTGCATCGGGCTCTGTTCTGACAGCTCAGAGCCTGGAGCCTGCTTCAGATTTTCCCTCCTTCTTTCTGTTCCTCCCCTGCTCATGTCTCTCTCTTTCTCTCTCTCAAGAATAAATAAATACTTTTTTAAAAAAAGGTTAAGAAAAAGACCTCTCGGTGTTGATGAGAATATTGGCTGGAGGGGCCCCAGCCCATAATAGGTGGAGACAGGACAAGGAACTGAAATAAGGCTGTGGATTTGGGGTTCCAGAGGTGGGGAAGTGATGAGGACATTTGAGAGGACAAAGAAAACTCAGCCAAATTTCCTCACCAGCGAGAAGCACCCATTATCAACAGAGGGAACCATGCTAAGGTCTTTATGGCATGTTAACTAAATCTGTCAACCGCCTGAGCAGGACAGATACCTCTAGCCCTACTATTTGGGGAAGGATATTGGCATTGACAATAGTTTGGTTGGGGAGGTGGGGGAAGAGAAGAGAGGGAAACAAGCCACAAGAGACTCATAAGGACAGACAGCAAAATAAGGGTTGATGGAGGCAGGCGGTGGGGGATGGGCTAGATGGGTGCTGGGGA
>NW_027534955.1:0-211 GCF_008692635.1 Crocuta crocuta
ATATTTTTTCTGTTCATCACATTGACGATTTCCTGCCATTCTTTTCTGGCCTGCCAAGTTTCAGTAGGTAAGTCTGTCACCACTCTGATAGGTTTCCCTTTGTATGTAGGGCCTTTTTCTCCCTAGGTGCTTTCAGAATTCTCTCTTTATCCTTATATTTTGCCAGTTTGACTATGATATGTTGTGCAGAAGATCGATTCAAGTTATGTCT
>NW_027534956.1:0-208 GCF_008692635.1 Crocuta crocuta
GTGGGGGAGTAGCAGTAAGTGAGGGAGACCCAGAATATGAAGCAGACTGCAGTCTCTGAGCTGTCAGTACAGAGTCTGACGCGGGGCTCAAACCCATGAACTGTGAGATCGTGACCTAAGCCGAAGTTGGACGCTTAACCTACTGAGCCACCCAGGCTCCCCGAGCCCCAGCATGTTTTAAAACCTAGGCCATCCTGGGGCGCCTAGG
>NW_027534957.1:0-237 GCF_008692635.1 Crocuta crocuta
GGATATGAATTGCAGGTTTATAGACAGAGATTTATAGATAGATGGTAGTTCAAGCCATGGAAATGACAAAGTACCTCAGGAACAGTGAGGAGAGAGAAGAGAAGCAAGGATGTAATCTTAGGAAATCAAAACGTTGGAGTTTGTCCCCAGCAAGAAGAACTGAGAATGAAGGGCTCAAGAAATAATAGAAACACAGAGAGAAACCAATGGAGAGAGAAATTTCATGACGGAGGGGAA
>NW_027534958.1:0-440 GCF_008692635.1 Crocuta crocuta
GGCTGTGTCGTCCCAGGCGCACTGAATAGAACCTTGGAGCTGAACGGCATTGGTCAATTGCTTGTCTGAATCAGCCAATGTAGCTTTTTTCCTTTTGGCAAATTATAACCAGAGCCACGAACTCCTAATAGTAATGATTGTTGTAACTCAGCCCTTGCTGTGGATCCAGCACTATGCTAAGTACTATAGACGTATAACCTCAGTTAAGCATCGAAACAATCCTATAAGACCGGTAGAATTATTATCATTCCCATTTTACAGATAATGAAACTGAGGCATAGAGAGATTAAGTAACTTGTCCAACACACCCAGCTAGTAAACATCAGATGCCCAAGCCTTGAGCTGGACAGTCTGATTTCAGAGACTTCATCCTGTTTTATCAAGCCCTTGGAGGTGGTTGGTAGTGTTTCTGCTGTCGCATTTTAAAAAGGGGTTTTAAT
>NW_027534959.1:0-301 GCF_008692635.1 Crocuta crocuta
GTGAGTATGTGGAGAAACAGACACCCTCCTACACTGTTGGTGGGAGTGTAAATGTGTGCAGCCCCTCTGAAAAACAGTGTGGAGATTCCTCAAAACATTAACAGTAGAACTCCCCTATGACCCAGCAATAGCACTGCTAGGAATTTACCCAAGGGATACAAGAGTGCTGATGCATAGGGGCACAATTACCCCATTGTTCATAGCAGCACTCTCAACAATAGCCAAAACATGGGAAGAGCCTAAATGTCCATCAGCAGACATATGGATCAAGAAGATGTGGTTTATCTATACAATGGAATAC
>NW_027534960.1:0-256 GCF_008692635.1 Crocuta crocuta
AAAACCTCTTAATTCTCTGAACACTTTTCCTGGTCATTTTAGAAAAGTCATGTTGACCACTTGGTCCTGATCTCTTTTTTCTTTCTTTCTTTCCTTCTTTCTTTTCTTCCTATCTTTCTCTCTTCCTTCCTTCTTTCCTCTGTCTCTCTTTCTTTTTTCTTCCTTCCTTTTTCTCTTTATTTTTCTCTCTTTCTTTTTTCTTTCTTTTCTATTTGCTCTCATTATTTCCATTTTCTGTCACCTCTGCCTCCATGGA
>NW_027534961.1:0-214 GCF_008692635.1 Crocuta crocuta
AGAAAAGATAAAAACCATATGATCCTGTCGATAGATGCTGAAAAATCATTTGACAAAATATAGCATCCCTCAATAAACACCCTCAAGAAAGTCGGGACAGAAGGAACTTACTTAAACATCATAAAAGCCATCTATGAGGAGCCCTCAGCTAACATCATCCTCAATGAGTAAAACTAAGAGCTTTCCCCCTGAGATCAGGAACACGACAGGGATG
>NW_027534962.1:0-1327 GCF_008692635.1 Crocuta crocuta
TTTTTTTTTAAACTGGAAGTGCGTGGTGGTGAAGAATCCCATGATTACTAGTAGAGTCTGGCGACAATGCCCTGACTCATGCTAACATACCAGCAGTTCCATCCACCATTACTTTTGTATCGTCCATGCAAATTCAACACAGTGAAAGTGCCATGTATCATATAGTCTTAGTATTATTCCAAAGATAGTTTTGACCTGTGGACTCCCCCAAAGGATTTCATGGATAACCTCCAGGTATCCAGAGTCCACTTTAAAAACTCTACTTTAGAGAACCCCTTCAAAGTCATGTTCAATGTACAGCAGTGAAGGAATGCACATTCAGCGAGGCAAGCATAATATTCTAAGTATATCCCATGGCTATTGTCAGGTAAAACTGCTAAGGAAGCATATGTGGGACTCACTCGGCTTTGCTGCGATGCTGACATTGTGATAAACTGGGGCTCCTTATTACGGATATGAACATTACATTCTAAAGCAGAGGATTTTTCAAAATAAACAACCTAATAACAAACCGAACTTAGATCAGTAAAACAGAAATGTTATTAAACTAACCTGCATTCAAGAGAATGAATGTAACAGTGAAATTCCATAATAATGTTAGCAGGCTGTATTTCCTATTTGTTTTATGGCCATTATCTTCACGGAGATAAAGATCAGATGCTAGAATTATACACTTAGCAAGAGAAACAAGAAAGTAAAAGAGGAAGATAGCTTTTCTGCAGTGTGACTGGGAAACTAATTAGCACCTCCCGGACTTGCCTCGGGACTGAGCACTGTGATAAACTCCAAGTCTGCATTATGTTTCTAAGTGGGCATATATTTTTACTGGCTATTTTTGGTGGTGAAGTAAGGAGAAAAAAAGGGGATAATGAACTAGAGGATTAATTTAGACTCACCAACCAATACGCTATATACAGATCCCTCAGAACTCAATGTCTAAATTAAAATTCAGCATCATCTCACTGTTCAGTGAAGGCATTCTATCCTTAAAAGACATCTGAGGAAAAGAGTATGAGAAAATATGAATCACAGAAGTAAAAGGACCTATTCAGTAGATTTCAAGAAGTATTTTGTAGAGTCTTAGGTACCATAGAGATGTGCCTCTGGGAGCACAGGAAGATAGAGGAGGGGTCAAGCTGGTGGGACCCCCAGCCAGTCAAGGCCCTCCTTTGTTTTCACACACTGGGTTCAATGAGATTTAGTTCAAAACAGACTAAAAGAAGTTCAGTAACATCTGACTGAATTTGCTCCTGTGCTTTGGGTTATTAAGCTTGAGGTAATAATTTTACAGTTAAAATTAAACAAGGACCTCCAACACACATATATA
>NW_027534963.1:0-227 GCF_008692635.1 Crocuta crocuta
TTTTGAGAGATTACCCACAAAAAGGATAAAGAGCGGGGATGACGATGATATTTTTGAATAAAAAATCAAAACTAATAGAATATGATAATATTGTTATGATTAGGACTTGTGTACAATGCTGAATAAAGGTATTGACATTGGGCACTCTGTTGTGTCTCTCAATCTAATGCAGAAATTTTAATTTTACAGTTTTCATTAAGTATGAACTGTTGATCTTTCGTGGATAC
>NW_027534964.1:0-215 GCF_008692635.1 Crocuta crocuta
A
Source organism: Crocuta crocuta (assembly GCF_008692635.1). NCBI lineage: Eukaryota > Metazoa > Chordata > Mammalia > Carnivora > Hyaenidae > Crocuta > Crocuta crocuta. Next base: position 2 of record NW_027534964.1, read on the forward strand.
GAGAATGGATTAAATGTGACTGTTTAAGCAAGCCAGTGACCAGATTTGGTCTTGCTCTGGCTCCATTAAAAAAAAAAAAGAAAAAAAAAAAAGAGGAGGGCAGCTCTCTAGCAGTGATGGGCGTGGCTTTATCCAATGAGTTCTGCGAGGCCTGCCTTGGCGGTTGTAGGAAGAGTGGCGGCGCTCCAGTCCCTTCTTGAACCAAGTGCTGCAA
>NW_027534965.1:0-228 GCF_008692635.1 Crocuta crocuta
TTCAAAGGGATACAGGAATAGTCTACAGAGAAGAAGAGCCAACTTACTGTGGAAGAGGTAAGTAAAGCTCAGCTGAGATAATTTTGGAGTGTAGAGTCAAGGGAGGCTGGAATGTCGATTCACATTAAGAAACCAGGGCATCCCAGGCAAGGAGCCACAGAAACAAGATAAAGAGTCACATTTCTCACTGGGAAGTAGAAGCAGGCGCACAGCAGGTAGGAGGTGGTA
>NW_027534966.1:0-962 GCF_008692635.1 Crocuta crocuta
TCTCTCTCAACACACACACACACACACACACACACACACCCCAAAGAAACATAAAGTTGCTCATATCTTCAACAAAGTCTTTCCCCAGCTAGCACAAATAAATATAGAGGCCAAAGTACTTTTCTTTGAAAAACTGAAAATCACTAACAATATGTTCACTTCCGCAAAAGCACAAGACTCTAGTGGCCAGTGAGAACTACCTTCATAAGAACTACCACGTAAAGCCTTACTCACCTTTAATAAAAATCATTATTGAAAGCTTTAAGAGCAGATGTTAACTTTTACAGATTACATATCAAGAATCGTCTGCACAAATTGCACACACCAGAGCTCACATTTATTTAGGAAACAATTTCCATTGTTTTAGTCGCTAGAACTTCTTTCCTTGCGGCTGATTTTTAAAATTTCTGTCTGAAGTCGCCCCCTCATCTCTGCAGTGTGAATTATTATAGGAAACTATTACCGTTTCAATTAAATGTGTAAACCTTGATTTTGGCAAATAAGATGAAAGAATTTTAAAAACTAATTATTAGAAATCTAAATGAATGGACAGATGCCTCCATTATTAAGTACAACCGGTTTAAAAAAGTATAGACAAATGCATTCAGATACTTACATTTTGTGAGTTTTTTTTAAAATGTGACTAATGTGAGATTCTAGTGATTTTCCTTAAGAAACAAACCCATTAGCAACCTAAGCAGAGCAAATTTCAATGAGTGATTGACTAAGAAGGAATGATGTGCATGGCATTGGTGAAACCACTTTCAACCAAAATATGCCATGAGTGACTTCTTGTCTTGTGAGACCCATTTCAGGGACAAATTTACAGCCTCAGTAGATGATCAGTTACTTTTCCCTCATCTTATACATATCCTCCCACACTACCCACTCCTTGTATCTTAAAGAATATTTTCTTGGAGGCGCCTGGGTGGCTCAGTTGGTTAAGCATCCGACTTCAGCTC
>NW_027534967.1:0-691 GCF_008692635.1 Crocuta crocuta
CCTAGCCCTCTAATAATCTCTATCTCGATCTGTGTGTCTGTCTCTCTCTGTTTCACACACATACTCTTAAAGTCATTTGCAGTAAAACCTTGGTTTGCGAGCATAATTTGCTCCAGAAATATGCTTGTAATCCAAAGCACTCATATATCAACTTGGATTTCAAGAACCGTTTGCTCAGTTATGATCATGTGACATTTGGTGTCATATACTACGCATACTGCAAGTCATCACTCATTTGGGGTTTTATTTATTTTTTGATGTTTATTTTTTTTTTGAGGGAGATAGAGCATGAGTAGGGCAGGGGCAGAGAGGGAGAGAGAGGCAGAATCCAAAGCAGGCTCTAGGCTCAGAGCCTGACATGAAGGTCAAACTCACAAACTCTGAGATCATGACTTGAGCCAAAGCCGACGCTTAACCAACTGAGCCACCCTGGCACCCTGTGACATCACTTGTTTATTAAGTTAAATTTTATTAGAAATGCTTGCTCATCTTGCAAACACTCCCAGAACAAGTTACTTGTAAGCCAATGTTTTATTTTCTTAAAGTAAAAACACCATTTGTTTAAAATACTCCTATCCTACCTTTTATAATTTTCTTCCTTCTTTTAAAAATATGTTTAAAAAATATGTTTAACCCAGATATTTCTTCACTATAGAGTGTGAATTGCATGTTGTAGACAGCCTCAGAGGAG
>NW_027534968.1:0-207 GCF_008692635.1 Crocuta crocuta
ATGGTTTGCCTCCCTCCCTCTCCCCAACTATTTTTCCACTTCTTCACCCCCATGGTCCTCTATTAAATTCCTCCTAATCCACCTATACGTGCACACGTATGGTATCTGTCCTTCTCTGCCTGACTTATTTCACTCAGCATAACACCCTCAATTCCACCCATGTATAAATGGCCAGATTTCATTCTTTCTCATTGCCATGTAGTATTC
>NW_027534969.1:0-641 GCF_008692635.1 Crocuta crocuta
TAGAGCTGGTTTTAGAGATGCTTCTATCACAGAATAGTGGGGATACTTCCTTTCCTAGAAAGTTCTAAGAATAGGGGAAGCAACTTTCTGCCGATATTGGAGCCCTAACTCAGGCCTTCTATGAAAGACTGGCTGTCTGTGGAGTATCTTCTCTCCCCATAGACCCTGCAATGGAAAGCCGAGTAGATCTATTGGATCCACAGTTTACATATTGCAAACATACTGCATATGGTTCATCTTCAAAGTAAATCAGAGATGTGAGAGCAAATCTAGGAGCTCTCTATTGGATCTCATCTCCTTCTTTAGAAGAAGTAAGGTAAGTTTCCAAACCCAACAAAACTATGTTCTTTTCTTTGCCTCCCATTCAGGACTGGGTTTTAGGACAGTTGCCCTGATTTAGTTCCGTCTCCTGAGAAGCTTGAAGCTCCAGAAACATATATCCATCAGTGATGAAAGGATCCTAATGGTTGTGACTCACAGCTTTCATTGGTCACTGCTTGATGCAGCACAGTCTCAGGACCAATTCTTATTGACGGGAGGGGTCTCTTCAAGGGGGCAGAGATATAAAATCTTATACTTGTGGGTTTCATTTTTTATAGACTTTTTTTTAATGTTTTATTTATTTCTAGGAGAGAGAGAGA
>NW_027534970.1:0-320 GCF_008692635.1 Crocuta crocuta
AAGGAGTTTATTAAAATCATAGAGCATGCAGAAAATGAGTATCAGACAGCAATTAGTGAAAACTATCAAACAATGTCAGATACCACATTCAAGGCCTTGCGCCGGCAGCTTCCGGTTACCCGCACCAAAATCGACTGGAACAAGATACTCAGCTACAAGATTGGCAAAGAAATGCAGAATGCTTAAAGGCTGAATGTAGGATTCTTCAGTATGTGGAAAGAAAGGATTCAACATGCGGTCATATGATAAAATAAGTGATTTATAAACAAGATTGATATTTTGCTAGGGCTTTCAAAGTTAACAGGTTTTCTAGCCTCATG
>NW_027534971.1:0-625 GCF_008692635.1 Crocuta crocuta
ACAAAGGGAACTTTGATTCTAGGCAGACTGCTGTCTAGTCTATTTTTCTGATCCAACCAGGCTTCTGGGTGGTAACTACTTATGTTCTTGGAGCCTCAGGAGATGCAGTTGATGAAACTTTTAGTGAAACAATACAGACACAGACTATAGCACAGTTTGACAGAGATGGAAAATACAAAAGAGTGTAAGAAACAGGAAGAATAAAATGAGAATATCCATTATCAGATAATCAAGATCCAAAGCAAGAAAATAGTAACTATGAGAACAAGTGATGCAGATATAGGGAAATGGGTACTCATACTTTGTTCTTGAGCCCACTGATGGGCTTTGGGGAGCAAATGGGCAATATCACATAAAATTGAAAATGCATATGCACTATGACCCTGTAGGTTATATTCCTATGACCTAAAAAATCTTGCACACATGCACAGAGAGGCATTTTATGTAAATTAAAAAATTACAAGCCCCAAAACTTTGATTCAGTTTTGGTCAAAACTTTGTTAATACCATAAGTCACAAGTAACAATGGTATTTAATGAGAAATCTTAAAGGGATGAACATTCTTATACATGCTTTTGAGAAATCAATGCCTATGTTTTGCTGAAGAAGTAGTTTAAAATATTAC
>NW_027534972.1:0-499 GCF_008692635.1 Crocuta crocuta
ACATGTCTGATGGAGAATTTAAAGCAATGATCATACAGATACTCACTGGGCTTGAGAAAACAATAGAAGATATCAGTGAGACCCTTACCACAGAGCTAAAAGAGTTAAAAAAGAAAGTGTCAGAGATGAAGAGTGAGACTAGAAAGACACCTGATACAATAAACAGCAGGTCAGAAGAGGCAGAGGAATAAATTAATGCCTAGAGGACAGAGTAATGGAAAGTGTTCAAGTTGAACAAACTAGAGATAGAAGTTATGCAAAACGAGATTACACTTAGGGAACTCAGTGACTCCCTCTAAAGTAATAATATCTGTATTATAGGCGTCCTAGAAGAAGAAGAGAGAGAAAAAGGGGCAGAAAATTTATTTGAAGAAATAATAGCTGAAAACTTCCATTAACTGGGGAAGGAAACAGACATCCATAACCAGGAGGCATAGAAAACTCCTGTCAAAATAAACAAAAGCAGACCAACAGGAGACATATTGTAATTAAATTTGCA
>NW_027534973.1:0-285 GCF_008692635.1 Crocuta crocuta
AAAAGAATTATCTACCATGACCAAGTGGGATTCATTCCTGGGTTAAAGGGCTGCTTCAATATTCACAAATCAAACAATGTAATACATCACATTAACAAAAGAAAAGATAAAACCATATGATCCTGTCGATAGATGCAGAAAAAGCATTTGACAAAATACTGCATCCCTCTTAATAAAGACCCTCGAGAATGTAGGGATAGAAGGAACTTAAACATCATAATAGCCATCTAAGAGAAGCCCTCAGCTAACATCATCCTCAACGATGAAAAACTGAGAGCTGTCCCC
>NW_027534974.1:0-836 GCF_008692635.1 Crocuta crocuta
ACCCAGTAACTTCGTGCTGTTGAGAAAGAGGGTGGATTCTTCACAATCTGGTTTCCTTATGGATTTATGTTCTTCCTTTGAAAGACAGTGACAGAAGGAATAGAGATTCCTTCAACGAGAGTTGTGCATTAGCTAGGTCAAAGTGGGGAAACAAAATGAGCAGACAGCCCTTCAAATGTATGCAATGTGGTATAACACCCAAAGCCGAGATATTAAATCTAAAATTAAATTAAAAGAACCAACAAAGTGTGCTTTCCCTTCCGTTCTTTATAACACTCAACGAACATCTGCTCAGTAATTCACTGAATGCACTTTTCTTTATTTTACTTAAATGTGTCAATGGAGAGGAAAAGCAGAGTTTTAGAGAATGAAATAAGTCATCACGTTATTCTTTTTCTATTGGACTACTGGCAAGATACTTTACTGTCTATTTAAACTAGCTAGCATCCAAATGTTTGTAGAAGAAGGTATCTGTAAAGAATCATAAAAATGAATTTGCTGGTTAGAACACCAAGTGAGGCACTATCAATGGCATAATATTACCGGGTGTTTGTTGTTGTTTATTTTTTAGTGAAATAAACTTCCCTGGAGACAAAACACTAAATAAAAAAGCAACTGATATCTAGTCAACTGCATGTGGTATTTATTAAACATTTAATTTCTTCTGTATAGGCATAACATTAAGTATTATATAAGTACTCCTATTCGGAAGTATTATACAAGTACTATTATTATGTCTATCATATTAGGTGATTATTTAAGAAATACAACATTAAAGACAAATAAATTTCAGATAGAAACTATATCTCCTCAGAAACCCTCACACTGTGACACTT
>NW_027534975.1:0-258 GCF_008692635.1 Crocuta crocuta
ACCCAGGACCCTGCCCTCGGGCCTTCATGCCTCCCTCCCTGGGCCTCCCTCCTCGGGTGCCATGTCTGTGAAGCCCTCCCGAGTCCTGGATCTCCACAGATGCTTCTTTCTGTTCTCTGCTGACCCTCTGTCTTTCCTGATCTCCTGGAAGGTGAGCTCCAGGGCAGCGGGCATGGGACGGAGCCCAGCACTCGTGTGGCGCCCAGCGGAGCACGGGCACCAGGGACGCCCACCCGCGCGACTCACCAGGATGCTCTT
>NW_027534976.1:0-261 GCF_008692635.1 Crocuta crocuta
GGCCGTGAAGGAACGATCATGTCGTTCTGTGCAGTGGTCCTTCTCTGGGGACACGCACGAGCCTGCGGAGCCATCGTCACGGATGCCCAGCGGGCCGGGGGTTCCTGAGCAAGGGCCTGGGAGGGTGGGAGAGCCCTGACTGCGGCCAGGCTGCTCTTAGCGTCTCGCTCGTCTGAGGAGGCCAGGCCTCTGCCCTGCGCTGTTGTGTGTGTCAGGACGCCTGTGTGCGCTCGGCTCAGCTCCGTGTCTTGTCTGTGGCCA
>NW_027534977.1:0-217 GCF_008692635.1 Crocuta crocuta
GGGTGCCTGGGTGGCTCAGTTGGTTGAGTGTCCAACTTCAGCCCAAGTCATAATCTCACAGTTTGCGGGTTCAAGCCCCATATCAGGCTCTGTGCTGACAGCTCAAAGCCCGGAGCCTGCTTCAGATTCTGTGTGTATCTCTCTCTCTGCCCCTTCCCTGCTTCCACTCTGTCTCTGTCTCTGTCTCTCTCAAACATAAATAAAACATTTAAAAAAT
>NW_027534978.1:0-207 GCF_008692635.1 Crocuta crocuta
TGCTTTCAAAATTTTCTCTTTGTCCTTATATTTTGCCATTTTTACGATGATATGCCTGGCAGAAGGTCGATTCAGATTACGTCTAAGGGGGGTCCTCTGAGCCTCTTGTATTTCAACGTTTACTTCTCTTCCCAGGTCGGGGAAGTTCTCTGCTACAATTTTTTCCAGGAGTCCTTCAGCACCTTTCCCCCTCTCTTCCTCTTCTGG
>NW_027534979.1:0-289 GCF_008692635.1 Crocuta crocuta
GATTCAAAGAAAGAATCTCAGGGACCCGAGCTTACGGACCCATCATTGTCATGTCTCTTTTCCTCTCTGGGGCATCCTCTAATGTCTGTCTGCTTCTATTCTCCTCTGTACCCAAGCTCTCCTAATGTAGACAGGCATGGCTTCCACAAAGCTATGGAAGATGATGACCACATGTAATGTGATCTCCTTCCAGAAAAGAGCTCTTTCACACTAAATCTAGCATAAAATATGAAGGAGATTTTTTCCCCTCAGTTTTTAATATCTATAGTGAAAGATCAGGGGAGGGATT
>NW_027534980.1:0-495 GCF_008692635.1 Crocuta crocuta
GAACTTTCTATTTTGAGGAGATGCAGTTAAATGCTGAGTCTCCTCAGAGTAAGTGGGGGCAAGACAGAGGTTCCTCGTAGGGTCCAGACATGTTTAGCTGCTGTGTAGACAGACGCCACACTGTCTTTTACAGATCACATACTGACACATCTACGTGATAGCAGAAAGCACATGTGTAGGAGGGCAGATGAGACAGAGTGGTAGGTATTGTTATGAAACACAACTGATGAGTGAAAAAGAATGGGGACAGTGAGGTAAAAGAACAGGGGTCAGCCTGTGGGCAGCTTCGACGAGCAGTTGTTTTTATGTGTGTATTCCATTCACAGTCCTAGAAGTAAATCCACTGAGTCAATAAAATAGGAAATAAAAGCATGTAGTATTAAAAAATCAAAGCAGAAATAAGAAAATTATTGTACAGACTTTGGACTAAACAGATCGGAGAATGATTAGGAAACCCCTTTTTTTCAAGGTGATACTTTAGAAACTTTTTCCTAT
>NW_027534981.1:0-514 GCF_008692635.1 Crocuta crocuta
GTACGGAGCTCCTTACTTCTCCGCCATCTTGCCCCCTTCCCCAAAATATTAGTTATTCTTAAGCCGACCTGGTATCCTGGAGGATGACTTTGAGTCCTTTATCAAAGTATCAACCTCCTGTATACTTTGATTTAGAGAGTTGGCCTTATCACTTTGATAGGTTAACTGTTATACAAAGGAATCTTCAAGACCTTCCATTCCATAGAGGTCATGTTTTCTAAGCCCCTTTGTCTACGCATATTCTGGAGGTGCACCAAACTCAATGACAGCATCGATAGACAAACTTGAAACACCTTTGTACTTAGGTTAAGTAATGACTAAATCCAGTTTCTTTTAGTTTATCAGATCTACCTACCTATAAGAAGATACAGACAATACTCTCTAATCAAGAGCTATAATTCTATTATATATCACTTATCAGGGGATGCTGCTGTTTGCTTGAACTGTTCAGAGAATCACACCACTTTCCCGTATCAGAGTGCCAGAAAGACTGCAGTGCCTTCATTTCAAGGTT
>NW_027534982.1:0-217 GCF_008692635.1 Crocuta crocuta
AGTTTGGTGAATTCCTTATAGATTTTGGAGACTAGCCCTTTATCTCAAATGTCATTTGCAACTATCTTTTCCTATTCTTTGAGTTGCCTATTAGTTTTATGGATTGTTTCCCTTGCCGTGCAGAAGCTTTTTATCATGATAAGGTCCAAATAGTTCATTTTTGCTCTTTGACTCCCTTGCCACTGGGGATGTGTCAAGTAAGAAATTGCTGCGGTGG
>NW_027534983.1:0-223 GCF_008692635.1 Crocuta crocuta
GCAGAAGACATGAATAGGCACTTCTCCAAAGAGGACATCCAGATGTCCAACAGACACATAACACGATACTCAACGTCCCTAATCATCAGGGAAATACAAATCAAAACCACACTGAAATACCACCTCACGCCCATCAGAGTGGCTAAAATGAAGAAAACAGGAGACTCTAGATGCTGGCGGTGATGTGGAGAAACGGGCACCCTCCTACACTGTTGGTGGGAAT
>NW_027534984.1:0-1270 GCF_008692635.1 Crocuta crocuta
TCTGTATCCCTTGGGTAAATTACTAGCAATTAGTAGCAACAGGTATTTCTGGTTCATTCAGACAATGGATTTTGACGCCAGATTTTGTCCTGAAAAGGTTATAATAAAGAGTCCACTTAAAGTACCTACTACTCACATAGACCCCTGTGGGCTCCTAAGGGCCTAAAATATTTTCAAAAGCACTGACAAAGTAACACAATTTGACAACTTTTACAGGACCTGGAAGGGAAGAATCATATCCTACTGACAGTTACGAAACAGAGACAACATTCACAAAGAATAGAAAATCTGTAAGAAATTCCTATGCTAACACCTCCATGGTACCTACTAGTGCACAAGCTACATTGTCTCAAAAGTCAGCTGACAGATTGAGCCTATCTCCGGAAGAGGAAAAAAAGAGCTCAAAACAAAGAGAGAATAATTGGACATCAAATTACAGTAACAATGCCATAAGAACATATTCTCTGACTTTCCCTGGTAGTACCTATCAAATTTTCAACGACAGTAGCAACAAAGTGAGCACTTCTAGACAAAAAAGTACCTCTATAAAATCCACAGTAAATGTCACCACAACGCACTCTTTGACAGAAGCCAGATCCTTACAAACAGCGGCTCACAGTGTGAACTCAAAACCTTTGTCACGAGAAGGAAGTATTTCTCCAACTTCTGAAAGGCCAAATACTACAGAGGTCAGTTCCTTTCCAATTGCCACTGAAAATGCCAACACAGCATCTTCGGGGAAAAAGCCAAGTTGCAATTCAACATCCAGTGACAGTACCACGAAAACGCTCTATTTGACAGAGGAAAGTACCTGTAAAACATCCGCTCACAGTGATACAACAATGTTCACTATTACAGCGGCCGTTTCCTACCCCAGTTCAACTGGCAGTGCCACCACACTGACGTCTTTTACAGAGGTCAGTGGCTCTCTGACTTCCACTGAGAGTGTAACCTCAATGCCGTATTCCACAGACGACATTTCAGCTCTAAATAACACTGAAAGTGCCAGGATAAAATCGTCTTCAACAAAAGGCAGTTGCTCTACAACTGCAACTGAAAGTACAACCAAAATGAAAACTTCTACAGCGGACGTTTCCTCTCCCAGCCCCACTGACAGTGCCGCCACAACGTCTTCTTCTACCGACGTCAGTTCCTCTGCGACTTCCACTGACAGTGTCTCGACAACACCGTCGTATTCAGAAGCAGTTTCATCACCAACTAACAACGACAGAGCCACCACAGCGCTGTCTTCCACAGAGGTCGGTTCCTC
>NW_027534985.1:0-294 GCF_008692635.1 Crocuta crocuta
TATAGATGGATTTTGTTTTTTTTTTAATCCATTCTGCTACCCTATATATTTTGATTGGAGCATGCAGCCAATTTACATTCAGTGTTATATTTGAAATATGTGGGTTTAGAGTCTTTGTATCTTTTGTAGGGTTCATGTTTGTGGTTGTGTCTATGGTATCTTTGTTCCTTGCAACATTTCATTCAGAGAGTCCCCCTCAGGATTTCTTGTAGGCATTGCTTAGTGGTGACAAATTCTCTCAATTTATGCTTATTTGGAAAGATTTTTATCTCTCCTTCTCTTTTGAATGACAGG
>NW_027534986.1:0-274 GCF_008692635.1 Crocuta crocuta
CACCCAGGCAAGGGCACAGCCAGGGACCAGCGCAGAGGCTGCCCCTGGGAATGCGGGCTCTGTTAGCGCGTGGGGTGCCTACGGGGAGTGCAACCGGCTCCCCCGCAGCCTGAGGTCTGGGAGAGGATTCCCTGCCCCTACCCCCAGCACACAGTGTCTGCAGGCAAATCCCCTTGGCGGGATCTCAAGCTCTAAATGACATCCAGCATCTGACACCGCGGGCCACCTCCACAGCCAAGGGCCTGGTAGCCACTGTTCTCCCTGCCCGGCTGCC
>NW_027534987.1:0-251 GCF_008692635.1 Crocuta crocuta
CATCCATCGCGGCTCTGGCCTGCTGCCTCAGGACCCTTTGCACGCTGGCATTCGAGCCAGGAACTAGGCAGCGGCCAGAGCGGGCACGTGAGCCCCCGACCACCTCCCTCCAACTGCAAGACCAGCCAGTGCAGGTAGGCTGGCTCACCGGTCCTGGCAGAGCCCCCTGAGGCTAGACAGCAAGTCTCGCTCTCCTCCCCCGAGCCGGCCCTGCTGCATCTCTGGGGACCCCGGGAAAGGGAAGGAGACCC
>NW_027534988.1:0-537 GCF_008692635.1 Crocuta crocuta
CCTGTCTGCTGGCCCCACTTACTGATGAACCCAAACAGTGGCCTCAGACAAGCCTCTTAAAGGTATGGGGAGCAAAATCTACTTTCTGTTCCCACAGTAGGCAAAGCAGGTGATAGAAGCAGGCTGGTTTGGAGGCAATCACATCTCAGCCACAACAATAGGGCCCACACGGCCCACACCAGGGGCATCCCCGGAGGGCCTGGTTCTGGTAACCAGGAAGCACTGGCTGCAGGGCACCAGAGAACCTCTTCCACACAAGGCCACTACTTCCAAGGAGACAGAGATGATCTACCTAATACATCAAAATACAACAACAGTCAGAAAAAAATGAGAAGACAGAAATATGTAACACATTAAAGCCTAAGACAAAAATCATAATAAAAGAGCTAACTGAAATAGAGATAAGCAGTATGACTGATAAACAACGTGAAGTAATGGCCATAAAGATAATTAATGGACTTGAGAAAAGAGTACATGATCTCAATGAATACGCCTAAAAAAGAATGATTTAGTGATAAATACACTAGAGGGAATCTA
>NW_027534989.1:0-559 GCF_008692635.1 Crocuta crocuta
CCACACAACACAATTTACCACAAAAATCAGAGTTTGAAACATGGACCTGGAAAGGGATAGAGACAGTATTGGTCCCAACTGTTCACTATACACATCCTGGGATGTGAACTCTAGGTCCCTATGTAGTTAGTGTGCCTGATCCAGGAGCAGAGGACAGCCTCCTCACTTCCTGTCCAGTTCTCCTTCACACTGCCTTTCAGTGGGTACTTCAGGGTGGTGAATAGCCCAGTCTTGCAGACTGACATCTTGTTTTATAATTAAAACAACTCAAAATAATTCCCTCTCTCATGTTAGCCCACCTGTGTAAGCACACAAATACAACTGTATCCCACATAGTTTAAAATGTCAAGCCGTGGCAAAAAAAGTTAGATATTTTTCCAAATATGATTCATTTTCCAATTGACCTGTGCATGTGGAACATTAAACAGTAGGATTCCTAACTCATGGAGAATTAAAAATACCTTGAAGCTTATCTGTAACTTTTTCATTCAGCATTATATTGATGAGCATATAGAAATCAGAAAAAGATATTGATGTATGGAGGAATCAGAACTGAGAT
>NW_027534990.1:0-282 GCF_008692635.1 Crocuta crocuta
GCTGTGGCTGCCTGGTCACCATCTCGGGGAGGGCCTTCAACGGCACTGATTTCACCTGTGCCCCCGGGCAATCGCACCAGCCGGAGTTAAAACCTAGCCCAGCAGTGCTGGGCTGCAGTCCTGTGGGGAACACTTTTCAATTTGCTTAAGAAAGGATAAATGAGGAGTCTTATGTCTCAAGACAAATAAGCATAATCTAGGGGGGAGGGGGGTCAGTAAAGCTTGTTAATAGTTTTAATACCTGTGTCAGAAAGCTCCTGAAAACTTGATTTCTCCTTGGAC
>NW_027534991.1:0-270 GCF_008692635.1 Crocuta crocuta
CTCTCCTGTCGTCTCCTCTCCTGTCGTCTCCTCTCCTGTCGTCTCGTCTCGTCTCGTCTCCTCTCCTCTCGTCTCCTCTCGTCTCCTCTCGTCCTTAGGGACTGGTGGTGTGTTGGCTCCCCCTGGCCTTGCCTGCCAGTAGAGCCCTCAACCCGTGGAGCAGGGAACCACGTGTGGGGACAATGGCTTCTGCCCTGAAAGTTTTGGTTGGCTTGCGGTTTTGAAATTAGCATTCCATTGGCTTGCATGACAGTTGACAGCATTTGGTTC
>NW_027534992.1:0-565 GCF_008692635.1 Crocuta crocuta
TCCTCCTCGTTTTGAGGGACACTTGCTGTACTGAAGCCCCCTTTCCTCCTGCTGGCAAGGACAGGATATTGGATGAGAGACAGTAACTGTAGGAACATCGGATAAATCGTGTTTCTGAGGCCTGGGGCACCCGAGTCCGCGTAGCAGGGAAGCGTGGCTGGTGCGGCTGCTGCCTGGCTGGGCCCAGATCCTCCCCAGGAAGGGGCACAGTGAACCAGTGGGAAGTAGCTAGCGGCCCCCCCAGCCTGGTCCCAGGAGTGTCCTCACTGTCCCCACTTGTGGGGCCTTGGCTGCTGTGCACAGATGGGCAGGGGTTAGGGTCTGGGGCAGCGGCGAGATCTCTGAGAATTCAGCTCTGGCATCCTGGGTGGGGGTGTTGAGTATGTTTCCCAGAGCCATCAACGTCACGCGTAAGCTGTGCCTTTTCACATTATTTATGTTATTTATGTATTTATTTATTTATGCTCTGCCTTGCTCCAGAAAAGGGATAAAGGCAGCGATGCTTGCGTTTTTTTTGTTTCTTTTGTTTTTTAGATTTTTTAATGTTTTATTTATTTCTGAGAGA
>NW_027534993.1:0-233 GCF_008692635.1 Crocuta crocuta
CACTCCAGGCCTATTTCAAGAAATTAGAAAAAGTGCAAGTACAAATCTAACAGCTCACCTAAAAGAACTGTTAGGTGGGAGGGAGGGAGAGCAACAAGAGCACCCCAAACCCAGTAGGAGAAGAGAAATAATAAAAATCAGGGCAGCAATAAACAATATAGAAACCAAAGAAACAGTTGAGCAGATCTATGAAACCAACAGTTGTTTTTTTGAAAAAATAAACAAAATTGACA
>NW_027534994.1:0-1198 GCF_008692635.1 Crocuta crocuta
GGGGTGCCCAGGCCAGGCTCAACTGGGGGAAACACTGAGGTACATACTTACGTGTTGCTTTCCTTCTCCTCACTAAAATTAAAAAAAAAAAAAAAGTATATTTTTCCTAATTGATACAGAATATTCCTTATTTATGTTCAGTTCCTCAGAGTCTGAAATAGTGACCATGATCCTTGTCACCATAATTAGACATGGTCTTAACACCTTGAGTGCACTGGCCAAGAACCAGGACAACGTGCCCATCGTTTCCCATATTTTATCCATGGAAATTTGATAGAAGCTTAGCCCTCTAGGCCTGTTCAGAATTAGTGTTTTTAGGTTGGTTCCTAGTGCTCCTCACACCCCATGTTCCCTCCTCCTGTACCCATTTTCCATACTCCTCTGCTGTCCCTCTCAGTGACTGTGCACCCCCGCCCCCCAACCCCGTTCTGCTGCTTCTCTGCATGTCCTACTGCAGCAAAGCAGGCGCTGCCCCCGGATCCCCTGTGGGCTTCTGCCGGAGGATAAGGTTTCTGATGGAGAAAGTTCAGACCAAAGGCCAAGAGAATGTGGAGGGAGAAACACCTTTATTTTCATCAGAAGCAGTAATGCGTACGAACCTGCAGCAACCATTGACTGTACCAGGTAAGAAAGCAGGATCCTGGTGGGGGTGAGACACGGGAGAAATCTTAGAGGAACCCAGAGGTCACACCTAATGAAGTCTGAGATGAAGTCACTTGGAGTAGTAGTATCTGGTGGCTTAAGCCATTCCTCAAGCTTTGCTCTTTTCTGGGTGACTGGGATACACAGCAATGATCTACTCTGAGGTGGAAGTTCCTGAAAGCAGGTATCTGTAGGCCATTATTAGTTTAGGAAACATCTAGGAGCTTAACTTCTAGATGTGCTTCCCATGAGGACAGAAAATTTCTTCCGTGACCTTCCCCAGGAACCCTTCCCAGGCCCCTAGCCTGGACCCCTGTTCAGAACAAGGTTAACCTAGTTTCCTGTCAGGACTTTGGACCCCACAGGCCTCTTCCTTGAGAGCAGACGGAGGTCCATGGTGACACACGACTGTGGGTCACAGGCAGACCTATAAAGAAAGCTCAGGATTCTTTTGCTGGTTGCTCTTCCTGCCCGTGTTGTTGAGACCGGCTGGTGAGTAAGTCTCCTGCTGCGCCAGGGCCTGGCTAGCAGAAGCCTCCACGAGCAGACAGAAGCT
>NW_027534995.1:0-1107 GCF_008692635.1 Crocuta crocuta
AGCTGTCAGCACAGAGCCTGACGCAGGGCTTGAATCCACGAACCGTGAGATCATGACCTGAGTGGAAGTCAGACTCTTAACCCACTGAGCCACCCAGGTGCCTAAATGGGCCAGTTCTATAGAGGAGGAAAAGGAAGCAGAGAGGGTCCCAGAGCTTTTCTATACAGAAGGATGGACTTGAACACAGGGATGAGTGCTTGGTACCCTGTCAGCGCTTGGGGGTGTTCGCACCCCAGGGTAGACAGGAATGGGTAATGGGCCAGCTCTCCAGTGCTGCTCCCTCACACCGACCCGACTTTCCCCTGTTCTCCAGCCTCCCACCCATGTTTCTCATATCACTGCTATGGAAACTGAGGCCCAGAAAAGAGGGCTTTGCCCCAAGTCCTGGGTGTACAGAGCTGGGACACAAGGGGTCTGATGTTCTTTTCAACATGCTGATTGGCCTGGGCTTTGGGCTCTGATTGAGAGCCACGATTTTAGGAAATTGAAATCCAGTATTTGGCTTGTGATAAACAATCCTCAGATCTTTTTCTGCCATCTTCACATCTGGTCTGTTTTTTCCTCACATCCCCTTTTTGGGTTACTGTTTTGCCCCTTACATTCTCGCTTATATGGAATGTCCCCCACTTTTCTGCAAGGATTCCTTTCACCCTAATTTTTGAAGTTCCTTAAAATTGTATTTCAAACCTCAAGCACCTTAGAGAAGCCCTAATTTAGTCTTCCTCGCAGATTGGATTAGAATATGCTTGATTCCATTGTGTCAGATCACCAGTAATATCACATAGAATAAGCCTCACGACTGAGCCTATTTGATATTCCTGCTCTCCTGTTTCTGGTTTTGCTGCTCAAATCAGTCATTTTCCCATCAAACTGTGACAAAAATCAAGATCATTGCAAGCAAGCTGGCAAATGAATCATGGATGGGATCAAGACTTTCCTGAAATAAAACAATGCGGTATTTAGTACATCAATTGAAGAAGCATTCATGGGGCTGTATGCCCAGCTTTGTGTTTTGGAGGTGGGGGAAATTAGGAGACACAGTCCATTCTGGGACAGTGAGTATATAGTTTGTCCCTCCCACTGGTCTGCAAACTCTTGGGGGGGGGG
>NW_027534996.1:0-1367 GCF_008692635.1 Crocuta crocuta
ACACACACACACACACACCACTATTTTCTAGTAGTATGTATGTTCTACAAAGAAGAAACATAGGTGTATCCTCAATTCTTAATATAAGGTCTGGCTGAAATAAGGTGCTTAATAAGTCCTTTTGAATTAACAAATTTGTTTTGTTTTTCAACTCTAAATTCAATGCAGGTTTTGATGACAGAAATTAGCAACTACTTAGCCTTTCTCACTACAGTGACTTTCTGCTGTTTATCCATTCTACACACCAGGATGTTTCTGAAACAGAACATTCATTTTGTCACTTTCATGCTTAAAAGTCTTCCATGGCCGCCTGTGCTAAGCAGAACAGGGTCAAACCCTCATGTTGATGGTTAAGGTCCTCCTCAAATGGAGCCCTTTGTCAATTCCCATTTATTTCTCATTATGGCTCCAATCTGAGCCCTGTGCTCCAAAAAGGTTGGCCCCCTTGCTTCTTCTCATGAGACAACTTAGTGTTTATGAGGATATCCTTTATAGGAATAACCTTATAAAAGTTATCTTTAGAACCATCAGAATTTTGTGCATGTGGAAAATGCTGTACATTTTTACTAGCCTGTAAGAACTTTGAAGGGCAGAGTCTTTATCTTTCATACCTGGGACATGGTAGGAATAGCTGTTGGTATTTAGGTGAATGGATTGTTTCTTGGTTTCCTGAGATAAACTGAACACACAACATAAACAAAGAGCTAAACTCTAGTGCAAAACTGATGAAATGAATGTCAAAACCTACCTAGGGATTAATATCACAAGTTTTATGATGGACACACAGGAAAAGTAGGTGCCAGGCACTGTGCTGGTTAATATTTTCTTGTGTTCAAAGAGAAATTTTGTCAGTTCTCTGTCCTGAAGGGATTTAAAGTATAAAAGGGAAAAATAAATTTTAGAAGTTGTAGTATCTACCTCTACTGCTGCTTCCACGTATATATCTACATTGTGTAGATATATATAAGCACAGTTGTGGAAAAACTTACCCTTCCTGGGCTACTTAGACATTAACCAATGGCCAGAAAACATGACTCCAAGATGGTGCCTGGAAGTCATTCTTCCACCCTACAAGGGTCACCTATTTTATTTCAGGAAATGATAGGCTCCTGTGAAATAAGACTCAAAAAGGACTAACTTCTAATAGCAGAGAACATTCCTTCCCTTTCTTCTTATATGGAATGACTAAGCCCTCAAAATACTTGTAAGGCAGTAAAGGTCAGTGATATCAGAAGATTCATAAAGATCTGAAGCCAGTGTAGGATCTAGATCCAATCTATTTTCTCTTTTTCCTCTATTTTCTATTGGCATGTGCCCAGCTATCCTTCTTACAGTTAAAAGCAGATACTCTAAACTAAGGGAAAAAA
>NW_027534997.1:0-534 GCF_008692635.1 Crocuta crocuta
TCCTTTGCAGGCGTTCTCTCATGAGACAGGAGGTGGACCTAGTGGACAACCCTTCCCTGCCCCCTTTAAAAGGGACTGGCTAATTGGGAAGTCCTTTCTATGGAGTTCATCCTCTTCCAGGGGCGAGGGTCTATCTGTGGGGGATTGAAATATCCTCCACAGTGGCTGCCTCCCATTGAAAGAAGCTCTGGGATGCATAGTGTGTGCCAATGGGGAAACGAAGGAGGGAGA
The DNA here is from genome assembly GCF_008692635.1 of Crocuta crocuta. Lineage (NCBI taxonomy): Eukaryota > Metazoa > Chordata > Mammalia > Carnivora > Hyaenidae > Crocuta > Crocuta crocuta. The sequence continues at coordinate 232 of NW_027534997.1, forward strand.
GTGAAGTGGTCCTTTCCCTAAAGGCAGGAGTCTGTGTATTGCGGGGGAGGGGGTGTGTGGATGAGGTCGGCAGCAGAGGAGCAGAGGATCTGCCAGAGTTGGGGGTTACAAGACGTGGCTCCTTGGCCCGAAGCTTTGTATCAGGACATTTCATTTGTAACAAAAGGGGAAATGCAGATTAATTTCTAGGAGACTGACAGGAAACACGGGAGTTTTTTTAATATGACCGTGTTGTGCTTCTCAAAGGAGTGGAAAGCAAGAAAAGAAGAGCTGCTGGGTAAAGAGATTCACTTGGGGGGGGGG
>NW_027534998.1:0-236 GCF_008692635.1 Crocuta crocuta
TCTTCTGAGCATAAGACCTGTACCCCCGTGTTCATCAATTCCTTGCAGTCATCAAAACCACTAATCCAACCTCTCTATACCTGGTTTGGTTAATGCTGAGCCATTAGCCTTTACCTTCTTCTCACCCTTATAAGGTGAGACCTTACAACCTTTTAAAATCTGGCACTTAACTTTTATTTTTATTTTTTTAATTTTTTTAATTTTTATTTATTTCTAGGGGAGAGAGAGAGAGAGAC
>NW_027534999.1:0-693 GCF_008692635.1 Crocuta crocuta
TTCAAAAAGTTTTAAGACCGAAAACATATTTCTTAGGGTCTAGTACAATGATGAATTAAATTGTTCTTAACGTTCTAAACGTATGGAAGAACGAGAAGTACATTTCAAAATAGAGCATATTTTTGCGTGTGTGGCCTGGACGAAGACACTTAATAAACATAATATATTAATAAGGTGCGGCCAATGGATCCATCTCCCCACTCCACTGGGGACAGACAGCCTAACCCATTGGCTGGATGTGCAAACAAAATCAGTCTTGAAAACTGTTACCAAGAGTCCAGGCTTGTATTTATTTAAGAAAAAAAAAAACAACCTCAATTTTTCTTTTCTAAAATAAGCTTTGCTGCACCGATGATACATTTTTCCTTTATAGGCTTACAAGAAGTGGGACGCCGAAGATTTGTGCCACAGGATACGCTAGTGTAACAATACACTATACCGACAAAGCTAAGAAAGGAGGGTTGGGGGGGGGGCTTAAAGACTTTTCATTCCTCATGAGTGTGGTGAAAGAGAGGGTCTATCTGTTTGACTCCCATTCTGCAAGGACCCTTCCTTCCGCTCTAGAGTTTGTTAGGGGTGCCTGGGTGGCTCAGTCCAGACCTCGGCTCTCAGGTCATGATCTCACAGGTTCGTGGGTTCCAGCCTCGAGTCGGGCTCTGTGCTGACAGCTCGGGGCCTGGAGCCTGCTTCGGA
>NW_027535000.1:0-250 GCF_008692635.1 Crocuta crocuta
GTCTGAGGCAGGTTTTGCCGAGTGAGGTTAGAAGGGAGCCTTCTCAGGTGATGAATTCTGGTTACAGCTCCCCTAGGTTCGGAGCTGCTTTAAATATTCTAAAATCCCCCCGGAGTCTGATAAAGCGCAGCTCTCCTCATACAAGGCGGAGGACCGGCTCCGAGAAGGCCGAGGGCCCACCTATGCCTGCATCAGGGGCCGCATTTCCGCATCCCTGCACGGGCTCCGTCTCAGCTCCTCCTTGTCCTCC
>NW_027535001.1:0-362 GCF_008692635.1 Crocuta crocuta
GGAGGCAAACTTCAGGTTTCTGAGAATTCTGGGAACTAGGTTGTAGGTTTTTGTTTTTCACGTGTATGCATTTTGTGGACTTACTGTCTATAAGCTTTAAAGTTTATAGATTTATCAGAGAGCTCCTTACTCAGCAAGGTAACATAGGCTTCCTTTGTCAATCTAAGATCTCTTCCAGAAATTCCTCTGTCATAGTCATCTGATGGCTGTGAAAAGTACCATGTTGTCCCTGTGAACATCCTCCTTCCACTGTGGCCAGAAAAGGCATGAGACCCGCCTCTTCAATTAGTGATGTGGCCTCAGGCCAGTTGCACAGCCTCTTTAGATAATTTCTTTCTGGCAAAAGTTAATAATAGCCATCA
>NW_027535002.1:0-308 GCF_008692635.1 Crocuta crocuta
ACAAGAGAGGAGTGATTCAACATGTAGAAGAGATGTTTTTTTTTTTTGATTACATCCAAGTTAGCTACATTAGAGGGCAATAAAGATTTCAGGAGTAGAATCCAGTGATTCATCCCAACAAGTGTCCTCCTTAATGTCCCTTGCTCATTTAGCCTATCCCCCCACCCACAACCCCTCCAGCACCCTTAGTTTGTTCTCTGTATTTAAGAGTCTCTTATATTTCGCCCCCTCCTTGTTTTCATATTATTTTTGTTTCCCTTCCTCTATGTTTATCTGTTTTGTATCTTAAATTCCATGTATGAGTGAAG
>NW_027535003.1:0-755 GCF_008692635.1 Crocuta crocuta
GAGGATACACAGAAATACAGATGCCTATGCATCAAAACCCAGTTCCTTACTGTGAGATGTCCCATCCCCAGCTCATGATTGAAAGCTAGTGAACTGGAAGCTAGTGATGGTGTTTGCTTAGAAGTTTCTGGCAAACGAAGACCCACTTCAGAGCTTTGGGTGAAGGATGAGGTAGAGTGTCTTCAAAAAATAGTCATGCTCCCTTACTAATGAAGTACACCCAATTTTCTAGTTATTTTGACAACATAGTGTTTTACAACAACAAGTTCAATAAAGACTTGAGCTTGAGTGGTAGTGATACGAGTCAGAATCACGGAGAGACCACCTGAAGTCCTGACGTGTTCTCTGACATAGCCAGATGCCACCAGCCCAAGTTTATGCATCTGAGTCTTATGCCTGAAGTTAGACAGAGAACTCTGTGTAGGAACAACAGTCCAGGTATATAGACAACTGTGGCTCTAATGACTGGGCATTGGGCCCCATGTGTATGAGGTCAAAAGGAAATGCTTGCTAACATAACAGTTGTGAGTGAGAAGAAAGATCTGTGGAGCAGGTCCTTCAGAAAAGCTTCCAGGAGAGCTGGGGCTCAAGCTAGGCTTTACTGGCCCCTAGCACAGCGGGCCTTGTGAAGGCACATTGGAGGGAACACAGCATGGTTCTCTTTAGCCAGTCAGATCTGGGTTTAAATCCTGTCACCATAATTTATTAATACATAACATGAGTCAGGATTATTTAATCTCTCTGGGTTTTTTTTT
>NW_027535004.1:0-843 GCF_008692635.1 Crocuta crocuta
AAAGGGGTAAGAGTCATCAAGATGATGGTTTCTGCTAAGCCCGCTGTCACTGAACACTGTACTAACCTGCTGTAGTTATGTGTGCTGCATAATAAACTACCCTAAGACTTTGTTGGTGAAAACAGCAACCATTTACTTTGTCCCAATTCTGTGGGTTAGGAATTCAGGCAGGGATGGGCTGGGTGATCTTTCTGATCCAGGTGGTGTCACCTGGGGTCATCCATCCGGCCAGGTTCAGCATCAGGTCTGGATTCATGCACATCTCTCGTGCGTTTGTGCTCTTCTAAGTGGCTTCTCTTTCTCCAGAGGCTTGGTTCCCTCACGGCATAGTGATCTTAGGGTTTAATCTTGGAAGTTGCACCGCAGTGCTGTGTCTACCATATTCTGTTGGTCAAACCAGGTCACAGAGCTTGCTTATATTCAAGGGGAGGAGACTCTGTCTTGGGAAGAATGGCCAAGGTTTTGTGACTGTATCTAATCTATCACATAACGAAATACAGGCAGTGTCCACCTTCAGATGTACTTCATATCACTTCTGTGCTTAATACAAGAGGTACTTATGGAACTTTAAACATATGAGCATCCAAAATATGTAACTCCGTTGTTTATGGATGTCCCCATCTCATTCAACCACTCACTTTAGAAATTTCTCTGCCTCCAACCCTGTCCCTAAACACTACCACTGCTTGAAACTAGTCTATCTTGCCACAGGAGTGGCTCCTCAAATTCCAGATTCCCATGATTATGGATCCCTACCTCACAACCAAATCATCTCCTGTCTCCATTTTTTCTGCTTCTTCTAGGAAATTGAAGGAAATTCTAGGAAACTTTTATAAATGCTAT
>NW_027535005.1:0-240 GCF_008692635.1 Crocuta crocuta
ATCATAACCAGAGTCAAATTCGAGACTCCGATACAACCAGCCACCCAGGTGCCCCAATTTTGTGTACATTCTTTGAATTATGTAGTTTGGCTACATCTAAAGGACTATGGAGGAGACAGGCAAACAGGATGTAGATAGGGTTTCACCTGGGAGAAAATGTACACTTTAAATTCAGAAAGTATAAGGACTATTAAGTTCTGAAGATGTTGATACTTGGTCTAAACAGTAGGGAATACCAAA
>NW_027535006.1:0-490 GCF_008692635.1 Crocuta crocuta
CCAAGACTACACTGTATGTTAACTAACTTGAGAATAAAAAAAAAAAGAAACAAGAATGTATTTTCTGGAACTGTATATTATCTGATTCAAACTGGTTGATAAGGTTCAGATTTTCTATTTTCTAAATGATTTTTCTCATTAGTTATTCTACCAGTTACCAAAAAATATGTGATAATATCTCCAAATTGAACTTATGTCTGTCTTTGCTTAGTTCTGTAAGTTTTGCTTTAAACAGTTGTATTTTTTTAAGAAATTCAAAAAAACTAATTTATCCACATACACACACATATCTATGCATATAAGTGCATATATACATGATCACAGGGTGTTATAATTTCTTACATATCTGTCATTATTTATATTCTTTATTCCTTCCCATAAATGCAGTTTACCATGTTCTATATTTTCTTTCAGCTTTTAGGTCCTGTAGTAAAGTCTGCTGTCCATTGTTGAATATGTTTTACACATTTATAATTTTTTATTAATTTGT
>NW_027535007.1:0-545 GCF_008692635.1 Crocuta crocuta
ACACCTGCAGCTTATCACTTCTATCTCCAGAGCGGTCCAGACAATAGAGAGTGCATGACAAAGCAGCGCCTTTTGTCAGACGGGGCCGCCCCTAAAGTTACGGCTTCTGGCTGCTTCATTTAATGACGTTACTCACTCTCCTGGAACCCGGAAGCTTGGGAGAGGAAACCTGACTCATCCAGGGGAAGTATCAAGTGATGAAATAATCTGAGTGCGCATCTCTGGGTATCTCAGGTACCGGACAAGCCCACTGAAAACGAGAAACTTCGACCTAATTGTGTTGGAGACTCTAACAAGTAATAATTACTGCCCCCCCACCCCCATGGCGGGAGAAGCCACACCAGCTGGGCAGCCTAGCTTCTAGAAGGCTCTTTCTCTCTGGCATCTCGGCACAGACTGGCACCCTCTCCACAACCAAGGTGCCCGACAGAAGGATCATCTCGGGTGGAGGGAGGAAGTTGAAACCAAGTTGTCAGCTAAAACCTGCACCAGCAAAAGTAGAAATGAAGCAAAACCTCTTCAAACAATAAGTGCAAACAAATGGG
>NW_027535008.1:0-485 GCF_008692635.1 Crocuta crocuta
CTCTCTGCCCCTCCCCACTTGCTCTCTCTCTCTCTTCAAACTAAACACATTAAAAAAAAAAACATTAAAAAAAACAGGACCGAAAATCAGAAAAAGCCAGAGGCCAAAATGTCAGCATAGGTGTGCCCCAGGGCTTCCAATTCTAGCTGCTGCTGGCTCCATGCTCGTTGCGGGAACAAACGGGCACTCTGGGTAATGTGGGGAAGCAATTATTTTCTAAATTGTATATTAAAAATTTTCTACAATAAATATACATATACAATGCCCTGTTTTTTAGTAAAAAGTTATTCAAAAATAGACGAAGAGAATTTGGTTCTCTGGGTTAGGTGTCCCCTGCTCCCTTGAGTCTTCCGGAATGAGGGACGCATGGGGTCAGGCTGTGCACCGGAGACTGGGCTGCAGCCCTGGCCCTCCGTGCGGGGTGATTCTCAGTCAGGCCGTCTGCCTCTGAGCCCACAGACCCTCTCACCTCCCCCTCCCGTATC
>NW_027535009.1:0-262 GCF_008692635.1 Crocuta crocuta
AGATTAAATAAAATGTATTATCGTCCTCCTACTTTTCATTCTCCAATTCAAATTGTTGCCCCAGCCCCTCCTTCTCCATTTCTTCCCATCTTTTATTCATCTTTGTATTTCTTGTTAATCTGATAATCTTGTTATAAAATGCTATGAATTATAGGGAATTTATATTCCCTATAAAAGGAGTTGCTCTTGGGGTGCCTGGGTAGCTGAGTTGGTTAAGTGATCCCAGCTCAGGTCTTGATCTCAGGGTCATGAGTTCAAGCCC
>NW_027535010.1:0-838 GCF_008692635.1 Crocuta crocuta
CTAGTATATGAGAGGAGGTTTACTGATGCTCTCAACAGCCTTCACCCTTACAGCTGAAATTTCCTAAAGAAAGGAATCCATCAAGATTACAGCCATGTTATCAATAGTGGTGTACAGAGCTGTGAATTGGCAGGTGATGTTGACATTTAAAGAAAAAAATCTCAATCTGACATCGCCTGGGAGGATTAAATACGTGACCTCTTCCCCTGCTGCTGCACATAATTTTAAATAACGCTCACGTGAAACACATCTAAATGCATTTGTATCTTTGTCAACCAATCTTACCCTCTGGAAATGTTTACAAATTGCTTCGGTAATGAGCCGATTTTTCGTAGTTGATCTTTGCAGGCATGTTTTCCATACATAGCAATCAATATGTAGAACTTGGCTTATGTTAGAAGTGGAGTTCTCATTCTACTTAGCCATACCCCAGGAAATGTGTTACATAATGGAGAAGCTGTATTAAATTATAGCTATCATTACCTCTCACTTCAAATGCTTATTGGCTTTTATAGGGCCTTATAAGTTTTTTTCTGAATTTATGTCAATGTTTTTTATTGTTTTATCCCATTAAGGACCTAAGTTTTAGGGGCTCCTAGGTGACTCAGTCACTTAAGTGTCCAACTCTTGATCTCAGCTCAGCTCATGATTTCACGGTTCGTCAGTTTGAGCCCTGCATCAGGCTATGAACTGCCAGTATGGAATCTGCTGAGGATTCTCTCTCTCTGTCCTCTCCCTCCCCGCCTCCCTGCTTGTGCTCTCTCTCAAAAATAAATAAGCTTTTTTGGGGCAACTGGGTGGCTTAGTCGGTTAGGCGTCCGACTTTCGCTTAGGTCAT
>NW_027535011.1:0-881 GCF_008692635.1 Crocuta crocuta
GTCAAAATTTGTATAGGGCCTAAGCTTTTGCCTATGAGTAAGAAACTTTTTTCTTTCAAATGACTCTGCTATCAGGACCCAGAACTCAGGCTAATCATTAAAATCAGCTGTATTATGTGGGTTAAATAGACTTTTGCATACTGACCTTCTCTTCCCTTTTAGTTACTCAAACTTTGTGTATATTCAACCCTTAATGGTCAGAGAATCACAAAAAATATGCAGGATGCATATTTTATTCATTAAAATTTCTTCTCAAACTGATTGTGATTATATTTGATTTTTTTCTTCTCAGTGCTTGCTTGCTAAAAAAAAATTAAACATTTGACAGTCTAGGGAAGAGTGAAAAAAGGTTAATTAAACTGCTGCTAAATAATTTAGGATGTTTAGTTATTTGGTAGCTATAGACAGTTAAGGCTTTTTTCCTTAAAATGTCTCTTTGGGAATGCTTATACAATGGAGAATTTTAAGAGTAAGTCATCTTCACCTCAGGCCTCCTTGCTTTTCCTGTTCCAGAGTAGCTTCTTCCGTTCTGCTGCAGCCAATTAGTTCTTGGCTCAGTTGTTTTAGTTTCTTTGTGAAAAATGAGCTTAACCATGTTTATAATCTGTGAACATCAAATTCCATTTTTTCTTCTAAGAGCTAGAACATTAAATTCCCTGCCAGTGATCTAAGACACTGAATTGTATATATTCAAATGCAGATGATTTATTTTCTCTGAACTTAACATCATAGCATTTAAAAATAAAGAGACCTTAGAAATAGTGGTTATTATATATTAGTGATAATTATTCTAGTTCTTTTGTGGGTAGAATCACTTTTTAAGACACTACAAATTCGTGTTATGTTGCAGAGGAGGTAGTATGACTACTAGTCTCAAATTG
>NW_027535012.1:0-218 GCF_008692635.1 Crocuta crocuta
GACAGCATGAGCAGGGGAGGGTCATAGAGAGAGGGAGTCACAGATGGAAACAGGCTCCATGCTCTGAGCCGGCAGTCAGCATAGAGCCTGACGCGGGGCTTGAACCCACGAACCAGGAGATCATGACCTAAGTGAAGTCGGACACTTAATCGACTAAGCCACCCAGGCGCCCCGAGTCTTTGTATCTTTCGTAGGGTTCATGTTTGTGGTGGTGTCTC
>NW_027535013.1:0-602 GCF_008692635.1 Crocuta crocuta
ACCCAAACAGAACATCCTCCGGAGAGGCATGAGGTAAACAGGCAATGTGTTAACGAAGTTCCACCTCTGGGGCAGGTCTATCCCAGCCGGCTGCCCAGCTGTCTTCAGAAACCTCCCAGGGCGCAGGGCACAGGGCTGCACGTGGGGCTGTGTGGCCCTCTCGGGCCGGGTCACAGGCTGAGGGTCCCTGGGAGTTCCCCGCAGGGGACCGCAGGACTTATCAGAGTACTTTCTTTACAGGATCCGCATGCTAGGAAGCAGGCTGCGAGAAACGCTACACGAGGAGTATGCTCCCAGCTCACACTGGCGTCGACAAAGCAGCGAATGTGAAATACACTGACATTTAGAGCTACTTGTAATGAGTCTCAGGTGAGGCTCTCAAACGACACGAGCGGTCGTCTCTGAACTCAGTTTGTAGATGCTTTGCTTGGGTTCCTGCGGGCACTGGTTGCAAGTGAGCTCCTTCCAGCAGAATCAGCGCACCTGGGGGTTGGCCAGAAACGCCCCTTCTAGAACCTCCTAGATCAGAAACCATGGGGACCATGGTGGGGGGGCAGCCGGGGTCTCCCCCACCCCCGTAGGATGCTGACGTGACTCAAGGC
>NW_027535014.1:0-896 GCF_008692635.1 Crocuta crocuta
AGATTGTCCATCTGCTTGCTCTCGACTGCTGCCTTCTTTCTCTCACTCCGCACGTCTTCAGAGTCATCTGTCGGTCATATCGTACAAACTTCTTGACTCCAACTCTTTCACAGATGTCTCAGCTAGGAAGATACAGCAACTGCTCTTTGCAGAATTCCCAAGCCCTGAATCATCTTACCACGTTGTTTCGGTTAGAAAACAATATTATTGGGGAAATACTGTTGAAAACCAAACTTAATATTTTCACTGCCTCATGCCAGAAATAACTTGATTCAGTGGTTGTAGAAAAATTGCAGCAAGACCTTTAGAACCTTTGCTCCTGAAATCTCATCCTGCCTCCCTCCATTCCTTTCTATGCTGCCTGTTGCTAAGTCTTACTACCTTTTCTCTCTGTTTTCCCAGTGTCTGCTAAGGTGTGGAGAAGACTGTCAGTCCAAGACTATAGGAGATCATTCTACAAAGAGTGTTTAGCTTTGGGACAACTGGTTTTCTAATTGCAAAAGTTAGGTTATATCCCTCCCTACACAAAATTGTAATTTAATGTGGGTTTACAAATTAAAAGTAGAACTACCCAAGCCCTGGGAAAATATGGAACTTTTAAAGTATCATTAGGTGGGAGAAGTCTTCCCAAGCAAGACATAAAACCTAGAATGCATAAAGGAAATTACTGATAAATTGGCTATGTAGATTTTCCATTTATGTAAGTGAAAACTATTGTAACAAAGTTGAAAAGTAAGAAGCCGATTGGGAGAAAATAGTTACAATATATCTACATAGAGAAAGAGATTACTACTCGTTATATATCGAAAGCTCCCTACATTGAATTGTACCCCTAAGATGTATGCACTTTGGGGGCGCCTGGGTGGCTCAGTCAGTTAAGTGTCCGACCTCAGCTC
>NW_027535015.1:0-971 GCF_008692635.1 Crocuta crocuta
AGAGAGAGAGAACACGTGGAGGGGTGGCAGAGATAGAAGAAGAGATAGAGTGGAGCCCGACGAACAACTCAGTCTTACTACAATGAGATCATGACCTGAGCCAAAATCAAGAGTTGGATGCTTAACCAACTCAGTCACCCAGGTGCTCCTGGGCTTATATTTTTCTCAGTCTACCATGTCTAGTTGTAACAGTGGCACTAATGTCCTATATGACAAAGATATAATGTGAAAAAGAATGCCTTAGTTATCATTCTATGTATAGTGAAAAGTCAGGCAGACTTAGATTTAAATGTGGGCTCTCACACTTAGAAACTGTCCAACGTTGGGCAGACCACTCAGGCTGAAACTATTTTCTTCGTATGTAGAGTAGAGGTGACAATATTTGTTTATGAGGTTATTGTTCACAATTAAATGGGATGATATGTGTAGAACTCTACAGAGAGCCTGATGTGTGGCTTGCTACTTCCCCCCTTCTCTTCCCCCACTCACTCCTCTCCTCCCCCGAGGAAGACTTTCTGATAATTTTTGGTTAGACATGTTAATAAAAGCAACTGCCCCAATTAACTTGCTGCTGCATATAATCAGTCTAGAAATTTAAATGTAGATATCTGCATTTGGAATTGTTTAGACATTCAGTCTGAATAAATCAGGCCAAAATTACATTTTGCCGCCTCAGAATATGCTTAGACTACATTTCAGAGATGATTTCATTTAAATTGTTACTTCAAATATGGAGATAAAGGTTGCAAGCCTGGTTGGTTTGTTTGTTCTGGTAGCCGAAAGCTTGGAAAGAATATAAGCCTTATCTATCAAAACACAAATTTCATTCTCCTCTGAATTTCAAGCCTAAGGACATTTATAAAATATCTTTCCCTAATTCAACTCTGTAAGCTGTGTCCAAGAGAAAAGTCATTTCTAAAATGATTGCAAAGGCCTTTATAAACGCACACTTTTCTTGTGTGTTTTTTTTT
>NW_027535016.1:0-843 GCF_008692635.1 Crocuta crocuta
CTCTCTCTCTCTCTCTCTCTCTCTCCCCCCCTCTCTCTCTCAGAATTCTCTCCCTATCTCTCAGGATTCCCTCTCTCTATTCCTCTCTCTCTCTCTCCCTCTCTCTCTCAGGATTCTCTCTCTCTCTTTGCCCTGTCCCACCTTAAGTGCACACACGTGCTCTCTCTCTCAAAATACGTAAATAAACTTTAAAAAATTAAATAAATAAATAAATAAAAATAGGACAAAATTATTCAGTGGGATCAGAAAAGCACAGAACCGCTCTAACTAGAGTGAATTCCAAAGGATACATAAGCTTGGCCTAATAGATTCGTAGGCTACGGAAAAATGGAAAGAAAGGGCTGTAAATGCTGAGTGGCGTGAACAACTGGAGCATAAGCATAGGGGCGAGAACGCATGACGCCCATCAGGACACATGAGGAGGAAGAAGAGGAGGAGTAATAATACCCAGGACTTAGTTAACACTCACAAGGTGCTAGGCCCCGCTCCAAGCACTGACACACGGTAACTCATTTAATCCCTGTAAGATGTTTATATTACTGAGGTCACTTTAAGATAAAGAACTGTCAGGGGCGCCCAGGTGGCTCAGTCAATTAAGCTTCTGACTCTTGATTTCAGCTTTGGTCCTGATCTCACGGTTTGTGCGATCAAGGCCAGAGTCAGGCTCTGCTCTGACAGCACAGAGCCTACTTGGGACCTTCTCTCTCTCCCTCTCTGTCCCTCCCCAACTCGTGCGTGTGTGCACACTCTCTTTCTCTCTCAGAATAAATAAACTTAAAAAAAAAAAGATAAACATCGGTCAGAGAAAGACAAATACCACATGATTTCACTCATGTGGAATTT
>NW_027535017.1:0-271 GCF_008692635.1 Crocuta crocuta
GCTTTTCTTTTTCTGTGCTGGATAATATAGAAGGTTTTTCAATGCGTAAGACCTAAGGGAAATAAAGGACTCCACAGGGGCACCTGACTGGCTCCGTCAGGTAAGCATCTGACTCCTCCTTTCAGCTCAGGTCATTATATCACAGTTCCTGTACCAGCAGAATGAAGGTAATAATAAAGACGAGCTGAAATAAATCGTATAGTAAAAAATCAGACAACTCCTTGGATGCCTGCGTGGCTCAGTCGATTAAGCGTCCGACTTCGGCTCAGGT
>NW_027535018.1:0-596 GCF_008692635.1 Crocuta crocuta
AGTAGCAGGCAAGAAGGGCCAACACCCCTGTCTGGGAGAGAGAGAGACAGGCTGCAGGCGACGCAGGCTGCAAGGTGGAAAGGGGTACCGAGAACAATAAGGCAGAGGGTGACCCTTGAATAAGCTCCTAAAGGAGGCGCAAGAGGGAGCCACAGGTTGCTCTAGGGAAAGGGCATTCTGGGCATGGGGACAGCAGTGCCAAGGCCCCGAGGGGAGCGTGCCTGGCCTGGCCTGGCCTGGGAACACAAGCAGCGCAGTGGCAGGAATGGAGCAGCTCGGAGAGGGAAGCTGCTTATTGCTTTTCCGGCCAGCTCTCTGCAGGGGGCCTGCCCAGCCGCCCCACAAGCCTGCCTGGGAGGCCTTGGGTCTAGCTTGGGCTTTCCCCGGCTCCTCTGTGTGGACAAGGTCTCCAGCAAATGTCCTCCACCCTCTTCACCAGGGCTGAGGCCTTACCCAGGGTCTTCAGGGAGGCTGTGGGCGAACAGCCCCTCTCCCTGTAGCACGGACAACAGCATCCCTACTTGCAGAAGCCGGAAGGCCCAGAAATGGTGCCATCTCCCTGCTTACAGCCCCCCTAGCCTCTCGACAGAACTGAA
>NW_027535019.1:0-227 GCF_008692635.1 Crocuta crocuta
GAATTGATCTTCTGCACCACATATCATAGTGAAACTGGCAAAATAAAAGGACAAAGTGAGAATTTTGAAAGCAGCTAGGGAAAAAAGGGACCTAACATACAAAGGGAAACCTATCAGAGTGGTGACAGACCTATCTACTGAAACTTGGCAGGCCAGAAATGAATGGCAGGAGATGTTCAATATGATGAACAGAAAAAATACGCAGCCAAGAATCCTCTATCCAGCAA
>NW_027535020.1:0-243 GCF_008692635.1 Crocuta crocuta
CATAGAAGGACCCGGTTTTCCTCACTCCAGCGGGCTCGGGCTCCGAGCACCTGGCAGGCAAGCCCCCGCACATGCGCGTCACCCTGACCCAGAGAAGGAAGCAGAGATTCTGACTCCACCCCCAGAGCTCTGCAGGGGGCCTGGAATTTCCCGAGAGGGTTGCCTGGGAAGCTGTGTCTAAGGCAATTTCAGAGGGGTGCGCGGACGGGGATTTGGAGATTGGAACTGGCATGGGTTGAAGAG
>NW_027535021.1:0-223 GCF_008692635.1 Crocuta crocuta
GAATCGGAAGTGGAGCCTGAAGATGGGACAGAATCGCTGCCATCTTAAGATAAAATCTTAAAGGGTGAGCAGTTGCTTCTCATGGATGAGCAAAGAAACTGGTGTCTGGAGCTGGAAACTACTCTTGAGCAAGATGCTGTGAAGACTGTTGACATGACAACAAAGGATTTAGAATATTATACATACTTAGTTAATAAAGCAGTAGCAGGCTTTAAGAGGATTG
>NW_027535022.1:0-205 GCF_008692635.1 Crocuta crocuta
CATTCTGACCATGGGCTCCCAGGGGCCTAGCAAAATAGAGCCCGGCCCGTCCTAGTCCTCCTCATAGTCCTCCATGGCGGCAAGTCCCACAAAATCATTCTTGGGGGCCCCATGAGGCTGCGGGGCCAGTTGGTACCGGCCCTGGACCACATGTCCCCCCTTTTTTTCCTGCTTAGGACCTTGCTGAGAATCATCTGGTCGCTGG
>NW_027535023.1:0-978 GCF_008692635.1 Crocuta crocuta
GCTGGACATGGGTCCCCTCGCTTTATCCCCACAAGCCTGTGTGCCAGGTAACTGGGTTGCCCCCATGTTACACATGGAAAATGGGCATATGTGTGGACCTGGAGTCACACACCTGCTAACAGCTCTGACCCGGGCCCGCTGTCTCTCCAGCCGGGGACCTCACAGACCCGTGTGCCACCCCAGTTTCTTCCCCTCTGCCACGTGCCCCCAGGCCAAAGCCCAGCTCTGCCACCGCTCCTCCCTGCTCTGTGGCCTTAGGCTTCCTTCCGCCCACGTAACCAGCCCCCAGATCCCCAGGGAGGGTGAGGGAAGGTGGGTGCTTGCCCAGGGGTGCCCCACACACACACCATACCCCCGAGCCATCTGGTGTCACCCACTCCCAGTTCCAGAAATGCGGCCCAGCCTCTCTAAGGGCCCATCCAAGGAGCGGGCTTCCTAGCATAATATTTTCCTCCCACGGAACGTGAGAATAAAGGGCTCTTTGCTTGTCTCCTGAAATAACTGGCTCTCGCCATAAAGCAATCTTCTGCCCAGTAAAAATATTTCTGTAAAACTTGGTAACTCTATCTGTGGTTCCTTTTCTGAAAGTCAAAAATCTTGGAGAGTGAAACATGGCAGCGGCAGACTTTATGACAAGCTCATGAAGTCATGTCTACCCAGACCTTCCCTCCTTAATACTGTGATTAATTTGCTGTGAACCACAGGGACTTTGTGTCTTAATACTCTCAAAGCAAAGCACCGGTTCGCATTTCTGCAGAACAATATGCGCCCCCTGCCCCCCGCCCCAGACCTGGTGCCCTGCCAGGCAGGCAGTGGGGCCACAGCTGGGGCTCAGCTGAGATCAGAGAACTCCCTCAAGCCCCGGGTTGCACAGGTAAAGCCGTCACCTGTAGCCTGACCTTGGCCAGGCAGGAGACACGGTTTTTTTTTTTGTTTTTTTTTTAATGTTTTTATTTATTTCTAGGAAAGAGAGAGAGA
>NW_027535024.1:0-649 GCF_008692635.1 Crocuta crocuta
CAGCTGACAAGTGGGGGGCTGGCACCACAGGGACACGAGTCACCGGAGCACAGGCCCACGTGCTGCAGAGACGCCATCCTCAATTCTGAGTGTTCCCCCAACGAACTCCAGCCCACGCGGGTCCCTGTCCTCGCAGAGGCTGGGGGCACAGGGGGCGCTCAGCCAGGCAGGGAGCTGCAGGGGCCGGGGAGCCGGTACGCGGGCTCCCCCTGCACCCCCACTGCCTCACGCATCTGCTCAGGGTCCCTGGGGACCCCTGGGTCTTAAGGATTCCTCAGGAAAGGCTGGCCAGGCGCCAGGCAGGCTCCAAACGTCCACTGACTCCCTGCAGGGCCCAGACCCAGCCAGGAGCCCCCACCACAGCCCCCCTGCTTCACCCCTAGCTTTGCTTTCTAAAGCTTCCCGTCTGCTCTGGCCTGTGGCCTCAGAACGTTCCTTCTATCCCGCCCTGTGCTCCCGGGGGGGCCCACTGGCAGGCGCGTGAGGGTGTGCGTGCTCTGAGGACAGGACACGTGGCTGGCCCCCGGGCTGTGGGGCACAGGAATGGGCCTCCGGGCTGTGCGGGGCCCTGGGGCACAAGGCGGCCACTTCCCACGTCCAGCAGGTGCCCCGCTGTCCCATCACCAGGAGCTGCTGAGCGGATGGCCCC
>NW_027535025.1:0-838 GCF_008692635.1 Crocuta crocuta
CAGTGAATCTCCTTCAGTTATGGCCAAGGTGCTCTTTAGATTATTACTCTGTGCTGGTCTCAGGCAAGTGAGTTTGTGTGCGGGCCCTTGAGGAGTGGAATCCCGGCTTCCCACAGCCCTCCAGCTCTCCTGGACTCAAGCTTCCCTGATTCTCCAGGCTTCTAGACAGACCTAAGCTGTGCCGATTTCCAAAGCCAGTTGTAACGGAGGCTTTTCTTCCTGGCGCAGATCCCCAGGGCTGGGGGTGCGCTGTGGGGCTTGACCCCTTCACTTCCCAGGGAGGCTCTTTATTCCTGTGACGTTTCTCGTGCTTGTGGGTCGCCGAGCTGGCCGTGTGGGCCCTCACCAGACCACGCCTCTGCTTTTTCTGCCTTTCTTGATGAGGCTTTTTCTTTACATCTTCAGCTGTGGAAGAGCCGTTCTGCTAGTCCTCAGGTCATTCTCAGTGAGTTACTCCTTGTGGACTTGCGCTTTGGGCCTGTTCCTTGCAGGGCAAGAGCTCAGGACCCTCCTCCATTTTCAGCACTTCTCACCCATTTTCTTTAGATTGAGGTATAATTGACATATTATATTAGCTTTAGGTGTACAGAGTGAGGATTTAATACATGTATGTGTTTAAAACAAGCACAAAAAGTCTGTTTAACATCCATCACTATACATAGTTACATTTTTTTCTTGTGGTGAGAACTTTTAAGATCTATTCTCTCATCAGCTTTCAAATATGTAATACGGTATTATTAATTATAGTCACCATGCTGTACATTACATCCCCCAGACTTAATTTATAATTAGAAATTTGTACCTTTTGAGTCCTTTCACTCATTTTGTCAACACCCCC
>NW_027535026.1:0-227 GCF_008692635.1 Crocuta crocuta
TATATATATATATAATGGACATTATATAAAAGAAGATGTGGTGGTGTGCATATATATATATATATAATGGAATATCACTCAACCATCAAAAAGAATGAAATCTTGCCATTTGCAACGATGTGGATGGAGCTTGAATGTATTATGCTAAGCAAAATAAGTCAATCAAAGACAAATACCAGATGATTTCACTTATGTTAGGGAATTTAAGAAACAAAACAGATGAACAC
>NW_027535027.1:0-1273 GCF_008692635.1 Crocuta crocuta
GTTTCACGTGTGCATCTTAAGTGGAAATGGGGTTTTTGTGGCCACGCGGAGGCTGGTGGTGACCTTGAGGAGTGGGTTCAGTGTGCTTGTTCGTAGAAGAAAGGGGCCGTTGGTGGGAAGGAGATGGAAGTTGTGTTTCTTGAAAAGCGTTGAGAAGCTCCGCTCTGCAGGGGGGCAGCAGGCAAGGCGTGTAGGGTCAAGGGCACGCTTTTCCTTTCGTGCTTACGCAGTCCAGAACTGGGCGATGCAAGTTGGTATTCGTGCATGGGAATTGGCTGATGGATTCATTGGAAAGATAACTGGGTGAAAAAATAAAATGCCGGAGGGTGCGATCCCATATGTAAATTGTAAAAGTGTACTGATGCGATGTACCGTTTACGGGTGTGTGTTACAGATCATACGAAAGGCAAGGGGGCGCCCGGGTGGCTCCGTCGATTAAACAGCTGACTCTTGATCAGCTCAGGTCATGGTCTCACGGTTCCGTTCGTGGGACTGAGCCCCATGATGGGCTCTGTGCCGACCGCGCAGAGCCTGCTTGGGATCGACTCTCTCTTCCTCTCTGCCTCTCCCTGCCCCCAAAATAAATAAATAAACTTAAAAAATTCTTAAACAAAAAAAAAAAATTCTATGAAACGTATGCTTCTATGTTCTTGTGTGTGTGTGTTTTTTAAAGTAACGGGTTTATTGGGGTAGAATTTACATACCATGTGATTTTAAAATGTAGAATCCAATGGTTTTAACACTTCAAGTTGTATAACCATCGTCAAAGTCACTTTTGGAACATTTTTGTCACCCCCAAAACACCCATGCCTGTTAACAGTCCCCAGTCCCTCCCCCCACCCAGCTCCCTAGCCCTAGGGAAAGACGAATCTGCTTTCTGTGTCTGTGATGTGCCTCTTCTGGACGTTTCGTGTAATAGAAATGGAATCTTAACAACACGTGGTATTTTGTGACGGGCTGCTTGCCCTCCGCATAATGTTTTTACGTTCCATCCCTGTCGTACCCTGTACCAGCACTTTATTCCTTCTTATGGCTGAATAACCTTCCATCGTATGGATAGGCCACGTTTTATTTATCTGTTCCGTAGGCGATGAGCTTTCGGGTTGGTGCCACCTTTTCCATTGTGATCATGCCACCATTAACAATCCTGTAATAAGTTTTGTTTTGTTTTTTAACGTTTTTTATTTGTTTTTGAGAGAGAGAGATTTATGAGAGAGAGAGATGGAGCCAGCATGAGCAGGGGAGGGGGAGAGAGAGAGGGAGATACAGAATC
>NW_027535028.1:0-310 GCF_008692635.1 Crocuta crocuta
CCAGCTTTATTCAACATTTCAAAGAAGGACCCAGCCAATGCAATAAGCAAGGGAAAATAATGCGCGCACACACTCACCAACATACACACATACACACAGAATAAATAGAAAAGAAGAAATATAAATAGTTGTATTTATAGAAAGTCTGCTAGGTTATGCAGAATATAAAGAGAATCAACAAAAATTTAAATTAGTAAGTAGATGTAGCAAGATTTCTGTTGCAATCTCACCATACAAAAAGTGTTTTTTTAATACATTTGATTAAAAAAAAACACTTAGAAGAGTTCTATTTAAAGGGTTATCATTTAAA
>NW_027535029.1:0-866 GCF_008692635.1 Crocuta crocuta
GGGGCCAGCCTGTGCCCGACTCTCTGCGCGTGAGCCCCCGTGTCCGTCGCACAGGAAAGGACTGCAGCGAGGATACAATACACGTGCTCTCATCCAACTAAGCCACAAGAAAGGGCATGGTCAGGGGTGCCCTGGATTGTGCCAGGACCTTCCGCGTGCTCCCCTAGAAGGAATGCCGCCTTCCCTTTCTCTGCCTACCAGAAATCTCCGGCATTTTCCTTGAGTCTAGGGAGTAAGTGAATCGGGAACAGTGAGCGGGGCTGAGGAAGGGGAAAGAGTGTGGGTGGGAACCGGGGACGAGGACGCCTCTAGGCTACTGACCCTGGAAAGAGTGGGCAATGCAAAGTCTAGAGACTTGAATTCCAGCACCCCCTCCTTCCCCAAGGACTGTCCTGAGCTCGGGCTTCGGTTTCTATTGCACAAAGGAGGCCGGTCTGGGTGCAGTATAGTAATGGGAGCTCTCAAAAATGAATTGGGCACTGTGTGGGAGTGAGCACCCCGTCCTTAGGAGCATTCAACGGCGACCCAACAGGGACACGGGGTTAGACGCCACTCCATGGGAGGAACCTGGGCCTAGGTGACAGCCACGTGCCTCCCCTGGCTCTAAAACTCTATGACTTTCATTTCTCAGACTCCCCATTTCCATCCACCAGGCTTCCTGTTAACAAGATCCAATAATCTTTAAATATTTGTTCACTTTAATTTCTTGGTTCCCAAACACATTAAACTCGGCTAGCCTCCCACCTGCACTCCAGGGGATGGCCCTCAAAGAGCTTGCTTGTGTAGACAGAACAGGGAAAGCCTTTTCAGATTAGACTTTCCCCCAACACTGCCCATTCATCCCAGGCGCCACTACCCACCCCCCA
>NW_027535030.1:0-484 GCF_008692635.1 Crocuta crocuta
CCCCTGACCATGCCCTTTCTTGTGGCTTAGTTGGATGAGAGCACGCGTATTGTATCCTCGCTGCGGTCCTTTCCTGTGCGAAGGACACGGGGGCTCACGCGCAGAGAGTCGGGCACAGGCTGGCCCCAGCCAGCGTCCTGTGCCCTCCCTCGGGAGGCACATCCTCAGGGTCACACCGGGCTGGGCCTTGTGTCAAGCCCTCCCTGGCATAAAGAATGCAGCAGGCCTCCTCGGAAGGCTTAAATATTTAATGGCATTGTAGTTATATATAATTTGATCAATATGTCCGTGCTAAAAGGGTGGCTCACCTTTAAGGAGCTCAGCTACCATTGAGTGATCTGTGATGTAAACCCCACCAGCCCCTCCAGAAGCAGGGGTCATTATCTTCCTCAGCTGCCAAGTGGATCGTTTACTTGCCCCCTTCTTCTTCTTCTTCTTCTTTTTAAAATTTCTGAGAGAGAGAGACAGCGCGAGCAGGGGAGGG
>NW_027535031.1:0-282 GCF_008692635.1 Crocuta crocuta
CAGCCTCAGCCTCGCCTCCTCCCCTCCTGCGGGCTCCCCTCTGCACTGGGCTCCCCTACTCACCCCGCAGCAGCCGCCTCAGAGGCCCGCCCAGGTGGTCTCCAGGCTCCGCCCACCCGCCGGCCCCCGCCGCCAGCCGGCCCTGCAGGCCTGTGACCCGCTGCGTGGCCTGCCCCTGGCCTCCCAGATTCACACACCGAGGCCGCGGTGGGCGGTGCCAGGGTCGGGGGGTCCTCAAGGCGGCTTCAGGGCCCTTGTAAGGAGAGGAAGGGCCCAGAGCCC
>NW_027535032.1:0-1551 GCF_008692635.1 Crocuta crocuta
CCTTCGGGTGAAGGGGACTCTGCGAATAAACGATACATGGTCTTTTATGCATCTTGTTAGTGGGCTCCCCCAAGGCTGTTGCCTGGTGATGAGGGTTCAGGTGTGGGTGGAAGAGGCTGGGCCAGAACGGGGGTCGGATCGACATCGGAGAAGCTGTGTCGTGGGAGTTCCCTTGGGAAAATTGACCCCCCGGCCAGAGTTCGAGGAGTCCTGGCCTGTCATGTGGGGAGACCTCTGTCTTCACCTCCCTACCAGCTCGTTGCACGAGGGTATGGACAGCCCAGAGCAGGGGGGAGAGAGGACAGTGAGGGAAAGAGTGGATCTTAGCCCTCCCTGTGTATAGTTGGGGGTCACAGGGTTACAGGGTGTTAGTGTGGGGCTTGCATAAACCACAGTCGAACTTGAGAATGAAGAAAATAAGTTGGCCTAGAGCTTTACTAGCTAAAAGTTAGCCCCAGTTTGTAGCATCTGCACTAGATCCTACATTAGAGACGGGAAAGGGGTTTAAACCCATGGCTCTGTTGGGACTGAGGCCAGGCCATTTCCCATTAATGGCCTGTGAGATGCAAACACCCAGGAAACCCAACTTACCAGATTCTCCCCTTCTGTTTTCGGGATACCAGTTGTGCATTCCGTGCCCAAACCCACCCCACAACCCTTGGTGCTTGTCTCGAGCCTCCGGGAATTTCCCCGTTGCTGGGCTTGAGGTCCTTCACACGGTTCTTGGTGCCCGTTGTATCTGAGAATAAAGAGGAGTCCTAGTCACGGCGCCAGACGGTGACTTAGTGAATTATTGGTGATAATTTGGCCTCTTTGAACATGTCTTTTTGAGAGTTGGATTTCCGTTGTCAGTAGTGCAGTGGTCTTTTTACAGAGATCTGTAAAAAGATCTCGTCAATAAAGGCAGATGTACAGAATGATTGTCTGAAGGAGCCTCGGTGCTCCTGATTTGCTTCGGAAGCCTCGCAAGCGGTGTGTGATCCCATGTCAACACAGCTTAATGAAAAGCTACCTCGTAAAGGGAGAAACAGCTTCAACAGGCCTCTCCTCCTGTTTTCCAGGGAGTCTGGGAACGAGTGGAGACGCGGATCCCGGATTTCATGTATCAGCACCCTAGGTTTTATCATTTCTGTAATCCTTCTTTCTTACCCCGTTGCTGTGAAGATTTTAAAGGGGGATTACAGTTGGAGTCAGAGCAGGCGATGCAAGCCTACTGCACAAAGTTGTTACCTCTCCGAGGCCTGACATCTCCTGGCTCCTGTCAAGTTGTGGTAACCGTGCACTCCTAGGGAAGGCTATTAGGAACTGGCTTCACGGAGAAAATGGAGCTTTCGGGCAGTTAGCTTTTGAAGCTGAGAGAGGATAATAGGTTGGCGGACGTGAGTGGGGAAGTGAGTGCAGGATTAGAAAACAAAGCGCGTGAGGAGGGTGGCGGGGGTGTGCAAGTCTTCCTGTAGTTCTCTAGCAGGACCAAGTGGTTCTCCAGATCGAGTTCAATTTTCCACTGAGTGCGTTTTCTGTTTTGACAAAGCCTGGGCACCCTCTCCGGGG
>NW_027535033.1:0-518 GCF_008692635.1 Crocuta crocuta
ACCTGGCTGACCGGTATAAAAGAAACTGCGTTCCTGGGGGCACTTGAGTCAGAAACACCTTCTTTTTATGTGCTTAGTATCACCTCTGATGACTGTCCCTAAATCATGGCTTTTGTGCAACGTACTAAATATATAACATTTCCTTATTTCAATAGGCTCCGAATTTGAGAGGGAATTAAAAATTTATTTATTCTTCACAACTAAGGCCAAGCTAATGTCTAACGACCAGCAGCACGAGCCTGGGGAGCAATGATGAGAACCAGCTAGAGCCTGAAGGCTGCTATTTTCCAGATGGGACGAGACATGTTATCTACGAGCACCTTTCTGAGGTATTGCCTCTTTGTAAAGTGTATTTATTTTGGGGGACAAAAAAAGCACAAGTCACGGGTAGGGGTCAGGGAGAGAGGAAAGAGCGAGAAATCCAAGAAGGCCCCGCACTGCAGCACGGAGCCCGATGCAGGGCTTGAATCCGGAACTGTGAGATTCTGACCTTAGCCAAAGTTGGAGGCTTAACTGAC
>NW_027535034.1:0-1200 GCF_008692635.1 Crocuta crocuta
TCTGGAGCCTGCTTCAGATTCTGTGTGTGTGTGTGTCTCTCTCTCGCTCTCAAAAAGCAATAAACATTTAAAACAAAACAAAAATCACACTAAAAACACAGTAATTATGTTTTAAAAAATGATAAAGGAGACCACAATAATGAGAGGCTCTATGTGCCCTTGGAAGATGGACAGCGGGAAGCCAAGGTCCCGCAGAGGGGCTTTAGTAAGAGATCTAGTGTTCACTGGAAACTGCCAGAGGGTCGGGAAGCGGGCCTGGAAATAGCCACAGGTGGGAAGAAGGCAAGGTGTAGAAAGTAGGGAACAGACTCAACTCTGGGCTCCCTCCCCACCCACCCAGCCACCCACACTACCCCTTCTCTGGGGAAGATGGAGATGGCTTCCCCAGAGAAGCTTCTGACTCAGGCCCAGGGACTGAGGGAGGTGAGAGTGAGGCCCGGATCTAGACAGATTCGGGTTTAGTGAGTCCCAAAGCCCTCTAGCCCCGCCCGGGCCCCAGAATGCCGGCGGCCAGGCTTACTGCCCTTCCCCGAGAGAGACCGGAGGCCCCTGCCCTGAACTGCCTATCTCTGTAGGCACTGGGAGACATGACCCCCCCCTCAGCGCGCCTGCGGCCTGACCGCCCCACAGGGAAGCCCGCCCGACACGGCCTGCACACAGGTCTTCATGGTGGAAGGTGGCTGTGACGGTTC
This sequence comes from Crocuta crocuta, assembly GCF_008692635.1. NCBI lineage: Eukaryota > Metazoa > Chordata > Mammalia > Carnivora > Hyaenidae > Crocuta > Crocuta crocuta. The sequence goes on from NW_027535034.1 coordinate 693, forward strand.
ACTTCCAATGTAAGGACAGGCACTCGAGAGAAGTGTCGCACGTGAAAAATACTTAAACAGAAAACAAAGGACAGGATTGATTCGAAAACAGGAAAGATCTCTTAGCAATGCAAAATCTAATTGACATGTGCGATGCCAAAGAAGCTATGGAAATCAAGCCGAGGAAAGTGACAAGGACAATCAAAGAAAAGAGAAAGAAAAATACCAGAAGATCAATTCAGGAGGCCCGACACTAGCCAACAGAAATCCCACGAGAGGGAACAGAAACCGGAGGGCAGGGTCTCGTCAAAGAGCGAGTACTCGGGACTCCTAGGGCAGAGAGAGACAGGGGCTGCCCCAAGGAACGCGCCCCCGGGACAAAGGCCTGTGCCAAGAGCCATCGTCACGGCCTTTCAGGATGCCGAGGACAAAAAGAAGCTCCAAAGAGTCTCGGTAGATCAAGGACAGAAGAGATCACGAATGAAAAACGGCCTCAGACATAACAACCGCGCTCACGTCTAAAAGATGG
>NW_027535035.1:0-242 GCF_008692635.1 Crocuta crocuta
CTGCGGGTGGAGGAGCAGCAGCCGGTGGAGGAGAAGCCGGGGGTGTAGGAGCCCCTTCGGGTGGAGGAGCAGCTGCCGGTGCAGGAGCAGCTAGGGGTGGAGGAGCCCCTGCGGGTGGAGGAGCAGCTGCCGGTGGAGGAGCAGCTAGGGGTGAAGGAGCCCCTGCGGGTGGAGGAGCAGCTGCGGGTGGAGGAGAGGCCGGGGTTGGAGGAGCAGCTGTGGGTGGAGGAGCAGCCACAGGG
>NW_027535036.1:0-271 GCF_008692635.1 Crocuta crocuta
TCATCTATCTCTCTATCTCTCTGTCTTCCTATCTCTATATCTATCTATCACATTGATTTTCTGTGGAGAATGTGAGTTTGGGGAAGTGGGATATACTCCCCCAACCAAAATTTGATTTGAATTTTAAGACTAATGATGCCACATATAGACAATTTGGGTACAAAAAGGATTATTATTCCCACAATGAGTTATGCATCAAAAATAGATTCAACCAAAAAAAAATAGTAACTATGTGAAGTGATGAATAATTATGTGGTTACCGTTATTTCAC
>NW_027535037.1:0-674 GCF_008692635.1 Crocuta crocuta
TTCAGAACCTTCTATCACTTTGGACAGTAAAGCTGACCCACGGGGCCTCGTGTGAGTCAGTGTGTGCTCCATCAGTCAGAAGCTTGGAGAAGAGTGAGGAGCGCCCCACCCCAATCCCCAAGTGCGCTGATGCTTTAAGGACACAAAATGATGGCAGTGATGTCCGCACGGAGCTCTTGAGACACTTCAGGGAGAGAAAACTAGGACCGTGGAGTCTGGGCGATGCAGTCCGCAGCTGAATACGAGAGTCCGAGTTGGTGCCACATTTGTCCTGGGAGAGGATTTACTGAAGCCCCCTGTCCCCCATGCTTGATGACTCTGTAACAGTTCATTGGCAGCCAGTGTAGACAGAAACGTGTGATAAGAACTTTCCAACTGCTGTACTTTGTGAAAGTCAATGTTAACGACGATTGGAATGGTGGCTTACCAGGCTCAACAGTCCAAAGAATCTTAAATATTAAAAAGAAGCCCAAATATCTCTATTATAAACCTGAATTCCACCTCATCCCACTAGGTTCGATTTTCCATGATACAACATTCATGTTAATCTGAGTTCTGTTACTGCTATAGTTTTAGCTGCACTCTCTTTTCAATGCATTTTGGTGTTATTATTGCATACGGGCTATGGTTTTATGTCTGTGCCTATTTACATAAACTTATATAAAAATAATGTA
>NW_027535038.1:0-252 GCF_008692635.1 Crocuta crocuta
GTTTTCATCTCCAGGGCTACCTCAAGAAACAAGCCAAAGTACACAACGTGGAGAGTCACAAGTACCAATACGAGTAGAAAGAAAAATAACCAAGGTCTCAACAAGAAAGACCAAGAGATACCATTCAAAGAACACTTTCTGAATGGATCGGCCCTGGACAGTCAAACAGCCTTCTTTGGTGCAGCAGTGCTCTCAAGTGCAGAGTGTATAACAAGCTTTTAAAACTAACAAGAAATAGAAAGCTAACCAAAA
>NW_027535039.1:0-365 GCF_008692635.1 Crocuta crocuta
GAACCTTAGTCGCGCATGCGCAGTGGTGGTGGGATGGCGGAATTGCTCTCTTTTGCGGTTCCCACCGAGACTGACAAAACCGTGCTGGTGTGGGAGCTGAATTCTGGACCCACGGCCGAGGCCTTGCATGTGAGCCGAGCCAGGATGGAGGGAGGAATGGGAATCTTCGAGTCTGGCTTTAGCCCCGCGCGCGCCTTGTAGTCTCCGCCGAAAGGAATCTTAGTTCTAGAGGCGACCTTTGCAGTTGCATGCTGCCTTCTAATGCTTCTCGAATTCTAGGATTTCAGAGAGAAGTCTGTTCATGAAATGATTAGTATTTTGGGTTGCCTGTGCAGGAGGGCTTAGGGAATATAAGGGAATGGGCA
>NW_027535040.1:0-404 GCF_008692635.1 Crocuta crocuta
GAGCTGCCACAGATAATTTAGCATTCTGTGTGGCTCTCACTAAATGCATTGCCCACGCTTTACAGATGAGGAGACTGAGATCGGCTATGATTTGACCAAGGGCATATCTCACTGGAATAATAAAAGCCAACACTTATTAGGCACTACTATGGTAGTAAACATCTAATCATAATAACACCCTACCGAGCCAATTTTATGGATGAGGACACCAAGAAAGGTTCCATAACAACTCAGTGACACCGGCTTGTTGGTTGACAGGGTCTGGCTCAGGACCCCTAACCTCAAATCCCCTACTGGACCAGCCGGGATCTCCCTCTTCCCACGTCCCATATCGCCAACTCCTAGTCTTCCAGATGCTCCCCAGTGCCCTCTCCAGGCCCTGGAGCTGACTCCCCAGAACACCT
>NW_027535041.1:0-1289 GCF_008692635.1 Crocuta crocuta
GCAAGCAAATGCACCCCTCAAGAGAAGAGAGCTTTATCTATTCTCATATTCTCTGTGCCCACGCCTGGGCTGGTCCAACATGTAAGAGATGCTTGACGCAATGGTTTAACAACTTCTCACTGAGTGCATGGAGACTCAAGCTCTCCCCCTCAATTCACATTGTGACGTTCCTGTAGTAGATTCCAGAAACACTATAGACAGCTTCATGTGTTGGCATCCTTCACAGTAGCACAAGGTCTCCCGCTTAGAAAGATCTTCCAACCTGGTTCTATGCTCTGCTGTCACCATTTTGAAATTCCTAAGTATGTGTCAACAAGAGACTCATGTTTTCATTTTGTGTTGAGCTTCACAAATATGTCAACAGTCCTGCCTGTGGCTTTTATGCTTTGCCAACAGATACTATCAATCCCTATGGAGAAGGTACTGACGGGGTGTTTCAAGGTTTTCGACAAGTAACCATCTTCTAAATACCGGAGGTATCCTATAAGCAGCCTGCATGATGGAAGGGAGCCTTAAAGTCACTCAGTTCAGACAAAGTCTACAACCCTGGACATACTTGTCCAACCCTGGACACACGGGCTTTTGATCATGAAGTAGAGCTCAGTACTACCACTTCCCCACCAGGAGTTATTCCCCATGCTGTACCCTTCTTTTCCCAAATCCTAGGAGAATCCAAATTCTAGAACCTTCCTCATGTGTTTTGAAGGCACGGGGGTTTGTTTTCCATACCCTTCATTAACTGCAAGCTCTTTGAGAGAAGGGTTTCATCTTCTATCACCTTACATTCTATACTGTCATGTTATAAACACAGTGATCAAACAATCCTATTTATATCATATAACTTCACCCTTTTGCATGCAAAAAAATACTTTCATGTAAATTATGTCATTTGATTATTTCAATAACCCCATGACTTTGTCAGGGAAGGCAAAGGAAAAACACTCCTGTGTTTCTCCTTTTCTCACACACAATACTTCTGACACCAAATGTGTGGGTTTTCCACACATGAAACAATTCTTTTACACCAGCTGGATGTCCTGCAATTTAATTCAATTCTGACACTATCTACCGGGAGCGCATGTTCGAATCCAGCATGGATATATGTTCACCAACCCTGAAGCTCTCCAAACCCAGTACTTTGAGGATTTTTATGGATGTTTTATCACACGGGCAAAATTGATCATTAACTCAGCCCCCAGCCCTACTCCCCTTCCTGGAGGATGGAGGGTGGAGTGGAAAGTTCCAAGTTTCCAATCATGGCTTGATCTTTCTGGTGACAAGCCCCCAAC
>NW_027535042.1:0-256 GCF_008692635.1 Crocuta crocuta
GAACCTTAGTCGCGCATGCGCAGTGGTGGTGGGATGGCGGAATTGATCTCTTTGGCGGTTCCCGCCGAGAGTGACAAAACCTTGCTGGTGTGGGAGCTGAATTCTGGACCCACGGCCGAGGCCTTGCATGTGAGCCGAGCCAGGATGGAGGGAGGGATGGGAATCTTCAGTCTGGCTTTAGCCCCTCGCCCGCCTTGTAGTCTCCGCCGAGAGGAATCTTAGTTCTAGAGGCGACCTTTGCAGTTGCATGCTGCCT
>NW_027535043.1:0-791 GCF_008692635.1 Crocuta crocuta
GCTACTGTTTTTTATTTATGTATTATGCCTACTATCTCAAATTACAAGAGGCAGGATTGGAATAAGAACATTAAGGTAAAAATCAGAGTGGAGGATGGCAATAGTATCATGAGAAAGGAGAATCAGCTTTGAACGATATTACGAGGAACACGTAGCATAGAGATTTATCAGGGAAGGAAAGACATGTATGAGAAATCAGAAAATCATGTTTCTGCTGGTAGTGAGTGATTGAGGAAACACAGCAAGTAGGATGGTTTTCTGAGACACAGGGAGCTTGGCTTTACTTTGTGAGATTCCCACACCTTCCCCTAATTTCTAAGTTGTGCTTTAAATACCTTCTGTTCCCCCTCATTTTGATCCAGCTGTTTAGCCCAAAGACCCAGAAGCATCTGAATACCGAGAAACTTATTCTGCCCCACCCCCCACCTCTGTAAGCCCCATCCCACCTCCGGGGCAAACGACTGAGGGTGCCTGCTTTCTAGTGGGCACAAAGTGAGGCTTTTCCTCCTCCTGGAGAGTCTTGCGGCCCAGGATCTAGTCTGTCTACTTCACCCGGGATTCCCAGTCCCCAGCACCAATGCGCCCACACTGGCCCTAATGGCAAGTGTCCCCAGTGCTAGGCGGGGGGAAAGGGGCAGACAAGTCAGGGTGAGGGCCTTGGAGAACTCACGGGGTTGACTTGGATGGCTTCGTCCCCCTTACAGCATAGGCACATGCTGCAGAGCCTCGGAGCGCCCCCTGGCAAGTGCCCTTCGTCCTCACCAGGACCGAGTACCTGAGGGGTACACCAC
>NW_027535044.1:0-227 GCF_008692635.1 Crocuta crocuta
CTGGATGTGACTTCATTCTGGTTTCATTCTGTTTGCTGGCTCATTCATTCTTTTTTGTTGAAAAAATTTTTTCCTTTCTTTTCTTTTTCTTGGATACAGAAAGAGAAAATTTTATTTTTATTTTCTTTTTTTAAATTTAAAAAATACTTTTATATTTTTTACTTTATTTTTTCATTAAAAATTTTCTATGTCGGGGCGCCTGGGTGGCTTAGTCGGTTAAGCGTCCG
>NW_027535045.1:0-520 GCF_008692635.1 Crocuta crocuta
AAAATGACACAGGGAGGTTCTGTCCTCGCCACCCAGCTTCCTCCCCGGGTGACACTTTACACCACAGCAGGACACGTGTGAGCCTGTAGCCAGCGGGGGTATAAACGGGCAATGTGGGGGCTCCCAGCTCTTCAGGGCAACCTGCTCCCCCTCCCTGAAGGGCCTCCCTTCGCTCACTCATGGTCTCAGAAAGTACTCAGCAGCCACAGCTCACTCAGGTGAGCCTAAGCCAAGCTGGAATTTACCAGAAGGACATGGGGCTGCGCCACAGTCCGTGGGGAGGCTGGGGAGAGAGCCAGGGCGCGCGTAAGGGCCCGGGCCGGCCCGCAGGGTGCTCCCGGCGTGGGGCAGGAACGCCCACTGCTTTGTTTCGTCTTCCCTGTCCTGCGACGCCACATCCTCACAGCCCTTCCGGAACGGCTCTCTCCTCCTCTGTTTGGTTCTTGGGTCAAGCTCTCAGTCTCTGTATTGTCCATAATATTTACCCAGTGTAGGAAATCAAGAAATATTATAAATAAAT
>NW_027535046.1:0-200 GCF_008692635.1 Crocuta crocuta
TTCCTTATAGGTTCTGGATATTAACCCTTTATCTGATATGTCATTGGCACCTATCTTTTCTCATTCCGTTGGTTGCCTGTTATTTTTGCGGGTTGTTTCCTTTGCTGTGCAGAAGCTTTTAATCTTGATGAGGACCCAATAGTTTATTTTTGCTGTTGCTTCCCTTGCTTTTGGGGATGTGTCAAGTAAGAAGTTGCTGC
>NW_027535047.1:0-1226 GCF_008692635.1 Crocuta crocuta
CTATGAAATTGCTGTTAATATTCCGCCGTACTTGGTGTCCCGAATTATCAAACGGGAGGGATGTTATCAAACGGTCCATCTCTTCGTGGCCACAAGGGCCACCTGCGAGGGAACCTGGCACAGCTTTTCCGCTGTTCCAAACCCTACGAGAGTCTAAAGTGCTACCTTGTTACGGGATCAATGTTCGCAAGGTACTGTTTCCCTGAAGTGCCCTTCAGCCCGAGCGCCCCTTCAATAAATACTTACTGAGCACTTACTACATGCAAAGCACTGGAGGAGGAACTGACCGAGGGAATAGTTGGGAATATGCTGCGGGCTCAGCCCCGGCCACCGCAGGTATGGTGGCTCCTGGAGACAGACGAGAAACCCCTTCCCCTCCTCCCGGGGATCTGAGGAGCAAATGGTGGTCAGAGCTACAAAGGAGAATTACCGATGCTCGGGAGCAGGGATCCATTGGCCCGAGGTGGCAGGAGTACTGCCTCTCTAGGAGCAGTTGGAGTTGAGGTCCTCGAGTGTGGCTCGGGAAAGTCACATCCCACTGCAGTCCGGCTGTCGCCCCACCCCCGTGCCTCACAGATCGGTGAAGGCCGGGGTTTTGTTGTTCAGAAACATTGTGGGCTCCTTGTGAAACAGCTGGGATCAGAAATGATAAAAACGAACAAAGTTAACTTGTATGTAAAAACCGATGTCATAAATACTCAAACTCATTACTTCCTGATTATTTTGTTTCTTCTCTCTCTCTCTCTCTCTCGCTTTGGTTGTAGAAATCTATTTATTTTTAGTCAGTGTGGTTAACACACAGTGTCATTTTCTACAGTTTACTGTTATGTGCTCTTGAGGTTATTTGCATGGACTGTATCCGCCTAGTGGGAGTCCTGTGTCAGGATGTGTTGCCGCTGTGCGTCTCCTCCAGCTCGTGTGGAAGCATCACGTTGGTATTTTGAAATTGGCTCTGGTAGGAGTATTTACACCACAGACATGGGCAACCACAGCCTATGGAGCTTTGTTGATTGTCTAGATTTACGAAGATGATGGAGGCACCTGGGTGGCTCAGTTAAGCATCGGACTTCAGCCCAAGTCATGATCTCCCGCTTTGTGGGTTCGAGCCCCGCTTGGGGCTCTGTGCTGACAGCCAGGAGCCTGCAACCTGCTTGGGATCCTGTGTCTCCTTCTCTCTCTGCCCCTCCCTGGCTCGTGCTCTGTCTCTCAAAAATAAATAAACGTTA
>NW_027535048.1:0-1990 GCF_008692635.1 Crocuta crocuta
ACCAATGACTTTCATTGCACACCTTCTGATTTTCCTGTGTACCTTTCCAACCACCGAAAATGTTCCTCATCGATGGGCCTGCTTTGTTCTTAAAAGATTCAGGTCACCTTTCTCTTCAGAATCTTAAGAACAATTACCAACACATGAAAAGATATGGTTTTCCAACGAGGGGATAAAAAAGAAGTGGAAGATGTGGCTCTTGTCCTCAGGAAATGAACAAGTGGCTTTCTGTTCATCCCATGGAGAGGTCGCACAAGGGTGGGAACAAATCCAAGGGCTCTCTCGTCTTCCTCAGGTGACTGGGGCTTGGGACTAATTTTCCAAACCATCAATCTCTAACCCAACGGTATTAATTACTGGAAGTAGTTTCCCTTTCTTGTTATCTCATCTGATGACATTTGTCACTAACCATAGAAGATGAAATGTCACTTGCATGGCTCCCCAGTGTCTCCCTCTGTTAATCAGAAAGGCCAAGGTGGCCAGAATGTGTCTTGTCTTCTTCCCAAAAGGCCAGAGTCTGGGTTCCTCCAGAAGCAGATCTCGAGGCAAAGATTCAAGTTCAAGAGGTATTGTTTATGTATCATATGATAAATGTGGACATGGAAACGTGGAGCAGGTAAATGACTCCACAAAGGCCATACCCCATATAAGGGCTATTAGTCCTGTTTTTTTACAGAAAAACTCAGGTGGATGGGATGCTATAAAATGTTTCCCATGGGAGGATCCTTCCCATGTAACACACACACCACCGCCACCACCACCACCAATGAATCACAGGTGGAAAAGAAACAACCTCTCTGTTGCAAAGGTCCACAAACCTAAAGTAATGACAGATGTCACAGTACCAAGCATCTCAATGTCCCTGAGATTGGAACAGAGCAGGGACTTGTCACTCCAGTTCTTGACAAAGTCTGGTGTTCCTGGGATGGCTTGGGATCCATCTGGAAGTCAAGCCCTCAACCTACCTGGTTCCTCACAGCGTCTCCCACCCATCACTGCACAGCTAGCACGTGCTGGGCACTTCAAGCGTTGGGCTGCTCGGGCTTGATGAAAACCTTGGCAAGAAGAAAATGTTGTCTGCATCTGAAAAGTGATGTGACTCATCAGCTAACTGTGGAGCCCTGATATGAACCCAGACCCATGGGACTCCGAAGTTCCCCTTCTCAACCATACACCTTATTCCTCACTAAGAAGGAGCTTCTCTGGTGTTAGCCTTAACTGACTTCTTCATTCTAGAAATACGTGTGGAGCATCTCCTTTGTGCCGGCCTCCAAAAGGTACATCCTTTGAAGCGGTTAGCAGTGGGCAAATTGTAAATAAACTGTAAAACTCCTGTAGTGTTCCTAAGGGACAAGAATTACACTTAGTTAGGTCCACCTGATCATTGAGCCTTACAGTAGACATCACACAGGACTGCCATTACTGTTGATGTGTCTGTCTTTCTCATTCTGGGTGACAGTCAGGTGATAGTATTTTAAATTGGGGAAATATTAAGGTCAATCAATCCTCTTACTTGATACAGGAATAAACTGTAGGCCACCAAGTGGATTTGATCTGCCTATAGCTTCACATTGAGTCAACGACAGAGCCCAGAAGGTACTCAGAACTGCTGACTCCCACTCCAGTGCTCGTTCTGAGACCAGGAGCTGGGTCACCTCGGGTAGCTCTTGACAGCTATGTTGTATCTACCTCCAAACGTGCAACTCTGACCCATCCTTCAGACTCACTTCCCCTTTGTCTGACCCACAGATACCCTCTCTCTCCAGGCCTCCCAGGCAACCCTTTCCCCACCCGGTCTCTTGACACAGCTCACGGGTGGGTCCCATCTTGTTCAGTGACAACCAGTGTAACTAATGTCCATCAAGCACACACACATCTAGACCCTCTGAGAAGACTGGCCAACAATCTCACTTCAGGGGCCAAAGAAGTCCCACAGCTGTGAGAGAGATCGATGGGGGGTAATGTATGCAGAAGAAGCCACGTGGGAGAC
>NW_027535049.1:0-717 GCF_008692635.1 Crocuta crocuta
CATGGGAAACATTTTATAGCATCCCATCCACCTGAGTTTTTCTGTGAAAAAACAGGACTAATAGCCCTTATGTGGGATATGGACTTTGTGGAGTCATTTACCTGCTCCACGTTTCCATGTCCACATTTATCATATGATACATAAACAATACCTCTTGAACTTGAATCTTTGCCTCGAGATCTGCTTCTGGAGGAACCCAGACTCTGGCCTTTTGGGAAGAAGACAAGACACATTCTGGCCACCTTGGCCTTTCTGATTAACAGAGGGAGACACTGGGGAGCCATGCAAGTGACATTTCATCTTCTATGGTTAGTGACAAATGTCATCAGATGAGATAACAAGAAAGGGAAACTACTTCCAGTAATTAATACCGTTGGGTTAGAGATTGATGGTTTGGAAAATTAGTCCCAAGCCCCAGTCACCTGAGGAAGACGAGAGAGCCCTTGGATTTGTTCCCACCCTTGTGCGACCTCTCCATGGGATGAACAGAAAGCCACTTGTTCATTTCCTGAGGACAAGAGCCACATCTTCCACTTCTTTTTTATCCCCTCGTTGGAAAACCATATCTTTTCATGTGTTGGTAATTGTTCTTAAGATTCTGAAGAGAAAGGTGACCTGAATCTTTTAAGAACAAAGCAGGCCCATCGATGAGGAACATTTTCGGTGGTTGGAAAGGTACACAGGAAAATCAGAAGGTGTGCAATGAAAGTCATTGGT
>NW_027535050.1:0-484 GCF_008692635.1 Crocuta crocuta
AACAAAACCTGGTTACTCTAATTCAGCAATTCTACTCCATAGATCAAAGGAACTGAAAGCAAGGATTCAAACCTACTTGTAAGCCAGAAGTCATTGCCATTTAATTCAGTAGCCAAAAGTTAACTCCGTGTTCACCTACAGAGGATTATACAAAATGGGGGATATGCATAGTAAATGCAGCCATAAGGAAGAGTTGACCTGCTACAAAACAGATGAACCTTCGAGATTATGCTATGTGAAAGAAGCCAAAACCAAGAAAACAAGTGTTGTAGGATTCTACCTAGGAGGATTCGCTATTCCTGAATAGCGAAGTCCATAGCAACACCAAGGTTAGAGGTGACCGGAACTACAGAGAAAAGGAAGATGGGGAGTTACTACTTAGTAGTTAGTGTTTCTAACTTGGGGTAGAAGTTTCTGTAGTGGTAATGTTTGCACAATATTAACACAAAAAAGTACTGCAACTCAATGGTGGAGTTTTGCTACA
>NW_027535051.1:0-244 GCF_008692635.1 Crocuta crocuta
AAGAGAGAATTCTGAAAGCAGCTAGGGATAAAAGGTCCCTAACATTGAAAGGGAATCATATCCAAGTGGTTACAGACCTATCCACTGAAACTTGGCAGGCCAGAAAGAAATGGCAGGAAATCTTCAATGTGATGAACAGAAAAAATAAGCAGCCAAGAAGCCTCTATCCATGAAGCCTGTCATTCAGAATATAAGGAGGGATAAAAGACTTTCCAAATAAACAAAAATTGAAAGAATTTGTCAC
>NW_027535052.1:0-737 GCF_008692635.1 Crocuta crocuta
AAGCTACATATCTCTTGACTTTGTGTCCCTTATCATTTCCCCTCCGTCTTGAACAACTTTGACCCTTACATCTATAAGGTCATTAAAGATGGAAGGTCTCATCATCTGTAGCTTCTTCCTGCTGAATAAGGGCATGGAGATGTTCATACCTCTGAGTGAAGGTTGGTCGGTTGAGAATTTAGTAGGACTTAGGAAAGGCTAAGGCAGCTGTTTGTAGAGTTGATAACATATGGGGGTTTCCTTGAGTAGAAAGAATCATCTGTTCTTTTGAAGTTCTGCCACTGAAAATGTCTCATCACTAGTGGAGGGAAAAAGGAGAAAACAGCAAAACATGATAGAATAAAAAAAGCAGGGGAGAAGCCCAAAGAAGTTTTTATTTTACTCCATACTCTGGTCACAGAAATACCCTTTTATTTTCTACTTTATATTTTCAGAAAATGAAAACAAAAATCACATAATTGACCTATTTGTGTGTCTTAAAATCCTCAAAGAAAACATTCCTAGATAGAAAGTAGAGCAGCTGGGGTTGTCACACAAAGGAACCTTGATTTGCAGCCAATAAGCAGATCAGAGGGATTAACTCCCAAAGGAGAGATACACAGCAAGGGGGTGTGGTGATGATTTCCTTTTATTTAAGATTGAGTGGAAAATTGGGAAGTAGAGCCTTGTCATCTTCTGTAGAACTGGGTATAAGGTGGCACACGTGCCTTAAGAGAACACTTCTATGCATACTTTGT
>NW_027535053.1:0-846 GCF_008692635.1 Crocuta crocuta
AAGGATCATCAAGGTAAACTTTATAGGTTTTCTTTGACTAATTAGTTATTCCAACTTTGAAATCCTGGATTTTAGAGAGGAGGGAACTGGGTTGTGGGGAGGAGATGTGAGAGGCCTCTAAGTGGAGGTACCTTAATCTGCCACCTAGAATGAACAATAATCGCAATAACTTGGGTGGTGGTGTCCATAATTTTCTCCAGTATTTGTATGGGATATAGTAAAAACCAGCTGTCTTTATCTAGTAATCCATTTGCAAGTCTTAGAAGATGTTGAAGCTATAGGATACCTCCACTGTGGGCTGGGATTGCTGGAGTTTAGTTTTCATTTCTAATAACAAAACATCTTGAAGCTTACATTGAGATCCGAGGAAGAACCTTTCACTTAAAATCCTAACAGCTTCAGGATCTTTCTGACCTTGAAGAAGGGGAGAATGAAGATACTGCAGCACCACTTCAGAAGCAGAGGCTAAAATTCTTCTGTGCTTTAGAGGTGGTGTTGCCATCCTATGGGTGCCGGAGTCCCGGAGCTGGCATGGCTGAGGAGCCTTTGGATAACCTGGAGGAAGGTCTGTTTACGGTGGAGGTCAGGGGGGGTGGGGAAGAGGAGGTGGAATCTCTCTTTCTAAAAACTCATCTTTTCAGATACATCATCCAGCCCTTCTCTTGCTAAGCAACTAAAGCCCTAAGCAGAGTTTTTCTGGCCTACAGCATAGGCTTTTATCTTAGGCAATACCTGAAAGAAGCTTTAACTTGAAAATCCTAAGGCTGACTTTTCTGCCAAGAAGTTTAGGAGGAGGGAAGTAATGTTTTTCCCATTTTTGGTTAAGAATTTGCCTCGTGCTGGGGC
>NW_027535054.1:0-245 GCF_008692635.1 Crocuta crocuta
TTTTTTGGGAGATTTTGGATAACTGATTCGATTTCCTCACTAGTTATGTGTCTGTTCAGGTTCTCTATCTCTTCCGGTGTGAATTTGGTAGTAAGTGTGTGTTTAGGAATTTGTCCATTTCTTCTAAGTTGTCCAGTTTGTTGGCATATAGTTTTTCATAGTATTCCCTGATAATTGCTCGTATTTCTGAGCAGTTAGAGGTAATCAGTCCATTTTCAATCATGATTTTGTCTATTTGAGTGCTC
>NW_027535055.1:0-223 GCF_008692635.1 Crocuta crocuta
TTTATTTATTTATTTATTTATTTATTTATTTATTTATTTATAATGGGAGAGAGAGAGAGAGAGCAGAGGAGGGACAGAGAGATAGAGAGAGAGAGAATCCCAAGCAGGCTCCTTGCTGTCAGTGCAGAGCCCTACTCAGGGCTCACACTCACAAACCATGAGATTATGACCTGAGCGGAGATCAAGAGTTGGATGCCTAACTGACTGAGCCACCCAGGTGCCC
>NW_027535057.1:0-532 GCF_008692635.1 Crocuta crocuta
CTGACAGCGTCTCACCCCCACGCCCTCCCCAGGGACTGTATTTGTCCGCGGGGGGCCGTGTCTCTGCACACCTGCCCCTCCCTGGTGGGGGCCCTGCGACGCCCCGTCAGCAGCGACTGGCTCCAGGTCCTCACAGCTGGGATGGCACCTCCACTTCTCCTTTGCAGGCTGAGCGCTCAGAGCACTCCCCGATAAGTCTCTGCACAAAGCTCGACCTCAGAATCTCCCTTCCGCGAGACTCGCTTGAGAAGAATTAGCACGAGGAGTGGTCCTAAGATGCTGATTTACGACGCTGTTTTGGGTACAGACCGCCTGCCCGGGGCGGGCCTTGCCCATCTGCCGCAGTGCGGCTGGGAAACACGCTACCAGCGCAAAGGAGAACAGAGGTGCGGGGAAGAGAGTGCAGCAGCTCGTGCCCTCCTTGCACGCCCCCTCCCGCCCTCCTGGCCGCCAGACCCGCGAGGAGGCTCTGGCACATTGGGACGCGGCTGGGGGATCACGGGCCTCGGGGCAGAGAAGGCACCGCGGGCTT
>NW_027535058.1:0-474 GCF_008692635.1 Crocuta crocuta
GGGGCTCTGACGGTTTTGTGGACGAGGGGAGGTGACGGGCTGCGTCCGTATCAGGAAGCCCGGGCTGGCATCTCAGCAGAAGAGGCTGGAAAGCAGGGACCCAGCCGCCCCAGTGTAGGGTCCACGGTGCTGGGCAGGGCGACATCCAAGGACGTCGTGGTTTGGAAGATTTCCTCATTTTCTGGAAACTTCCAGAAATCCTTTGAGCCGAGAACAAAACCTTTCACTCTTCAGCCAAAGATAAAAGGCTTCAACATGAGTATGTCCTGGAGGCCTGGACAGCTGGCGGCCATCGTCCCCAGAGCGCGGCCATTGCATGGGGAGGCCGTGCCTGACAAGGGGCCACACTGTGGGTGCCTGAATGCAGGGAGGGAACCCCCAGGGGACGTGGGGGCGGGGGTGGCCCTGTTCACCCCCACTCTTACTATAAGGAGGTCCACACAGGTCGTCGTCGATGTTGTTCTGGACGCACAC
>NW_027535059.1:0-265 GCF_008692635.1 Crocuta crocuta
CACACACACACACACACACACACACACACACACACAATCTGAAACTGCTCTAAACTCCAAGCTGTCAGCCCAGAGCCTGTCGAGGGGCTTAAACCCACAAACTGTGGGATCATGACCTGAGCCGAAGTCGGACGCACAACCAACTGAGCCACCCAGGTACCCCTATTTATTTTTAATAACTGTTGAGAAATTAAAGTTTTTCTCTTGCTTTTCTTTTTTTTTTTTTTTTTAAATATTTACTTGACAGATGATGATAATTATGGCT
>NW_027535060.1:0-701 GCF_008692635.1 Crocuta crocuta
GTTACATTTCCCCATAGAAGAAAATTCCTTTCTGCCTGACCTTTGGGTTGCTTGCACCTCTGTGGTTAAATTGTTTTCCCTACTGTAGGTCTCCTTCCCCTTATTGCAGTAGTACTTTCAAACAAAGTATTTTTTTAACTTAAGTTATTTGTTTGTTTAGATAATGTACTGCCTCTGTAGCTGTTTATCAGAACAGTGACAATATGAGATTCATATTTGTGTTCTTAGTATATCTTTTTTTAAGTTTATTTATTTATTAGAGAGAGAAAGAGCATGAGCAGGGGAGGGGCAGAGAGAGAGAGAATCCCAAGCAGGCTCTGCACTAACAGTTGCAGAGTCTGACATGGGGCTTGAACCAATGAACTGGGAGATCATGACCTGAGCCAAAGTTAGACGCCCAACCGACTGAGCCACCCAGGCACTCTAGTATTCTTAATAGGTCTTAACCTGCTTGTGACTATTTTTGTTAACTTATGTAGATATGTATTTTAGTTTCTGAGTCTATTTATCTCTCTGTTTACCCCATTTTCTTCCTTTTTCTTCACCTTCCTGTCTCCTTAAAGTGAAGCTTTCATCTTCAATTTCGTCCAGAGAGACTGGAGGGAAAGTAGTAGATTAGGTTCCTTCTTTGAGTCTGGTAAGATGGAGACTAATCGAGACCCTGGCTCCCTCTGTGGCAGAGGGCCTGAATTTATGAAAAA
>NW_027535061.1:0-232 GCF_008692635.1 Crocuta crocuta
GGCTTTCTACATCCTAGTGCTTAGGGCTTCGACTTTTCTTGTAAGGGAGAAGAGAAGCCATTGGAAGGTTTTCAGCAGAGGAATGAGGAGATTGACTTTGTTTTTAATAGAGCAGATTCGGGGGGCGTGGGTAGGAGGGCTATTGGAACATCCACATACAGATGCTGGTGACTTGGAAGAGGATGAAAATGGGGTGGTGCAGTGAAGAAGTTAAGAAGAAAATTCTGGATAT
>NW_027535062.1:0-293 GCF_008692635.1 Crocuta crocuta
ATAGATGGTGATGTAGAATCAATCCCTGTCTCTGTTAATGCAGGGCCTCACACATACAAATTTGTGTATGGTGAAGGATCCTAGAATCCCAGGCATGAATCACCCTGGATTCATATGATCCTTCCCACGTGCTGGTGCATTCACTATGCTGGGAGTTTTGCATGTACATCCATCTGAGATATTGGCCTTTAGTTTTCTTCGCGTGGTGTCTTTAGATTTCACCTCACAGTATGGATGACCTTGGTATTGTTGGGGCACCTTCCTTTTGAGTTTTTGGTAAGAGTCTGAGAAGC
>NW_027535063.1:0-953 GCF_008692635.1 Crocuta crocuta
ATTTGTAAGTTGAAATGCAAACCCTCAATGTGACCTTAACTGAGACCCTTTAGAAGGTAATTAAGGTTTAGAATCTTTAGAAGGCAATTAAGGTTAAATTAGCTCTAAGAGTGGAGCCCTAATCTGATAGGACAGCAGGAAGATAGAGAGGAAGGAAGATAAAAGGAAGATAGAGAGCAAGTAAGACTCTTCCTGCCTCTCTTTCCAGGTAAGGATGCAAGGACCAGAGCGTTCTCACCAGAAGCTGTACCCTGCCGGACTTGATACTGAACTTTCCAGCTTCCAGAACTTCCAGAAAGTAAGTTGCTGTTGATTAACCCACCTAGTCCGCACAATTTTGTTTGGGCAGCCCAAGCTGACACAGAGATGGTGTTGATGTGTAGAGCAGATTGGCTAGGTAAAGGTGAACGCTGTCCTTCTGAGGGGCTTTCAGTCCATATGCTTATCCTTGCACGTCTGAACATAGTAGTAAATGCAGATGCATCATGCTGTTAAATTGTTTAAACTTGGGACTGGACACATATGCTTTGAGTCCAACCTGAACTTCCCATATTGGTATTACAGATCAGTTGGTCCAGCTGGTGTGTTAACACCTATTGTCAATAGGTAACCTGAATGTGAACTCAAGGAAGTTCCTTCTGGCAACTCTTCCAGTTTCTCTTCAGCTTCATTAATAGTTGTACTGCTCCGGCACAATTTTGTTTACTCTCCGGCACGAACTTTCCTAGTAGCACCACCTCCTGGGACCACTTCTTAGCTGACCCAGGCCCCTTGCTGGCTCTAGGCCCCTTCTATGTGATTCCTGGAAAGCTCTAGGAGTAGTGCGGTTTGGGGAGAAGAATCCCCATGGCAAGAAAGGTGGCCTTGGAGCTGGGCTCCGAGAGTGGCACGCCTCCATCCTGGAAGTTAGTGGGAACCCCAAAACTAGTCGCTGCGGTATGACTGAAAACAGT
>NW_027535064.1:0-306 GCF_008692635.1 Crocuta crocuta
ATTCTTTTTATGTGCTGTTGAATTCGATTCGCAAGTATCTTGTTGGGAATTTTTGCATCTGTGTTCATCAAGGATATTGGCCAGTAGTTCTCTTTTTTTGTTGGGTCTCTGTCTGGCTTGGGAATCAAAGTGATGCTGCCTTCATAAAATGAGTCTGGAAGTTTTCCTTCAATTTCTAATTTTTGGAATCGCTTGACAAGAATGGGTATTAATTCTGTTGTAAATGTCTGGGAAATTTCTCCAGGGAAGCCATCTTGCCGTGGGCTCTTATTTGTTGGGAGATATTTGATAACTGATTCAATTTCT
>NW_027535065.1:0-1045 GCF_008692635.1 Crocuta crocuta
ATGCTGTCTCTCTCAGAAATAAATAAAACATTAAATTTAAAAAAAAGGTCACTCCTTTATTCAAAACCCTGTATTGTCTTTTCATCTCACTTGTAATAAAAAGGAGAAAATCTTAAAGCTGAGGCCCACATCTACTCATAGAGGCTCTTTCTTCTTTGGTCTCTTTAACTCCCTCTCCTCTCCCTTCTTGCGTCTTTCTACTCCCGGATATACCTAACTACTTTTCGTTTCGGTCTATGCTTACGTTTATCCATGACACCTTCCTTAATCATCCTGTTTAAAATGGTAGGCTTCCCTCTCTCCTTGCCCTTCCCTACTTTATATTTCAACACTTATGATAACATCTACTTAGTTTCTTGTCTTTTTCCTCCCACCAAAACTTAAGTTCCACAGGGGCATTTTTGTTCTTTTTATTCACTGCCGTGTCCTCGGTGTTTAGAATACTGCCTGGCACATAATAGATGGTCAATAAATATTTAATAAATGTCGAATTAAGGAAACGTAGGTATCCAAATCAATAAAGCTTTTTCAGTTTCACCAGAACTCCTCTTACATTCTGATCATTTCAGCGTGCTATCTATTTCAAAGTAGTCAAGTAACGGCTGTATCTTAGAGAAGCCATTTTCTATAATTCTTTAATAGTAGGGAACATTTATTGAGCTCTTACCAGGTGCAGACACGGTTCTAAAGTAGAATATCTTAAAGCCATAGGTATTATCATTCTTATTACTATTATTACGATTGCAGTTAATTTACAGCTGAGGAAATTAAAACCCGCAATGGTGAGTAATTTACACAAGATCGTATACGTGGGATACGACAGCGCTGGGCACAGAACGTGCGGCCTTAACTATAGCACTCTGCAGGCTAGCTTTTAGGTTCCTTTCTGTTTTCTTTTGATAGGTAAATTGTTTTGGTTAAGCTATCGGTAAAAAGCTCTTGAGGATCAAAGTCAAAACCTGTCTACGCCAGGGGCTTTATCCCGCTCTAGTCAAGGACTCGGCATTTTGCATTTGAATCCTGCGTGGCGGGAAGCTGGGGGCAG
>NW_027535066.1:0-393 GCF_008692635.1 Crocuta crocuta
TAACGTGGCTATGTTTATCCGTGTCCAGGTGGGGGTAACGTGGCCGAGTCCACCCACGTCCAGGGTGGGGGTAACGTGGCCGTGTCCACCCGTGTCCAGGGTGGGGGTAACATGGCCAATTAACCCATGTACAGGAGGGGGTAACGTGGCCATGTCTACCAGTGTCCAGGTGGGGGTAACGTGGCCGAGTCCACCCGTGTCCAGGGTGGAGGTAACGTGGTTGTGTCCACCGGTGTCCTGGGTGGGGGTATTGTGACCGTGTACACCCATGTCTAAGGTGGGGGTAACGTGGCCGTGTCCACTGGTGTCCAGGGTGGAGGTCACGTGGTTGTGTCCACCGGTGTCCATGGTGGGAGTATGTGGCCGTGTCCACCCACGTCCAGGGTGGGGGTA
>NW_027535067.1:0-2921 GCF_008692635.1 Crocuta crocuta
CAGTTAAGCATCCAACTCTTGATTTTGGCTCAGGTCATGATCTTGAACTTTGTGGGTTCGAGCCCTTGCTTATGATGCTCTTACTCCCTCTCTCTCTGCTCCTCCCTAACTCACTCTCTCTCACTCAAAATAAATAAATAAACTTTAAAAGAGAGTAAGTTATATACATAGTATTAAGAGAAGTAGGAAGTGAGTTTGAATATGCTTTTTTTTTTTTTTGCAAGTATAAAGGTCTATAACAAGATCTGAAATACCTCTTTTAGTCCAGGACATTTTCTCTGAAGAGCAGAGATTCAAGCTTTATTTTTTGCTGTTGCTGTTCACTTGTTTCAGTATTACTCCTTTCACTTTACTTATTTTATTATATATTTGTGAACTCAGCTGAATATGATTAACTAGACTTCTTTTTTTCCTTGAGTTTCTTCTCCCTCATAAACTCAGTGGAAAGGATTCTTCTTATAATCTCTAGAATACTACAGCTGTTTGTTGAATCAACAATAATTAACACCAATTCTGCACCTATTGTATACCTTTAATGTCCAGAACTATGTTTTATCCCTCTTTCTAATAAATATCCTGACTCTATAGATACAAGTAAGAATTTATACAGTGTATCACCAAGAAAAAATCAATCTCGCAGTTTAATTTCTCTCTCTGTTTTGCATTTTTATGAAAGAGTACTTGAACTACCTCCATTTTGACCTAAGTCTGTACTTTCTAACGGATTAAGTTATTCCTTTCTGCTTATCTTTTAACTCCACAAAAGACCGGAGGGCAAAGCAACCAGTGATGGGAACTGAAACTACCCCCTCAAGCAATAATGACTGCCCTGATGCCATCAAGACCTTTCATGATTGACCCCATGACAATGGTCAATCTGACCTTCACTGGCCAGCTGCATGTGCCCATTGACTTTTGTCCCACGATTTCTTTATATAAACTTAGAAGTATTTTCAGCACTTTGGACACAGTCTTTGGAACACTGGTTCACTGTTTTCCTGGTATTGGTTTCACTGAAATAAAATTTCAACTTTCACCATCACTGTCTCCCTGCCTTTGGATTTTTTCAGCAGTGAATGGCGAAATTTCATCTGTTTGGACTCTTCCAAGCTACGCGCTCTTGGACCCTGTATCCTGGTTATATTTATACTTTTTCCCATTTCACTCTTCTTATTCAATTAGGTCTTACTTAGTCAGGTCTTGCCTATATTAGATAAACTTTTTCTGAGACTGGTTTCCCACATAAAAATACCCTACTTTCCTTAACTTTTCATGCCAACTTGTTTTAGTCTCTAAAAATTTTTTTAATATTTATTTGAGAGAGAGAGAGAGCTAGCACAAGTGGGGGAGGGGCAGAGAGAGAATCCCTCTGGACTGATAGTGCAGAGCCAAATATGGGGCTTGAACTCACCAGCTGTGAAATCATGACCTGAGCCCAAACCAAGAGTTGATGCTTAATGGTTTGGGCCACCCAGGCGCCCCTGCTCTTTAGCGTTTTTTAAAAAATTCCCTATTTCCTTCATTCCTTCAAACAGTATCTCCATGGGATGATTTCTGCATTCTTAGGGAGTGCCTAAACTGGTTATTGAACCTTTTCTTTAGACAGTTTATTCTGTACTTTACTGTAACATAATTGAATTGAATCCCTAACCACTGATCATAATTGAATCCCTAACCACTGATCCTGCTCTTTCACATGGTATAGTGTGGCCCCAGGGATGAATATTCTGAAATCTGCACCCATGAAGACCTGGACACACTCTTGGCTTTGCTAGTGGAGAGCTGTGGGATATTGGAAAGATTCTTGCCTGTGGAATTTTGGCTAAGTTTCTTACCTTTTCTAAGATTTATTTTCCCTAGTAGTCTGACGAGCATAATAGTGAAACTACTTCAAGTTTGTCTTCAAGACTAAAAGGAGGAGAGTTCAAGGAGATAGAAAATGAATCAAGAACTTCAAAGGAACATAAGCAAATTGAACAGAATGTCTGGAGATATGAATGGTCCACAAAGACAAAGGTGAGATGAAGGCTTTGGAAAATCAATTACATCTGACAAAGGGTTTGACAACCTTTGAAAATTTGTTTTTGTTTTATCTATATTTGGTAGAATTATGTTTGCCATTTGCATGAAATCTTTATTTTGGTTCATAGCCCAACTATGTATTTAAAAAAAATTTAATGTTTATTTATTTTGAGAGAGAGAGAGAGAGAGCTGGGGAGGGGCAGAAAGAGAGGGAGACACAGAATCTTGAGTAGGCTCCAATCTCTGAGCTGTCAGCATAGAGCCCAAAGCAGGGCTTGAACTCATGAACCATGAGATCATGACCTGAGCTGAAATCAAGAGTTAGATGCTCAACTGCCTGAGCTACCCAGACACCCCAGTAATTTTCCAAAATATAGAGTAATTTCAAGTATCTTTTTCTTTTTGAGTTCATGCTATATTGCAGTGTGGTCAGAGAATACATCTTGCATGTTACAGTCTTTGGTATTTGATGAGATTTCCTTTGTGGTCCAGCAAGTGATTAATTCTTAGTTTACATATACGTAGACTAGAATAAGGTAGTTAATTGGGCTGTTCAAATCTTCCATACCTTCACTAATTTTTGATATCCTAATCTATCAATTACTAAGAGATGTGTTTTTAAAAATCTACTATGTATAGATCTTTACATTTCTCTTTACAAATCAATTGATTTCTGCTTTAAATCTGTCTGAGGGCCATATTATTAAATACATGCAAATAGTGGATTTTTGTTCTAGATTATGAAATAAAACTTCTTTGTCCCTAATAATGTATTTTATCTTGAGATCTGTTTTTCAGAGTGGCTGCCAGGTGTTCCAAAGTTATCACTATCTAGGATATCACTGGCTTGAAGTAACTTTTTAAAAATGTTTTATTTATTTTTGAGAGAGAGAGAGAGA
>NW_027535068.1:0-245 GCF_008692635.1 Crocuta crocuta
AAGACATAGGGTAGAAGAATGGATTAAAAAACAAAATCCATCTATTTGTTGTCTACAAGAAATTCATTTTAGACCAGAGGACGCCTTCAGATTGAATGTAAGGGGATGGAGAAATATCTATCATGCTACTGGAAGTCAAAAGAAAGCTGGAGTAATTATATCAGACAAACAGGACTTTAAAGAAAGGCAGTACAAAGGGTTGAAGAAGGGCATTATATAATAATTACAGGGTCTATTCATCAGGA
>NW_027535069.1:0-251 GCF_008692635.1 Crocuta crocuta
GTGGTGCTCTCGGACCCGCGTAGTGGGTGGGTCTGATTCCACAAGCTTGGAATCACCTTGTTCCACCGGCTACCAGCTCATGCTCAACCCCTCCCCGAGCCATCCCCCTCCTCACACTCACTGCCTCTCTGGAGGGACTGTCGCCGACTTAACAACCCTTTAACTGAACATTCTTCGGATGAGGAATCCTGGGGGACAGAGGACGCCGAGATAATTAAGAAGTCTGTAATTTTAAGTACTATATGCCTGGC
>NW_027535070.1:0-1185 GCF_008692635.1 Crocuta crocuta
GAGGGGAATAGAGAGGGAGAGACACAGAATCTGAAGCAGTCTCCAAGCTCTGAGCTGTCAGACAGAGCCCAATATGGGGTCCAAACCTATGAACCACAAGATCATGACCTGAGCCAAAGTCAGATGCTGAACCGACTGAGGGGCCCAAGTACTTGCTTTTATTTTGTTGATTTTGTTGTTATGTGTTGTTATTTGTGGAAATCAGATCTAATTAACTTAATATAAGCTGTCTTGTTGTGGAATTGTCCATAGACAGGTTTTCCTCTGGGAAATTTTCAGATACGTAAGAGAAAAGTATCCTGTTGGCAAAATAATAAAGAGTCTAAAAAATGTATTACATCATTCTCTAAATTACTCCATACTATTAGCATGTCCTCAGAAAAATCTTTTCTTTATTTATTTTTATTTTCCTGGCAATAGAGTATGAGTTCTTATATATCTTTAAAAACATTCCATTTCTCAATATTCCTTAAATTATAGTTTCTAAAAGTAATCTCACAACATATATTTCTTAGAATTATTAACATCCCTGTTCTGATAACTGAAAACTTCAATTTTTATGGGCCTGGAAAAATGAAGGGTAAAGAAAGATATGTTGGTTCAATTTATACCCTCTTGACGGGTTGTCTTCTTAAAAATGTGGCTCTGTCCTCAGTAGAAACTTATTATTTAGTACTGTTTGTCATTTTACAACCCCATTGAAAAGGTATTTTAAGAAAATAATGGATGGGGTCAATGAATAAAGTCTCATCTCAGACATATCTGCTGATTTCCTTACACTTAGAGTGCTATTTTTTTATTTTTCTTTAACTTTTGAGCTAATATAACTAAATGAGCTCGAGATACCTAAGTAGCTGAATATATAAATGGGGGTTCTAGTAGATTATGCTCTTGTTCCATCACCATATGTCCTCTGCTGGGAATTGAACATGATTTTTTAAGCTTTAAGGAAATGATGCTTTTTAAATTGCTTTTCCTAATATGAAAATAGAATAATTTTAGATGTTCACCTCCATGACACCAATATTTCTAGCTTCCTACATCCCTGAAGTAATTCATTTCCCTCATCATTTCACTGGTAAATTAGTTCCATTAACGGTCAGAACTTATTTGGTTTTAGAGTACAGTTTTCATCAGTTCCTTTAGTAGCAAAGTGACTTATTCTTTTGAAGTATGTATAAGTTC
>NW_027535071.1:0-350 GCF_008692635.1 Crocuta crocuta
GTGGGTAGGGCCCCGGGGGGCGGATGGCAAGCCTCCTGAAACTGCCGTGCCCCCCGCGCGCGCGCGCGTGTGTGTGTGGTAGGGGGAGGGGGAGAGCAGCTCAGGAAAGAAGACAAGGACTTTGGGACCAGAGGTTTGGTGCTCCCTGGAGGAGGGAGAGCGGGGTGCTCATCTAATAGGCTTGCAGAGCTGTAACAGTGCACTTTGTTTCTCTTCCCCTTTCAGCTGGAGTACTGAGGTGTCACGTTTGTGAGAGAGAGGGCAGCTTCAATTGCACAAATCCAAGACAGTGCATCGGTCAGATTCAGTTTTGTGCCTCCGTTGCCGTGAGTGAGTATCTCCGTTCGTCC
>NW_027535072.1:0-1224 GCF_008692635.1 Crocuta crocuta
GGAAGATATTTTAACTAGAAAATCCAGTTTGTAGCATATGGAAACTCAAACAGTTTTTGTTATCATTAAACTGATCACACCGCTAACTTTATTTTAATAATTCATGCATTGTTTCATAAACAAAAGCAAACAAGCATTCATCTGAGAGATCACTTTTAGGAGAAGAAATAATAATTTATAATTTTATTTATTATTTCTTTGGTGGAGAGCAGTCTCTTGGCTGAACACACGTTGCTTTTTTTATTTATGAAATGGTGCATGCATTATTAAAATAAACCAGCGACTGTGTTCTGCTTAATGATATGCAAAATTATTTGAGGTTGGGTACAGAATGGTCTCATTTCTCTACCTGTTGTATGGTTGGCTGGTTTTCCCACCAACTGTGGATTTATGAGAGCATTTAAGGAGCACGTATTTAATTCTGGGACCAAAAAGCCCCAGCAGATTGGAAAAATAAAAGCAGGGTTTCTAGTAATGGTTTCACCTCTGAGCAGTCCTTGAGTGAGGAGGGGGAGAGGGGGGGACATTTAGCAAGGAAAGGAATGGGTCTTTCCATATCAGTCAGAGGCACAGACTTACAGGCAAAGCTTTGCTCCCTCGTAACCAACCTCTTGCCCCCCATGATACATCAGGCAATTCTTTGGAGCTCTGTTTTTGGCTCTAGCCCACATCATGTGCTCTCCACGGCTCCCTGATTCCCTCTAAGCATTCAAAGCCAGATCAAATGATTCAGGTTCTGTTCCTCCTTCCCTCACCTGCTCAGCTCCAGGCAGTAGGATGAGGGAAAATGACCTCAAATGTACTTGAAGTGGAATTTTCTTTGTCATCCAATAAACAATGTTACCCGTTTTTAAAGAGGTATTTACTAAGATTCCCCAAAATGTATGTTCAACTCTGGATAGTTATTATAAAAATCCTGGAGGAGTTTTATGTTATTTTTGTAGCACATAGATGATTTGGGTGGGCGGGCATTTCAGAATGTGACATGCATGGCCAGTTGTCCGGCCTAGGTTGTTCACTGGTGGTACAGGGAAGGTAGATTCAGTGGACTGACGAGTCTGGTCCCACTTGATTGTACACGGTGTTGTGACGACAGTGTCAGATTGAGGAAGGTGAAGGTCTTGCCTGTCATTCTATGGCCCAGTAGAATATGTGGTACAAACAGCAAGACCTACCTTACAACTGCAGCAAGATGGTCACCAAGTGATCTATGTAATGGGCTAT
>NW_027535073.1:0-723 GCF_008692635.1 Crocuta crocuta
AGGGCTGCTGGAGGGCATCTTGGGGCATGTGGGGCACCCCCTCTCGCCACCCCCGCATCTGTGTTCTCTTCTGGCCTCTGCCCGGGAGTGCAAGCTGGCATGCAGCTGTGACGAGCACAGGGCTGAGCAGGAGCCTGGGGACCAGGAGGTCACGGCTGAGGGGCTGCTACTGACATGGGGGCATCAGGCCGTCCGGGCTGAGCCGCATCTTCAGGGAGCCGGGCCTCCAAGGAGCCTGGGTGGCGGGTGCTGATGGCCTTCCAGCTCCAGCAGGGTCCTTGTTAGGGGCTCCACTCCCCACCCAAGGGGGTGGCTCTCTGGGTCCCTCAGCCCTGTGGGTTGCCTCCCTCTCAGGCGTGCAGGGCACCGGGCCTTGTCACATGCGCACGCCTGAGCGTGTTTACGCACAGCACACGTGGTAAACCACAGCTTCTGGGTAGTCAACATTTTTTAGCGGGTTTATTGAGGTGTCATTCACACGCTGCACAATTTACCCACGTGAGCATACGGGTTCGTGGCTTTTACTGCTGCATGGGCACGGAACTGTGGCCATCGCCTGTCTCTAATTCCAGAACACTCCGTCACCCTGAAATGAAGCCTTACCCCTATGAGCTGTCACCCCCACAGTCTCCCCCACAAGCCCCTTCCCGCCCATGGAGGAGCCAGTTCTGGACGTTTCACACGTGGACTCACACCCTGTGTGGCCTCCCGTGTCTGGTTCCC
>NW_027535074.1:0-259 GCF_008692635.1 Crocuta crocuta
TGACCTGAGCCGAAGTCAAAGAGACTGAGCCACCCAGATGGCCCCAGATTGTTTAATTTTTTTTTTAAATCATGTTTATGGGCTATGTTTTTATTATAAGGCTAAGCATTTTGAATTTTAATTAAAAAGACCTAGGGATATTTTTGCATAGTTACTATGTACTTGTGTAGGCAAATGGTTCATTTTTAATTACAAGAACAAAATGTTATACAACGCCTATTTTATTGATTTAATTCAATATGGGTATGGTCATTTATTC
>NW_027535075.1:0-213 GCF_008692635.1 Crocuta crocuta
TGGCCAACAGCCCCACCATTACCTCATCATCCCGTGCTGAGCCCATGCTAAGGGGGGAAAACAGTCTAACAGTAAATAGATACCTATTTTGTAGAAGACATTTTACTAAGCATTTTAAGATTTCCATGGGCCATGGAGAAGGCCTTGTGATTTTAGGTTATTCATCAGATTCATTCAGGGACCAAACATTATAGTCTCTTGAATAGCACCACG
>NW_027535076.1:0-829 GCF_008692635.1 Crocuta crocuta
TGTTTTTAGTCTTTGTTACATACCTGTTCTCCAAATTTGATACTACTGATCATGCAATGTTTTTGAAATTCCTTCTGTCATTGGATGTTCTGTATGTTGCCTATGCCAAAGCCCTTTCCACCCTAGTTCGTGCTCAGAGAACACATATCTGTTCTCAGTTTGGGAGAGGGTAGGTGCTTATCTTAGCCCTGGGATGAAATATGATAATCTATGTGACTTGGTCATGGATTGGTGTACGAGAGGCATGTAGCCTAGACTTGATGAGATACAGAATAATGCCTTCTGTGGAAGGTTTTCTTTCCCAAATTAAAATATAAAGACTAATGTCTTTGTCTACCCTTTTTATTCCTGCCTTCAGTATTAATGTGATGCCTAAAGATGCAGCAGTCATGAGCTTTGGGTGTCCACATGTTAAGGATGGTAGTATGAACAGATAGAAAAATGATCCAGTCTAAAAGGTCTTGGACTGTCAGCAAAGATCTACCTTCTGATATCTTGTAACATGAGAAAAATACTGATTCTCCCCACCTACTTCTCTTTGAGTATTGATGTGACTCAGAAGCTGTAAAATATTTTTTTCATTCCAAACATATCGTTTAACTACTCACCACTTATGAAAAATTTCTCTATCTGTAGCTCTATTCTTGGACTCAAGGATGATATATCCAAGGCCGCATTTTAGTACATAAATGAACATGTCTCAAGCACTTTAAAGTTAAAATGTGCAGGGCTGAATTCATGATTTTATCCTCTTTTTAATTCCTTAGGAAATATCATGATTCTTTCAGATGCTTATTTCAGGAATCTTTGAGGCACCTTTTCTCCTCTC
>NW_027535077.1:0-218 GCF_008692635.1 Crocuta crocuta
CAGTTTACTCCCGTGTGTTGTTGGAGCACACCCTCTGGTAGCTTTATCGGGTGCGTACGGTGACACAGCAGCCAAGGGCACAGAGAGGACGGCCTTCAACATGTACGTCTCCTAGGCTCGCTGCTTGGATTTGTGCCTGTTGCTCTCGATGCCTGGGCCACAGGTGCCTTATGGGACATGGTTTCTCCATCCTAAGGACTTGTTTTACTTCTCTCATG
>NW_027535078.1:0-587 GCF_008692635.1 Crocuta crocuta
GCTGGGACATGTGCCCTTCTCCCCATTGAGCTGGGAGAGAGAAACACCCACTCCAGGTCTGTCCCCGAGGGCAGCAGCGCTGGGCATGCCTGCCCCTCACCTCCACCTGCCATGGTCCTCCCTCTCCGAAAGCCAAGGGCCAACAGTGAGTTTGTGACCTCGGCTGCGTTGGAGAAGCAAGTTATTACCCGAACCAGGCTGCAGAAGTGAGGTCTCTGGGCACCCACGTGCAGAGAGGCTGGCGGTGAGGCCGCTCCCAAGCTCTGCCCAGGAGAGCGAGCCTGCAGGGAAGCCTGGGGCTTTCTCTCCTGCTCTTCGTCCCTCCCCTCCCACATGGAGAGGCAGCAGCTCTGGTCTGGTTTCTAACCCCATCCAAACCACAGCCTCAGCCTCCTCAGCCTCAAGGACCCACCCCGGGTGTCTGCCTGCCAGCCAGCAGATGGCACCGTGGCCCCTGGGTGGTGGGGACCCCTGGACCCAGGCCCCCGAGAAGCACCCAGCAATGACTTCCCGGCAGACGCATGCGGACACCGCGTCCAGAGCCGGCTGCCCGCCCCAGCCCGATCCTCCACCGGCAGGTCAGACGG
>NW_027535079.1:0-248 GCF_008692635.1 Crocuta crocuta
GAGTGCAGAGGGAGGACGCCAGCCATAGGAACTGCACTGGGAAGAGTTCTTGGCTTTCATCAGTGGCCCCTGGGACGAGAGACAGAGACAGACAGAGAGAGAGAGACAGAGAGAGACAGAGAGAGAGAGAGAGAGAGGGAGACAGAGGAGGAGACAGAGAGAGGAGGAGACAGAGAGAGGAGGAGACAGAGAGAGAGAGAGACAGAGACAGAGACAGAGAGAGAAGCTTTGGATGGAGAATGAGCAGT
>NW_027535080.1:0-219 GCF_008692635.1 Crocuta crocuta
TAAAAACAGGGAGGGGGACAAACATAAGAGACTCTTAAATATAGATAATAAACAGGGGGTTGCTGGAGGGATTATGGGAAGGGTATGGGCTAAATGGGCAAGGGGCATTAAGGAAGACACTTGCTGGGATGACCACTGGGTATTATACACAGGGGATGAGTCACTGGAACCTGTTCCTGAAATCATTGTTGCACAATATGCTAACTAACTTGGATGTAA
>NW_027535081.1:0-233 GCF_008692635.1 Crocuta crocuta
GTGATACTTCCCGTTTTGGTTTTATTTTTCAGTATTACTTTAACTATTCGGGGTCTTTTGTGGTTCCATACAAAATTTAGCATATTTTTTTCTAGTTTTGAGAAGTATGCTGGTGCAATTTTGATTGGGATTGCATTGAATGCGTAGATCGCTTTGGGTAGTAATGATGTTTTAACTATATTCTTCCCGTCCATGAGCATGGAATGTTTTTCCATTTCTTTGTGTCTTCTTCA
>NW_027535082.1:0-332 GCF_008692635.1 Crocuta crocuta
CCCTCATAAAAGTTGGAAAATGCTAAGTATGTCATTGAGACCCTAGATGATTCCGTTTTCTGGCTAAATACCATCACGTCATACATGAGCACCTGAAACTGCCTTTTTTCTGAGAGCAATACTTCACAAAGCAAGCATATTTCACTTCAAAGGCATTTTACACATTCATCAATGGGTAGAAACACAGTCTGCTGGGATGTGGACACAGTGCACGCGCCTACCACACTCCCAGGTTAGTATACTCCCCCCACCCCCAGAAGACCTAACGGAAACCATGCCTTAGCAAAGGGACAAACCAGCACATGTTGTGGACCTTTCATAATTCACCTCAA
>NW_027535083.1:0-432 GCF_008692635.1 Crocuta crocuta
CCTACCAGATGCAGACCGGCGGCTTTGTCCCAAGTGAGGGGAAACCTGGCTGTGATTCTTGGTTTTCTTCACAAGGGGAAGATCTGGGTGACCACCCAGACTCCTTACACTGTCCTGAAAGTCCCCTCCAGGCAGCTCCCTAGAAGCAGCCCTCACCTCTACCCTGCAGGCTGGTGAAAGAAGAAACGCTGCTGGGCAGGAGACCATTTTCTTGTCTAAAACTGCCCTGGGGAGATGTACTTCAGGTCTAGGTGGGTTCCTGGAATGCTGCTTTGGGGAAGATTTGGCCTGAACCCCACCTCCGTGCGGTTGAAACAAGGCATCCACTAGGAGCTGGGGGTGGGTCCTGTCCCCAAGACATGATGGGGTGCTTCAACCCTAGAGGCAAGCCATGCACACTCTGCATGGAGCTGAGGAGGCTCTGTCCACCCC
>NW_027535084.1:0-1008 GCF_008692635.1 Crocuta crocuta
TGCGGCCCCGCTAACGGAGGCACACTCAACTCAGCGCCCAGGGGCAACGCGGCCCGGCGAAGTCAGTGCTGGAATCACAGTATGTGAGAGGCTGCGCTGAAGGAGGGACTTCAACGTCAACAGAGAGGGGTTTCTTGCAACAGGGTGACAGAAGGTGCAGGCCTCGCCACGGGAAGAGGGCGGGGAACGAGAGAAGGGCCCCGAGGCACGTCGCACAGGGCACGCCAGCGGGACACGGGGAAGACACGGGGACCGGACTCAAGAGTCTCGTCTCCTCCCAGGGTCCTGGGTGGCGTGACCAGGACAGAAAGGCGATGAACTGAGGAGAAGAATGTAAGAGGGACGGGGAGAGGCTGTGTTTTGCCCCGTGGGTCAATCCTCGATCTGCCAGGCCTTCCTTATTCTCACACCACGACCCGGGTCCAACAGGAGAGAGCCCAGTGCAATAACCTCTCGACAGCAAACAATGCACGAAGCTAAATACTTCCTGCTAAGAATTTGATTCTTTGACGGTTATCTAACAATTAAAAACACCACTGCTACTGAACAGATTTTGAGACCTTCTAAAATGTCAAGCCTTAAACCTTCTACACAGTCCCTGTTAAAAAATTTTATTCCAGGAATGAGACAACAGACCACAGCAACACTGAAGAAAGATACATTCTCATATTACTGAACAGCTTCCCCAAATATGCAGTTATCTCTTTTGTGAAACTATTTCGGAAACATCTACTATTGGGAAAAAAAAACCATTAGACGGCTCACCAATAATCTTTAAACAGCCGTCAGGGTCAAACTCCCCAACATCCCCGGTACAGAGCCACCTCTGTCCATTTTCATCTTCAAAAAAATCAGCTTTTGTTTTTGCTTCATTTTTGTAGTATCCCATTGTCACATTTTGGCCACCAATAAGAATTTCACCCCTGGGGTGTGGTTTATCGGTATTAAAGTATCCACCTAAAAAACACAAATTATTTAGAATTAATTCAACATTTTTATCCGTATATA
>NW_027535085.1:0-234 GCF_008692635.1 Crocuta crocuta
TAACAGTAAAGGCACTTTGTTTCTTAAATGAGTGAGTTCACCAATAAGTAGGCATTATGGGCTCCAGATCAGATATTTTTCCCGTCTTCTTCCCTATAAGCACTGGTACCTTGAACAACCTGAACTCCGAGAACTCTCATCTCTAGCGGATTATTGTGCGACTGATTACTGTAGACGAGCAAGGCCTCTGTGCACCACTGAACACACAGCAGGTCTTCAAGCGTCAGCAGATGT
>NW_027535086.1:0-720 GCF_008692635.1 Crocuta crocuta
CTTTTCTTTCTTTCTTTTTTAATTTTAGGGTTGAAGTGTGCTCGAGGCTATGCAGATAACTACGGATTGAATTATTTGGTTCTTATTTCTAGAAAGTACACTGGGCCACCCGACAAGGTAGTCTGTAATGCACTCACACACTCACACCGAACACACGTGTGCACACACACACTCACACACATCGTTTTATTTTCTCCAAAATTTCCATTTTGTCATGCTTGCTGTTGAGTAGTTTATAGCTATCGCTTCTTATATATCACAAATGGTGCTGCTTCTGCCATTCAGTGATGGAGGGAAGCAGAACATAATAGCCCAAAATGATGCTATCGAAAATGCTTTTCAGAACCAGAAATTCATTGGGGAACGTTATTAAGGGTTATTAACGGGGTAAGGGCAGGCTGCCTCCCTTCTATGTTAGGATGGAGGCTAGTGACACAATGATGCTAATTACCAATGAACCACAATTGGTGGCCCTTCATTTAATTTCTCAAATTGAAAAACCAGAAGTCTTTTCACAACTAACAAATTGCCAAATTTATGACCTCTATTTAATATTAGGAACAACAACCATTTGTGTTATATTTTCTAGCTTTGTATTATGATTTCAAAGAAAGTAGCTTCATTTGATTCCCACAAATATACTGTGAGGAAGAAATGCCAGGTATTAATATACTGTTTTAAAAATAAATATATGATAAAAAAATAAAAAATAAAAAAAAT
>NW_027535087.1:0-532 GCF_008692635.1 Crocuta crocuta
CTTTTCTTTCTTTCTTTTTTAATTTTAGGGTTGAAGTGTGCTCGACGCTATGCAGGTAACGACGGACTGAATTATTTGGTTCGTATTTCTAGAAAGTACACTGGGCCACCCGACAAGGTAGTCTGTAATGCACTCACACACTCACACACATCGTTTTTTTTTCTCCAAAATTTCCATTTTGTCATGCTTACTGTTGAGTAGTTTATAGCTATCGCTTCTTATATATCACAAATGGTGCTGCTTCTGCCATTCAGTGATGGAGGGAAGCAGAACATAATAGCCCAAAATGATGCTATCGAAAATGCTTTTCAGAACCAGAAATTCATTGGGGAACGTTATTAAGGGTTATTAACGGGGTAAGGGCAGGCTGCCTCCCTTCTATGTTAGGATGGAGGCTAGTGACACAATGATGCTAATTACCAATGAACCACAACTGGTGGCCCTTCATTTAATTTCTCAACTTGAAAAACCAGAAGTCTTTTCACATCTAACAAATTGCCAAATTTATGACCTCTATTTAATATTAGGAACA
>NW_027535088.1:0-565 GCF_008692635.1 Crocuta crocuta
CGGCAGAGGAAAGTGAAGCAGACAGCAAGCAAGGCCAGGCGCTGCGTGGTCTCATCTGCCATGGCCACCAGAGGTGCGACAGTAGCAGGACAACAGGCTTAGAGCGGGAGATGCCAGCCTCTCTGGCGCTTTTATGCCTCAGCTCAGAGAGCCTCACCATCATGTCCAAAACCCAAACCCGTCCGCAAACAATAAATGCCTGCTGCCTTTGTGGATTCTCAAAGGCTTTGGCTGAAGGCCACTGAACACACCAGATGTGATTTTTTTTTTTAATGGGAGGCATTTTGGAGCCAAGCCTGGCACGCAGGGAGCCATCAGGCTGTGGGCTGCTGTTTAGGTCAACAATGAGGAATGACTGGAAAGCAAGGCGTCTGGTTGATGGAAACATACTCTGATGGCAGTGCCCAAAGACAGCTTAAGAGATGCCCTGTGCCATGGTGGTACTGCTGCCACAAGTGTGCTGCCTTAGAAGTGGGGAGTTCTCGGGGCACCTGGGTGGCTCAGTCGCTTAAGCATTTGGCTTCAGCTCAGGTCATGATCTCATCGTTCGTGGGTTCGAGCCCCA
>NW_027535089.1:0-250 GCF_008692635.1 Crocuta crocuta
TCTTCTCCACTTTTTCCTCCCATTCCCCCAGTGTTACGGAGCTCATACTGGAAGGTAGGCTGCGAAGAATAGTGTGAGGCCAAAGGCACTGCAGGGTGGATTTTATGGAAATGAACCAGAGGTAGAGAGAGGCCGTACCCAGGAGGAGGCGGTGAATTGAGATGGCTGAGGGTAAGACCTCCATGGTAAGCAAGACCATCCATGGTAAGATCAAGGAAGGAAGAGAGAGCCATATCAGTAATTGAGCCTT
>NW_027535090.1:0-880 GCF_008692635.1 Crocuta crocuta
GCCTCCTGTAAGGTCACAGGCTGGAAGGCAGAACGAGACAGACACGTGTTAATGCGGGTTAATGAGTTAATGCAGGTACACCAGGCGAGGACCTGTCTGAGGTCAGATGTGCTGACTGAGTCCTCCCGAGAGACTTTGTTTCTGGCTGGATGCTGGACACTTGGTGACGGCATTGTCATAAAACCTCGAGGAAGCCATTATATCAGTACTTGATGGGAAACTGGTGTGTCGTTAATGAATCCTTAATATTCCAGCGAAGCAACCACTAATCGTGATATTTGGTAAAGAATCCAAGTCTAAGGAGCTATTCATGCTGGAATCTGACATTGATTTATTCAGAAGGGCACTGGTGTGGGATTTTATTACTTGGCATGAGAGAGAGCTGGCTGATGTGACAGACCCGGGAGCCAATAATGCCTCAGGGATCAGTGACCGGCTGGGGGGACAGAGGGTATTGTGAAAACCGCAATATAATATTGCAGGCTCTGCTCCACGCAGGAAGGTGCCCAGGTCGGGTGTGCACCTGACACTTGGCGTCTGGGAGGAAACCGTGATAAGTCAAGTCCTTGCAGCCTGTGTGCCAGAGCCACCTGTTGTCCTGGCTTTCCAGGGTCTCCAGATGCACGATGCCAGCACCGTCCTTGAGCCACCGGGGCGGTTCTGACCCAGCTGGGTCTGCCTCCCACCCTGCTGGCACATGTCTCCGTTCCCCTCCCCTGTCTTCAGGATTCCGATCACCTTCATATCTCCTCGTCCTAAATAGTCACTCCCGGATTATTACTGTTATTTTATTTTTTAAATTTATTTCTTGGTTAATTGACATCCACGTTAGTTAGCATATATAGTGCAACAATGATTTCAGGAGTGGAGTCCTTAATGC
>NW_027535091.1:0-1360 GCF_008692635.1 Crocuta crocuta
TAATCTCAGTCATAGTTAAGCTAAGGCAAAAACCATGTGTTCCAGATTGGTTTGTTTGAGGTTTACCTGACTGTCTTATGGCAGTTATGAAAAGAACATTTCTTTGTGCTTGTGTTAGGAGGTGAGTAATGGATGGTGATCTTTCCCAGTTTTTAGAAATGAATTCAGACATGATTGACGTTTAGGCGGTCTGTGAAAAATAATCTGGTGATCAGTAGGTGACCGAAGTCCACTTACCTCAGGACATGAGTCAGGCTCCCAGAAGGCTGGGGAATCTAGTTTAGTTTCAAATCAACATTTAGGGATTCTTCCTCTGTAGTCTGAGCCAAACACATTAGACCCTACTTGCCTTTGCTAAGAGTAAACCAGCCTAACCTTATTTTAGAAGAGTATAGGACCCAGGTGAATTATCTCTAGAGCATTTGTTCAAAGTGTCCGTGTCTGGACAGTTTGTGCAGTTTGTGATATTGTATGCAGACTCAGAGGTTTGCTGGAAAGAATTTTTTAGTGGTGGCATTTTGAGAGTGTGTCCCTTTATACTTTTCCTGTGTTTCGGAGTTACAAAGACATTTTTCACATGCTGCAAATTAGTTTTAGTGCAGTGGCTACAGTGGCCATGTCAGTCACTGTTGCAGTTAACAGTGGGGAAAAAGGATAATTTGCAGCAGATAGTTAACAAGTTATTCTTAAATCCAGATCACCAGTTTTCTGTGCCTCGTTAGAAAATAAGGTGTAACTTCTAACAGTAATGAATCTTTGCTTATGCTATCTTTTTTATATAAAAATAGCACATGTCCCTGCAGACCTTGTTTTTCACTGTTCCCAGAAGGTCAACAAACTGGGGCCCGGTTGGTGCCTGGTCAGCAGGGACTTTGTTGACAATCCAGGGCACAGAGGTGGTGAAACTTTTCTCCTGGGGACACTTGTGGTGTGAGGGAGTCACTAGCTCCTCTCCCCTTCTTCCTTGTGAGTGCCTGGTCCTGGCCAGGGCTCGACACTCATTTCTTGGTGCTTGCTTGGCTTTAAACAACCATCTAGTATGAAGCTCCCTTTTCTTTGGCCACAAATCATTGATATGAGTCAGAATAATTGTACATGTTGATGGATATTTTCAAGTTTATTCTTGGAGGTAGGGATTTAGGGTAAGTGAAAAAGTGAGAATTTTGACCCGAGCCTAGGGCTCTTTTTTTAGAGTATTTTCCTGTGGGTTGTCCAAGCAGCAGCATTTTCCTTGAAGTTTCACTAAGTTGTAACTTCTGGAAACTGCTTATTTTAAGCATTAAAAAGTTTCTTTGTTGTTTATTAATTTATTTTTTAAAAATTTTTTATGTTTATTCATTTTTTAAAAATGTTTTTATTT
>NW_027535092.1:0-533 GCF_008692635.1 Crocuta crocuta
TACAGGTAACAAATGTGTGAGGCAGGGTGGCAGGGCATTTACTCCATGTATAAGAGACAGCTAACACTGCTCAGCCCTTGGCTGCCCATGCACAATGGCTTCCAGTGCTGCCAGGCCTCAGGAGGAGCTGGGGAGCTGATTTTCTGGGTGAAATCATCCATGGTTTAAAGTTTGTCAACAAATTCAAATAAAGGGAGGGAAATCTGGTGGCCTCTGACCTCTTATGTAATCCAACTGCCTCATTTTATAGATGGGAAAACTGAAGCCTAAGGAAGGGAATGGACTTGCCGTGGACATTTCAGGAGGCAACTCGGGCCAAGGTAAGTCTGTCAATTCTGAATCTTGGAATCCCAAAAGTAACTGGGCAGAGCCACTTCCAAGAGCCCCTCAGCCCCATTTAGCAGGGGCTTGGGTACCTGCAACAGGAGAAGGGTCATGGACTTGCCCATTTCCACCATGCTACAGAGAGCCTACATGGCCCTGTTCCTATTCTGGAGCCTCAAACACAAAGTCTTAGGACTTTCTTTCTTTCT
>NW_027535093.1:0-936 GCF_008692635.1 Crocuta crocuta
ACAACAAGAACAGATCAACGAAACAAGGAGGTAGTCATTTAAAAAAAATAATAAAGCTGATAAACCTCTAGCCAGACTTATCAAAATGAAGAGGAAGGACCCAAATAAATAAAATAGTAAATGAGAGAGGAGAAATAACAACTGACACCAAGGAAATACAGTTATAAGAGAATTTAATAAAAACTCTATGCCAACAAATTGGACAACCGAGAAGAGACAGATAAATTCCTAGAAACATAAACTATCAAAACTGAAACAGGAAGAAATACAAAATGTGAATAGACTGATTTTCAGCCATGAAACTTAATCAGGAATCAAGAGACTCCCAACAAACCAAAGTCCAGGATGAGATGGTTTCACAGGCAAATTCTACCAACCATTTAAAAAAGAGTTGATATCTACTCTTCTCAAACTGTTCCAAGAAATAGAAAAGGAAGGAAAACTTCCAAATTCATTCTATAAGGCCAGTATTACCCTGATACCAAAATCAGATAAAGACACCACAAATAAAGAGAACAACAGGCCACGATCTTTGATGTACACGGATGGAAAAATCCTCAACAAAATACTAGCAAACCAAATCCAACAATACATTTTAAAGATCATTCACAGAGAGAAGGGTGATTTATTCCTGGGTTTCAACGGTGGTTCAATATTCACAAATCAAAAAATATGATCATCACGCTAATAAAAGAAAGGATAAGAACCACATGATCATTTCAATAGATGCAGTAAAAGCATTTGACAAAGTAAAACATCCATTCATGATAGAAACTCTCAACAAAGTAGGTTTAGGGGGAGTATACCCCAACATAATAAAAGCCATATATGAAAAACTCATAGTTAATATCATCCTCCATGAGACCTTTTCATCTATGATCAGGAATAAGACAGGAGGGTCACTCTCATCACTATTATTCAAGTACTGAAAGTCCA
>NW_027535094.1:0-791 GCF_008692635.1 Crocuta crocuta
GTTAAGATATTGCCTGCAGAGATTATGTGAGATGACAGGAGTGGGTGAGGTACCCCACTGAGAACCCACATAAAGGTGTATTGTGTTCCTTTAAAGGTGAAGGCTAAGGGCGCCTGGGTCGCTCAGTAGGTTAAGCGTCCAACTTCAGCTCAGGCTTATGATCTCATGGCTTGTAGCTTGAGCCCTGTGTCAGGCTCTGTGGTGACAACTCGGAGCCTGGAGCCTGCTTGGGATTCTGTGTCTCCCTCTCTTCCTGCCCCTCCCCTGCTTGTGCTCTGTCTCTCAAAAATAAATAAACATTAAAAACATTTTGAAAAGATGATTAAGTACAGCTGAGAGACTGCTGAAATAGGCACTGAATAGAACATATTAGCCAAATACCTTGCTATGACTGCAAAGTATTTACGACTGATGGAATCAATAATTTCAATAACATTGCCTATGGAATTTTAACGGGTGGGACCATGATATGAAAGGCATGAAAATTCACACTCAGGTGCCCTTCCTGTGCTCCAAGGTTAAGAACTCAGTCAAATTTGACTGTTAAATGTTATCGGGTCAGACTGCCCACGTGGACTAGAGGATGTTTTAGAGCAATGAATGCTTTGGCGATGGACAATTTGGGCAACATAAGAGTTCTGATGGTTAAGGCCACTCATATCTATTTGTCTCTATTTTCTTCTGGCTGTTTTCCTCAGCTTGCCTGGTTGCGGGCCAGAAGGGGAGGAGGAAGGAATGAGGCTGTACCTAGTAAGCATCACAATAGTAGTGAGACATCACAAACGGGATCA
>NW_027535095.1:0-634 GCF_008692635.1 Crocuta crocuta
GACGTTCTGAAGCCGCACGTGGGGACACAACCCTGCACAGCACACCGCAAAGTCAGGGTCCCATGAACACACGCACGGTAGGCGGCCAAGGAGGGTGTGCCAGAGAAGTCACACGCGCTAGGGCAGAACACGCAGGGATGCCTCAATTATTAAAACCAGTGGGCCTCAGAACTCCAAACTCATTTAAGCCCGGGCTCTATTTTAATCATCTCGGAAGACTGGAATCTGCACCGTCTGGGCAGCTATGGCGTGTCCCCCGCCTGCTAGCACCATCTGCTGCACCATCTGCGACTCCCCTGGACACGGCACTCTGACCCCGGTCGTTAATGCGCTGAAGGGAAAGGACCGCATGGTCCCCGTATTAGCACAAGGCTACCAAGTCTCCGCCAGCGTCTGCATCCCCATGGACCCATTTTCCACGGGCCACAGTCCAACGGGAGTCGTCAGTGAAGAGACAGAGGAGGGAACATGATATGCGCTCCATGGAGGGCGGGAGCTGGCGTGTGACTGAGGCGATGACAGGGCTAGTGACTTGTATCCGTTCACACTGCACCTCCCGGCATTCCCCTATCCACATGCACACACAGAGACACGCACGCACACACAGACACATGCACAGACGTGTGTGTGCACA
>NW_027535096.1:0-1124 GCF_008692635.1 Crocuta crocuta
TGTGTAACATTAACAGTACACACACACACACACACACACACACACCTAAGTTCTGGTGGCCTGATTTTGTTTTCATCATTACGACATATTGCGGGCCTACAATACAAACAGGGCATGGATCCTTCCAAAGCTTTGATACACATTGAGGAGTTCCCTTCAGAATAATACCAATTTACCTTCCTACCAGTAGAGGGAGCCAGTGCCCACTTCCTCCACTGTTACACTCTTTCTAATCCTTCCCCAAAGTATAAGCAAGAGATAAATAAATGTTATTTGTTGATTTATATTTCTTATTTTACTAATGAGTAAGTATAATGACTACTTATGTTATGGATTTTTTCCTTTTTATTCAGTTACAAAAGGCTAGCGGCTTTTAGTCAATACTTAGCAAACATTTTTGGGATTCTGTCAACTTCCAATGTATTCATGGTGCTTTTTGTCATACAGAAGTTTTCTGTTTGTAGTCAAAGATGACAAGCATCTAGCCATCTTTTCCTTTACGACTTCTGTCTCCGGGAAGGTTTGCAGACATGACTGGAGCATTATCAAAATTTTGCTATGTGGAAGTCCGAGCCGTGACGCCACTGGGGTAACCCAGGGAATTGGCAAAAGGAATAAGACAAAGACAAGGGAGAGAAAGAGCCAACAGCATTTAGCAAGTAAGTGGGTGTGGAGGGAGAAAAAACTCAGAGATGACCCCACAGTTTTGAGCCTGGGTATCACAAGGACACTAATGTCATGAGCACAGCATAGCACGGAGCAGAGACATGCAGAACCAGGGTGCTGGAAGGTATCAGCACTGGAGAGAGAGTTGTAAGTGTGGCCTGCTACCTGGTGAAGCCTGCAGTGAGGTGACAGCCCACAGAAAGAGTGTCAGCAAAGAACAGATGGTTGGGACAGATAGAGGATGAGGAAACAGGGAGGACTGAGAAGGAGCAGCCAGATAAACAAAGGAGAGTGAGCAGAATAATGTTGCAGAAGGGAGCTTGGACAGGCCACTAGAGTAAGAAGACACCCATAGAAGTATGCCATGGAGCCACGAAAAGGGACTTATACTGGTAAATAAAGCATTTTCCCTGAGCTTTTTTTTTTTTTAAGTTTATTTATTTTGAGAGAGAGAGAAA
>NW_027535097.1:0-618 GCF_008692635.1 Crocuta crocuta
GAAGATATCGAGAATGGTGACAATGGTGCCCATGTTTCTTTTCCCTGTTGTCCCCTCACTGTAGGCTCTGGCACAGAGGGTCGCCTGGGAGCCGCCTCCTCGGTCCCTCCTTGCCCTCCTCTCCTCCATCTACCTACTCCCTTTCCTGCCAGGCTTTGCTTGCTTTCTTTAAGCAAACTATTTATCTGTGTTTTTCTAGAGTTTTTCAAACATGCTGGGCAGCTGTCACCTGGGTACTTGCTGAACACTTCCATCTTCCAGCAGGCCTCTGTTTCCTCCGGTGGAAATTCTGACAAGATCAGACCCCCATGAGGAGTCCTCACTTATATAATATCAAACACACGCGTGTAGCAACCACTCAGATTTAAGAAGTGTTAACTTTAGGCTATATTGACTTCAGAGTCTTCAAAAAGGGCAGAACCCACTAAGATGGGAATAAAAAATGGTAAACAATCAACGTTGGAGAGAATGTGGAGAAATTGGAACCTTTGTGCACTCTTGGTAGGAATGTAAAAGGGTGCAGCCACTGTGGAAAATCAGGATGGTGATGCCTCAAAAAGTTAAACACAATTACTGCATGACTCAGCAATTCTGCTCCTAGCCGTGCACCCAAAGGAA
>NW_027535098.1:0-929 GCF_008692635.1 Crocuta crocuta
GTTGAGGATCTTGTCCTGACCTGCTTTTAGTGCCTTCGTGGAACAGCTTGACTGGATCCAGCTGTCCTCTGCAGGTGGTCACACCGAACCCTCAGAGGGCACAGCGCAGACGGCGGTGGGTGGACCTCTCACCAACACTGTATTGCAGACTCTCAGCTGGCCCTCAGAGCCACATAGCTGTCAGCCAGACTTTCACCAGCCAGAGCCTTTGGGGGCTACATCCCTGCCACTTTGAGACCTTACCCCTCAGTCAACAGCAGCTGGGTACATATGCCTGGCCACCCTCCCTCTTTATCTCAGTTCACCCATTCTCTCCGGGCAACCAATCATGCTGTACCATATTCCCCTACTGGCCCCCAAGACCTCTGTTCATACCAATTCATGCCTGTAGGGCATCTGGAGAAATTCTCCAGATGACCAACCCCTATACTTTAAATTCTAGTCTGAGCTTATCAAAGATCTGTTATGTACTCCTAGAGCAAAGTCTTACTTTCCAGATATGCTGGGGAACGGGAAGCTTGACTAGCTCATATCATTGACCTGCATTCATCCATTGCTAAGAATATGCTAAGCCTACCATAGGCAGGATTTAATTGAAGGCATAGGAAAGAATATGAAAAAGACTATATTATTATTTTTATCCAATCATGTTTCTATTACCTGGCCTCATCTCTTGCCCAAGATGAATTATGTCATATGCAAGTGTCTGTCCCAAACAGGAGTTTTAGAATACAGGTGTCTGTAAGACTGTCACTCAATCCCTGTGCATGGCTGGACCACAAACCAAAAATTTAGGAGGTAGGGGGTGGCCACAGTTGGCCTTATTATTGGGAAAAGGAAATCCAAGCGTTAGAAGGATAGCTGAATGAATGAGGAATGTAGAGAGAAAACGGGAGAGATAGTGAGTATTTTTGGGTTTCTTTTTTTTT
>NW_027535099.1:0-794 GCF_008692635.1 Crocuta crocuta
GCCACTGTGATGGGGTTTGTGGTTGGGACGCAGAGACTTTGATTCTATGCCATCTGCTGCCTCAGCTGAGAATACGTAAAGGTGCCTGGGACCTTCCTTCATTGAGGAAATGTTGCCAGAGCATCGCCAGGTGCATTGCCAGGACACAAGGTGACACGAGGAAGGGATAGTCCTACCCCGTCTGGAACAGATACAACAATCAAGATGGTGACAGGACACAAGGTGACACGAGGAAGGGATAGTCCTACCCCGTCTGGAACAGATACAACAATCAAGATGGTGACAGGACACAAGGTGACACGAGGAAGGGATAGTCCTACCCCGTCTGGAACAGATACAACAATCAAGATGGTGACAGGACATAAGGTGACATGAGGAAGGGACTGTCCTACACCGTCCGGAACAGATACAATCAATATGGTGCCAGGACACAAGGTGACCCAAGGAAGGGACCGTTCTACACCGTCCGGAACAAATCCAACAATCAACATGGTGACAGGACACAGGTGACACGAGGAAGGGACCGTCCTACACTGTCTGGAACAGATAGAACAATCAAGATGGTGACTGGAGCTGAGAATGAGCTTTGCCAGAGGGTGACAGGTTTGAGCGTGGTCTTCTCTGAGGAGGAGGGAGGCGCTGGGACGAGGGTGTGACTGATATGTCGAAGGTCCATCAAGGGAACAGGAAGCCTGGACCTCAGGGAGGGCCAGCTGAGTGGTGAGGCCAGGGGGATGGGTAGGGGCTCAGGGGCCACAGGAGAGTCACATGTGGCCCCTGGGAGAATTTCATCT
>NW_027535100.1:0-1132 GCF_008692635.1 Crocuta crocuta
CATCCCATTTACGCTTATGTTTGGTTTCTGTATCTGTGGAATAAGGTGTGTGAACCTAGAAATTCCCCAACCCATGCACTATGAGAAGATTTAAAAAAAAATTTTCCAACACAAGTTAATAATACTGACGTTACACGTTGGATATGAGCAAACACTTACTGTGTACCACCTAAGCTGGTACAGTGTCTCTATATTATAGCAAGATGTAGAGGAGTAATTTGCCCAGGACCATTGAGCAAGTAAGTGATGGGTCAGATTCTGAAGTCTGTGACAACTTCCAAAGAGACAACACCCCTTTCAGCACCCACATGCCTCCAGTGCCCTCCAGCCCCCAGCCACCATGCTTGTCCTAGGGTTGTTCCAATGACCAACACTCCCAAATGAGGTTGTTTCTCTTGAATGTCCTATTGCCCAAAGCCATATAGACTCTATAAAACACTATTTATGAGCCTAGGTTGCCACCCACCCAAATACAGATGTGCTGAGTTCTCAGAGAAACCTCTGTCTCTAACCAACTGAAATTCATTAAATCTGAGAAGTATTCATAGTTCCACCTGACTTGCTAATATTTTTAATTAAACATATATTCTTGTTTTCAAAAGTCTTCAGGAGATGTACAGGAATGTTGTCTCCTGGGAGCAAGAGGGAGTATTATGTTTCCTTCTCAAAATTGAGAGGTATTATATATGTGCGAATGCACATGGAAGTATTTGCACAATGCTGGCTAAAACCATTTGCTGAGAAAGGGTAAGGCTACTTAAACTACTTGGCTCCCGCTGTGTCGATGCTTTGTTAGTTAATACATCCATGAAACTGAGATGACGCTCCACACTTGGTGGTTCTCAACTTTGGATGCAGTTTAGAAACTCTATAGAGAGTTAAAAACTCCACCTCTCACTCCAGACTCATTAAATCAAAATCTCTCTCTTGAAGTGAGAACCAGAACAGCAATTTTAAATCTCCCCAGTTCATTCTGAGGTGTGGCCAAGAGTTCTGCATCGTAAGGCAAGAATTTAATTTTGTTACTTTACTTTCATTTGGGGGATAAACTTGTCCATGCTATCAAGTCTTATAAAGACAAAGAAAGATGGCTTTAAAAAGAGGGTAATCATTAATGTTTAATAATTAAACT
>NW_027535101.1:0-360 GCF_008692635.1 Crocuta crocuta
GACCTAAGCGAAAGTCGGACGCTTAACCGACTCAGCCACCCAGGCCCCCCAAAAAAAACTTTAAAAAAATATAAAATAAGGGCATCTGGGTGGCTGAGTCGGTTAAGCGTCCGACTTCGGCTCAGGTCATGATCTCACGGTTTGTGGGGTCAAGCCCCGCATCGGGCTCTGTGCTGACAGTGTGTGAAGCCTGGAGCCTGCTTCAAATTGTGTGTCTCCCTCTCTCTCTGCCCCTCCCCAACTCACTTTCTGTCTCTCTTGAAATAAAGATATAAAAAAAATTTTTTCAATATATATATAAAATAAAATAAAATCGGTGCCTGGGTGGCTCAGTTGGTTAAGCATCTGACTTTAGCTCAG
>NW_027535102.1:0-560 GCF_008692635.1 Crocuta crocuta
AAAATATATGAATATATTATATATACTATATATAATAAAACATATATAAATATATATAATAAAATATACATACAATAAAAACAGTGACTTTCTAGTAGTTTGCACGTATAACATGAATAACTACACAGCTTTGTTATAAGTGCTGGAAATTACTGAAGCAACTCAAGATGTGTGAGTGTACATTATACAGTATATCAGTACTATTCAATAGAACTTTTCTCTGTTGATGGGAATATTATACATTGAATTGAACAGAGTAATTCAAAATTTGAATTTCACTTCATTTCAATAGCCACATATGGCAAGTGGCCACTCTAGTGGACAGCACTAGGTAGAACTAGATGAACACTATAATTTTTTTAGTTTTGTTTCTAATAATTAATTTCCCTGCTGTACTCTTTATCTTTATGATTTATTTTATTACTGGAAGTCTGTTTTATAAAGAGGATAAATGGTGAAATTAAATTACTTGCGATAATTCTGTAATTATGAAAGAAAAAATGTTAAGGGATATGTGCTGAGGTATTTAGGACTGAAGTCTGTAACTATGGAATTAGATG
>NW_027535103.1:0-227 GCF_008692635.1 Crocuta crocuta
CCCAAAAAATAAGAGCCCTGGACCTGATGGCTTCCCTGGGGAATTATACCTGGTATTTAAAACAGAATTAATACCCATTCTTCAAAAGCTATTCCAAAAAATAGAAATCGAAAGAAAACTTCCAGACTCAAATTATGAAGCCAGCATCACTCTGATTCCTAAGTCAGACAGAGATCCAGCAAAAAAATAAGAACTACAGGCCAATATCCTTGATGAATACGGATGCA
>NW_027535104.1:0-742 GCF_008692635.1 Crocuta crocuta
ACGCTTAACCGACTAAGCCACCCAGGCGCCCCATGAATCTGCTGATTTTAAAACGGGGAAGTTATCCTGGATGATCTGGGGGCATAATCACAGAGGTGGAGAGGGAGGCAGAAGGGGAAGAACCAGAGGGACGAACAGACTTGGCCTGATGTTGGCTTTGATGGTGGAGGCAGGGGTCATGGGCCAAGGGAAGCGACTGGACCCTAGGAGCTGGGAAAGGCCAGGAAACAGGTTCTCTTCTAGAACCTCCAGAAAAGAATGCAGCTTTGCCGACACCTTGATTTTAGCTTCGTGAGACCCACCTTGGACTTCCAGACAGAACTGTGAGATAACAGATTTGCACCGTTTTAAGCCACTATGTTTGTGGTGACTTGTTACAGTAACAACAGGAAATAAAGACACCAGGTCACGTGCAGGTGAGATCCCAGCTCACTCCAGCTTCACCATCCAGACTCATGAGAAGATTTCGGTCCCTCGAGTCTTCAAGTTTCCCAGCTGAGGCCCCAGAGAGGAGCTGCTTCCACTCTGCCTGGCCTAAATTCCTGACTCACAAAATCTAGAAGCCTAATAAAATGCTTGTTTTTATGCCATGAAGCTTTGGGGTGGTTTGTTATGCAGCCTAGTAACTGGAGCAGGGACCTATCCTCGACTTGAACCAGATGCAACTGGAGAAAATTGCACACATTGCTGAACCCAGAGCTCCCATCCCATCATTAGTAGAATTTTTTTTTAAATGTTTTAT
>NW_027535105.1:0-209 GCF_008692635.1 Crocuta crocuta
TTTCTGGATTTGGCCCTTTCCCTGCGGGGCTTTCTTCTGGGGGTGCCTTGATTGCTCTGCCAAAGCGGCAGCTGATAAATCTGTCTGTTTTTGCATCTTTCGGCGTTCTTCCTTCCGTGCTGCCTGGTCACGGTTAACGAACACCTGGGTCGCTACTTCTAGTGACTGACTGATATTCATGCCAGTGAAACCTTCTAGTTTCTGCAGCT
>NW_027535106.1:0-255 GCF_008692635.1 Crocuta crocuta
AATTGCCTTAGACACAACTTCCCAGGCAATCCCCTTGGGGCAATTACAGGACCCCTGCCGAGCTCTGGGGGTGGGGTCAGAATTGCTGCTTCCTTCTCTGGGTCTGGCTGGTGAGCATGGGCGGGGGCTTGCCTGCCCCGGTGCGTTGAGCCCGAACC
Organism: Crocuta crocuta; assembly: GCF_008692635.1. Classification (NCBI taxonomy): domain Eukaryota; kingdom Metazoa; phylum Chordata; class Mammalia; order Carnivora; family Hyaenidae; genus Crocuta; species Crocuta crocuta. The sequence continues at coordinate 159 of NW_027535106.1, forward strand.
CGCTGGAGTGAAGAAAACCAGGTCCCTCTATGGCTCGTCACCCGAAATACGATCTCACAGGCAAATTTCCCAGTTTTTAGCTCTTTGCCTTCCCTCT
>NW_027535107.1:0-226 GCF_008692635.1 Crocuta crocuta
GAGAAAATTCCACATGTCAGGGAAGAAACCAGAAAAGGATATCAGAAATGGAAAAATGCATAAAATTGAGTGGGTGCCTGGGTGGCTCAGTCAACTAAGCCTCTGACTCTTGGTTTTGCTCAGGTCATGATCTCACATTCATGACTTTGAGCCCCAAGGCTGCCTCCGTGCTAACAGCGCGGAACCTGCTTCGGATTCTCTCTCTGCCTCTCAGTCAGCTTCTTCT
>NW_027535108.1:0-333 GCF_008692635.1 Crocuta crocuta
GGTATATATGTATTTATAATTGCTATAGTCTCTTGATGAATTGATACTTTATTACTATATAATTACCTTCTTGCATCTTCTTTCTTTCTTTCTTTTTTGGATTTCAAGTCTATTTTGTCTCATCTAAGTGTAGCTACACTTTTTTTTCTTCCCATTTTCATGGAATATCTTGTTTCATCCCTCTACTTCGAGCTTATGTGGGTCCTTAAAGATGAAGTAAACCTCTTGCAAGCAGTATATACTTGGGTCTTATATTTATTGATTCACCACTCAATGCTTTCTGATGGTAGAGTTTAATTCATTTACATTTCAGTAATTACTTATAGGTAAGGA
>NW_027535109.1:0-217 GCF_008692635.1 Crocuta crocuta
GGGTTTTGATGGTTTCCTGTCTCACATTCCGGTCCTTCATCCATTCTGAGTCTATTTTTGTATATGCTGTGAGAAAGTGATCTCGTTTCATTCTTCTGCATGTTGTTCAGTTCTCCCAGCACCATCTGTTAAAGAAGCTGTCTTTTTTCCATTGGATACTCTTTCCCACTGGGTCAAAGATTAATTGGCCATACATTTGTGGGTCCAATTTTGAGTT
>NW_027535110.1:0-289 GCF_008692635.1 Crocuta crocuta
TTTTTTTTTAATTTCTTTAATGTTTATTTATTTTTTAGGAATAGGCAGAGAGAGATGCAGAGAGAGAGAGAGAGACAGAGTTCAAAGCAGGCTCCAGGTTCTGAGCTGTCAGCACAGAGCCTGACCCCAGACTTGAACTCAGGAACCACAAGATCATGACCTGAGCGGAAGTTGAAGTCAGACCCTTAACCGACCGAGCCACCCGGGCGTCCCTGATTCCCCAAATTTAAGAAAGTTTTCAGTCTTAATGGGCAGAAGACATGAACAGACACTTCTCCAAAGAGGACAT
>NW_027535111.1:0-506 GCF_008692635.1 Crocuta crocuta
CTGATGGTCCTTCATGAAGCAGAGCGCGAAAAAGAAAGACGAGCCGTCCTGCACACCAGCTTCGAATCAGCCGTGACTCACTCGTTTATGTAACAAATGTTTCTGAGTGTTTACCATGTTTGGTGAATAACAGATAAATTCCTGCTCTCACGGAACAAACAGTTGAGGGAGAAGGATCAACATCAAGACCACCGTCTTTTTCCTTGACCCTTGGTGTCCATTGCAAAAAGGTGCCTAGCAATGAGCAGACTTGAATTAATGGAGTGATCATTCGATCCGGACAATCAGGTGCAATAGACTTAGTCTTACTGGTGGCAAACCCGTACTCACATTTGATGTGGGCATTCAGTAAGAGCACGAGGCTGAGAGAGAGAACTCCTGCTCCATTTTTCCTCCGTGAAAATCAGTTGTAATTACCGGGACACCTGGGTGGCCTCTGACTGTTGGCTTCCGCTCAGGTGATGATCTCACAGTTCATGAGTTCAAGCCCCACATTGGGCTCTGCG
>NW_027535112.1:0-237 GCF_008692635.1 Crocuta crocuta
ACCGTATTTGCCAAATACCTGCACGCCAGGTCCCCTCGCGCCAACCGGTCCCGGGGGGCTCAGCGCACAGACTGCTTCTTTGTTCTGGCTCCTGGCGGCTGGACTTCAGAGCAGCGGCATGCCTGCCGCCATTGTGGCTCCCAGGGGGCTGGGGCCCCTGAAAGAGTTGCGCAGACACCGGACGTCCGCGCTCCTGACTGGCTGGAACTCGAGAGGGAAGGCAAAGAGCTAAAAACT
>NW_027535113.1:0-254 GCF_008692635.1 Crocuta crocuta
GCCGGCCCGCTACGGGGAGAGGCGGGAGCAGGGGAGAGTCGGTCTCTCCGCGCCTCGCCTCGGCCGGCGGCTCCGGACTCTGCCGCGCGCCCGCCCGCAGGGCCCTGCTCACCTGCCCGCTCTCCAGGTGCGCTGCAGAGAGCGAGGCCGCACTGTGGAATGAAGGGACGGCAGGAGGGGTGCGGGCCCGAGAGAGGCGGGGGCGCGGCAGGGGTGACTCGGGCCGGGACAAGTTGGGGGGCGCGCGGCGCTGA
>NW_027535114.1:0-1131 GCF_008692635.1 Crocuta crocuta
CGCCCCTTGGGTGCCCTGACACACACACACACGCACACACACACAGACAGACACACAGACACACGCACACACAGACACACGCACACGCGCGCGCACACAGACACACGCACACACAGACACACACAGATACAGGCACACGCACAGACACACGCACACACACGCACGCGCGCGCACAGACACAGACACACACACAGACACACACGCACAGACACACGCACACACACACGCACACACACAGACACAGGCACACGCACAGACACACGCACACACACGCACGCGCGCGCACACAGACGCACACGCACAGACACGCACACACAGACGCACACACACACAGACACACACACAGACACAGACAGACACACACACAGACACACACACACAGAGACACAGACACACGCACAGACACACAGACACACACACGCGCACACGCGCACACACGCACATCCACTGGACCCAGTGCTGACGGGGGCGCTGTGGCTCTTAGTCACCGTGTAGAACCAATGAATGAAGGGAATTGTTTCTTTTTAAAACATTTATTAAAAAAGATTAATCATGAACAAATACATGTAACACAAAATGGAGCCTCTAAATCAATTTTTTAAGTGTGTAGTGAATGGTGTTAAGTACGTTTGCACTGTTGTGCAGCCGTCCCCACCATCCCTTGCCAGAACTTTCCGTCTTCCCAAACTGAAGCTCTGTCCCATGAACGCTAACGCCCGAACACCCCTACCCCGATGCCCACCGTCCACCGCCCTGTCTCCGCGGGTCTGGAGCCCCCAGGGACACGTGGGAGTGGCCCGCGCAGGACGTGTCCTTGTGTGTCTGGCCCCTATCACTCAACATCTCGCCTCCGGGTCCGTCCCTGCTGGAGCAGGTGTGAACATCTTCCTCTCTGAGGCTGAAGAACATTCCAGAGTGGAAGGTATTTTGTGCTCCTTTGCCCTGACCACGAGGTCACTGAGGTAAAGCATAGTCTTTTTTAAAAATTTGTTTATTCCCAGGCCCTGTGCTGGAATCTGGCTCTGAATAAGCGCGACTCAACACGTATTTGAGGAAGAAATGAAGAGAGGCCACATCTCTGGGTTTGTGTCCGGCTTCGCCACGTGCTGGCCGGTGGCCTCAGGCGGGGGG
>NW_027535115.1:0-1278 GCF_008692635.1 Crocuta crocuta
TTTAACTCACGGCTGTTTACTGTTACATAAATATGTCCCCTTAATTTGAAGACCCCAATAATCTCTTACAACAGTGAGTTTCATTATAGCATATAAGAACTCAGAGTAAGAAATATATTTTATATCATGACCCAGTGTATTTGTACATAATCACACCTACATCCACATCCCTGCTGCACATGAATGCATAAATAAAACAACAGTTTCACAAAGTAATATATAGCCTTACTCCATGTAATGAATTGTTGTATTTTCTATTCCATTCCATTATTTAAGAAAAATAACTCTCTATATTAATTCTACTGCCTATAGAATCAGTGGGTTACAATTCTCATTTCAAAAACTTTTATTTTAAGGTATCTCTGACCTGGGCTGTCACTCTCATAGGATAGTATAGACATTACAGAGTGGTATGCAACCTTTCAGTAATGTTCAGAAAATGAGTGCAGCTCAAATTTTATTCGTGACAAGTATACTATATGTATTTATAGTATATTTTTTCTGTGGGATTCCCACCAAGGAAAGAAAGTAAGGTTGGAGTTAGGGGACAAATTTTCTCATGTTTGATTGCTTTTCAACAGTTTTAATTGTCAACCTTAGTGAAGATTCCCTGGAGAGAAAATTAGCTATAAGTAGCAGTAGGTAAGATGCTGGCTCACTCAGGAGTTGTAAGTTATGTGAAACAACCATTTCCAAGTACAATTCTTCATTGAAGAAGGGTGTAGGAGCCTCAGTGTACCACATTTGGCTCGGCAGATGAGGAATGACTTACTGTCCCATTATCAGAAGGTCCTTAAATCTTCTATTTTATGAACACCTAGTACCTACAAATCACCTGCTTGTACTGAGCACATCACCTCCTTTATGTCTTAGTGATCTAAGGGTGAAAATGTCAGAAGACATCTTGTTTATTTGGTAGCCTCTTATCTATTTAGGCTATTTAGGTGATTCTTCTGACCACGCTACTTTTCTAGGCCTAAAGGAAATCTCTCTAGGGTCCTTATTACCTTCAGGGATTCAGAAACACTAAAATCTTTACACAAGATGATTCATATGAATTCCAGAAAAATGAAAATCTCTACTTTCTTTAATGATACCTGTGGAAGAAGAACAAGCCTTAGGCTTTCATAATGTACACCAATATTTTCTTTTCTGCAAAATACTGATTGGATCTCTCTTAAATTATTCCTGCTTAAATCCGAACATAATTTCTCATTTTCTCTATGGAGGTGGAAAACAATTGCTCGTCACCACTTTTGTAAAAACAAAAAAAAATAC
>NW_027535116.1:0-782 GCF_008692635.1 Crocuta crocuta
GCAGGGCGGGAGAGCCGTGCCTCTCTTCCTGGTTACGCAGCTGATGGGAACAGCCTGGCAGATCACAGGCTCAACACACCTCCAATTCCTCAGTCTCTGACTTGCCCCTCTTTGTTCTCTGCTGATGATGCAGTCCTCCAGTCTACAGCTCGATGACCTGATGTCCAGGGAAGCTTCTGGGGTCACTGAGGACAGGGGGCCAGCAGATAGGCAGACTTGCCCTGGGGGCTTGATCAGGAGCCTCTCCGATGCCTGGGTCACAGGGGAAGGCTCCCTGGCCCTGCCGGTGACAGCAGGGAGCTGGGGGCCCTCCCTGCCGGGGGTCTTGCTCAAGGGCAAATCCCTGAATCGCTCTGCACCAGCCATAGGGCCCTCCTGGACTGGAGCGCCCAGCTCGGTGTTCTCTCGGCTTCCTCTCCTGCTTTCCTCCCATCCTTTTCTACTTAGTCCCCCACCCTGCTAGGGACAGTCCGTCTCACATCGCTCTCCGGCCTGGAACAGTCCAATCCCACTTAGGAACGTGTGAGCCCCAAGAGAGGAGATCAGGCCTTTCTTGCCCTTCGCGGTATCCAGAGCTTAGCACACTTGTCCCGTCAACCTATGCAGCGAGGAACTCAACACATCTGAGCTGTGGGACAGGGGCGGCCACACCTGCCTTTTAAGGCGCATCTGAGGACTCATACAGTGAGCGGAGGGGTCCCTGGAGGCTCAGTCGGTTAAGCATCCAACCTTGGCTCAGGTCATGATCTCGTGGTTCGTGGGTTCAAGCCTCGCGTCGGGCT
>NW_027535117.1:0-654 GCF_008692635.1 Crocuta crocuta
TAAGGTGACATGGGGCAATTCCAGGCAATATCATGAAACCGGTGTTTTTTTCCCTCACTGCTCTCCAGCTTCCCCTTCCTGCCCCAGTTTTTTCTCAGTCTGGACCTCCATCAAGTGTAGAAATGTAATGAGGGGCATGATTCCCATATGATCATTTATATCTGCCGGCTTGCTGACATGCGACGTGGACAGTGTGGGTCCTGCAGCCCTGACACTCAAGTCTCTCGTCTCTCAAGTCTCCCATGATGGAGCACAAGGTTCACCCCTCTTTTAGCAATTTCAGGTGTAAGCAGGAGAGAAGATTCTGTGCACTTCTTGGAGCCTTGGGTCCTTTGTAAAATGGGGATGAAGACCTCCTCCCTCACCGGTTGTGGGAGAAACAGACAGCAACACCAGACACCTTTCGCTGAGCTCTATGTGTCAAATCAGTGATGAGGGCTTTTGCCAGCATTCCAGGACTCCCTGACGTCCAGGAACAGACTCCGTGGATTTCTCCTCTGCACTGTTGCACCTGCTCTACCTTCTGCCTGCAATGTTCTAACAATGCAGGTAGTTCCACGGCCTGTTCCTTGACCTCCTCAGAAATCTGCTCAGTCATTACCTTCTGAAGGAATCTTTCCCTGATCACCCTGCATAAATACCAACATGATCCCC
>NW_027535118.1:0-235 GCF_008692635.1 Crocuta crocuta
GGACCTGAACGTGAGACAGGAAACTATCAACACCCTAGAGGTGAATGCAAGAAACAACCTCCTTGACCTCCACTGCAGCAACTGCTTATTTGACACATCCCCAAAAGCAAGGGAATCAAGAGCAAAAATAAACGATTGGGACCTCATCAAGATTAAAAGCTTCTGCACAGCAAAGAAAACAACCCACAATACTAATAGGCAACCAATGGAATGGGAAAAGATAGTTGCAAATGAC
>NW_027535119.1:0-731 GCF_008692635.1 Crocuta crocuta
TCCTTCATCCGAGGAAGGTACCGCCGATTCGCCCAGATACCTTATATTGACAAAGGAAAAAATTAGGCAAGCTTAATTACTTCGAGAACATTCCAACTCAGCATAAACATCTTCAAAGATGCTGGTTCTCTGAGCAGTATCATTCTACCAGGTCCCAACTCCTCTTCCCTCTACCGCTGCATACACACCCCCAACCTCATCCGCGCCAACCAAACTCGCTTCCCCCAGACACGGGTGGGAGAGACGAAGGGCTCTGGGATAGAACGGCTGTTCTATCATTTGTAGGAGTTAGTGCATCGCCAAACTACAGAAATAAATGAGAGTCCTTCCCCTCAAGGCCTTCACGGTCTAATAAGGAGACAACAGAAAAATTTTAAATACAGTATGATCGATGCCACTGCGATTACAAAAATTCTGTGAAATTATACGAGAGGGGTGGAGGGTGGAGAGGCAGGATTGAGGAAGCCTTAAGTAAGGCTACCGGCCCGAGAGACAGGCATGAACTCACCAGACAAGAGGTGAGGGAGAGAGTGAGAAGCCTACCAAAACCGCATCTACAAAAGCATAAAGGTTAATTATCTTGGCTTTTCCGGACTCTCAATTTTGTAACTCTCAGATGATGGGTTGCAGTCTTCCCTCAAGGGATTACAGATTACTTTGGGGCGCCTGGGAGGTTAAGTCGGGTTAACACCGACTTCAGCTCAGGTCATGATCTCGCAGTTTGTGGGTTC
>NW_027535120.1:0-264 GCF_008692635.1 Crocuta crocuta
AGAGACAGCATGAGCAGGGGAGGGTCAGAGAGAAAGGGAGACATACAATCCGAAACAGGCTCAAGGCTTCGAGCTGGCTGTCAGAGAGCCCGACCTGGGGCTTGAACCCATGAACTGTGAGATCATGACCTGACCTAAAGTCGGACACTTAACTGACTGAGCCACCTAGGTGCCCCCCCTTTTTTTTTTTAAATCTTTATTTATTTTTGACAGTGAGACAGAGTGAGACAGAGTGTGAGCAGAGGAGAGGCAGACACAGAATCT
>NW_027535121.1:0-214 GCF_008692635.1 Crocuta crocuta
AGCCCCCCCAGACGCCCTGCACCCCCTTTTAATAGCGTTGGATTCGGGGAAGATGTGCGCCGCTGGGGTTCCATCCCTGTTCACGTTTTAGAGGAGACGGTTGACCACGTGCGTGTGTGTGTGCCTCCTTGTACTGTGGGCACGGGCTTGATCCAGTGGCGCACCCCCATCGTTGTCTGAGAGGTGACGGAGGATTTGGGAGTGGCTTGCCCCT
>NW_027535122.1:0-396 GCF_008692635.1 Crocuta crocuta
AGCTTTGTTGAAGGAAACTAAGAAAATAATAAATTGCACATATTTATTGTGTACACTGTGGTAAGTTTTGTGAAAACATGAACACAACCAAAACAGTGAACATGCCCATCACCCCTAAAAGCGTTCTTGCTTGTCTTTGAAATCCCTTGTGCCGTCTCTTTCTGTTCCTCCAGGTCTCAGGCAACCACGGATAAGTTGTCTGTCACTGCAGATTAGTCTGATTTCTTGGATAGTTTAAGTAAATGCAATAATGCGAGGTTGTCTCTCTCCAAGAGAATGAATATACTGAGAGTGAATTTAAGAATAATCCCCATTTTTACAGGCCCTCTGGAAAACAGTGTGGAGGTTCCACAGGAAACTAACTATAGAACTCCCCTATGACCCAGCAATAGCACT
>NW_027535123.1:0-543 GCF_008692635.1 Crocuta crocuta
AGTCTGTTTGACTATTATTTCTATTTATTTATTTATTTATTTATTTCAGAGGGAGAGGGAAACTGTGTGAGCAGGGGTGGTCACAGAGAGAGGGAGACACACAATCGGAAACAGGCTCCAGGCTGTGAACTCGCTGTCAGCAGAGAGCCTGAAAGGGTGCTCGAACCCATGAACCATGAAATCGTGAACTGAGCCGATGTCAGATGCTTAACCGATTGAGCCATCCTGGCACCCCAGTCTGCTTTCTTTTGGGGTGTAGAGATTTTTGGTAAAAGTTTGGGAAGCAAACCTACATATTATTTTATAAGGTAGAAATTTTATCCCTTTTTGTGCCTTTTCTGTGTGGTTAGGAAAAACCCTTACCCAGTTAGTAAAGGTGTTACCACATACAAACATACGTTGGCATTATTTTTAAATCTTGACAACAGAGTGAGATGTAACTAGTCGTCTTTTTCTGGATAGTCTTTTTCTGGTTCCCTGATTGTCTGGGAGAGCATATTTGTGGTTGAAATGATAGATTTTAAGACATACATCACAGCCTGA
>NW_027535124.1:0-200 GCF_008692635.1 Crocuta crocuta
TTTTTTTTATTATTATTTATGTAATATTTTATTATTTTTAAAAATTTTTGTAACATTTATTTATTTGTTTTTACAGACAGTTTCTTGTCAAATTAGTTTCCATATAACACCCAGTGCTCATCCCCACAAGTGCCCCTCTCTGTGCCCATCCCACTCTCCCCTCCACATCCATCAGTCCTCAGTTTTTGTCAGCATTCAAG
>NW_027535125.1:0-575 GCF_008692635.1 Crocuta crocuta
GCTCTGCAAGTTCTTTAGGATCCGTGCCTTTTGTAGAGTTTGTCATCATGTCACGGGCAGGCCTCTGACCCGCACAGGGTCCCTAAGTCCTGCACACCTTCTTAGCGTCCTATTCTGCCCTTGGACAGCTCCTCTCATCGTGGCTGCTCCTCTGAGGCGCTCAAGGCCGGTGGGAAGAAATAGGGGGCGGGACCTGTCACAGAAGGGCTGGGGCTGGCCACAGCCACCAAGGGCATCCTGCCCACGCCCCGAGCATCACCTCTGGTCCCTAGCTTGGCGTCCGGGTCTGCCCTGACCTGGCCCGTGGGGTGAGCCCTTGTCCTCACCGGGCTCGTCTCTCTCTCTCTCCACAGCAGTCGCTGCTCGAGAAGCAGCGGGTCCTCACCCAGCAGCACGAAGACGCCAAGGAACTGAAGGAGAACCTGGACCGCCGGGAACGCGTCGTGTTCGACATCCTGGCCGGCTACCTCAGCGAGGAGGGCCTGGCCGACTACACGCACTTCGTGAAGATGAAGTCCGCCCTCATCATCGAGCAGCGCGAGCTGGAAGACAAGATCCGCCTGGGCGAAGAGCAG
>NW_027535126.1:0-501 GCF_008692635.1 Crocuta crocuta
CAGCCTCACTACTTAACAATACAGAGGTACTATCCCTCTACTAAACGAGGTATCAATGAGTTACAAGTGCCAAGGAATATCTATCTAGTTCTCCCCCAACAGAATCCTTGCTTTCTCATGTGAGACCCCAGTGCCAATGTCAAGGAAGGGTAGCACCAAGAACCCTCGTGTCTAGTTAGATTTTACAATGTACTTTCCATGAAAAAATAATAAATAGTCCAGCCATACCTAAAACTTTTGTAGCACTTACCATGTCCCAGGCATTATTTTGAACACTATTCTTGTATTAATGCCGTTAGTTTTCACAACAACCTTGTGAGGTGGCTACTATTTTATACCCATGTCACAGAGGAAGATACTGAGAACAGAGAGGGTATGATTTGCTCAAGTTCACAACTAGTAGGTAGCTGCGCCAAGATTTGAACTTGGGAATTCTCTTTCTAAAGTCCATGCTCAGAACCACTCAGGTATAGTGTAAGTGTGTGTGTATGGGTGTAGTCT
>NW_027535127.1:0-931 GCF_008692635.1 Crocuta crocuta
TTTCCGATGTTGAAGAAGTAGTGTGGGCAGTTAATAATCACTACTATAGACAAGATATCCATATTTTCCTAACACTCTTCAAACCTAATGGCACTCATACCCGTAATCAGACCCCCTCAGCACTTCTGGAACTCATTTGGTTCCACATTTACTTCAACAAACATTTATCTAGCACTTACTCTGTGCAGGGCCCCAGGGACATATGCAAAGAACACATTAGTCAGCCGTGGTTTTATTGCTGTGAGTGCATGGGTTTTAGTTGCTTAATATGTGAGTCTAGAGTCTTCCTTTATCAGAAAAAAAGCTCATTTTTTTCATCCTCTTCCTTCATTTTCCCCCTTGAACCATCTTTTAACAAATTCTGGTATAATGAATTCTAATCGCATACCACCAAATTGCAAGTCACTTCCATTGAGAACACCTAGAAACCGGAAGTAACTCGAGGACAGGAGCAGTGATGGGAGGAAAGGTGAACCGTAATCCGGCTTCGTGGCCCAGAGCTCTGGCTCTCCTTCACTCTGGCTCAGACTTGGGTTCCAATGCTTCCCTTACATGCTTACTTCAGCAGCACACACAGAAATCCTCCCCTGAAGACTGTGTGACTTTGGACAAGGTTCAAAACCTCCAGAAACCTCCATTTCCTTAACTGTAAGATAAGAATATTACTAATATCTAACGTGGCTTTTATTTATGCAAAATGAAATAATGCATATAAAACTTAGCACACTGTTATCACCCTATCAATGTTGGTGACTGCTACATAGAAATGAAGAGATTTTTCTAGTAAAACATGGGAACAAGTGATGAATGTTGAAGCAATCTCTGCCTTCACACCACATTCTTTTCTTTATTAGGATGGTGTGAGCTCAGTTGTGTTTCAGAGGGTCCTTTGGCCAGAAAACTACTTTTTATTTATTTATTTATTTATTTA
>NW_027535128.1:0-445 GCF_008692635.1 Crocuta crocuta
TCTGAGGATTGGGCAAAACAGCTAATCTACCAGTCTAGGAGGGGTGGGCTTATGTAGGAGTCTCTCCTTTGCAGAATGCATGTGCCTGTTGGCTTTGGCAGGCTTACCAGTGCTGGAGCAGGTATGGGGTGAGGGTTCCTACTGCAGGTACGTGCTAGGAGTGTCCAGCATGCTGTCCTAGGTCAACCTTAGTGTGATTGTTTGGTAAGGTATGGGTCAGGGAGATCTTGGAGTATCTTGTACCACGTGTGCTTGAGAAGATGGCTCGGCCTGGGGTAAGTGCAACTGGGAGGCTCTGAGTGTGTTGCCCTGGGGAAGTTCTGGGGGACAGATGAAGTATATGGGGCCAGAGGCATGGTGAGCACTAGGTTGGTTTTAGCTGGCCAGCTATGGCACCAGGCCCCTGCTCCTGCCCACACAGTCAAGGTGGAGCATAACACACACA
>NW_027535129.1:0-1346 GCF_008692635.1 Crocuta crocuta
CTAGAAATAAATAAAAAACATTAAAAAAAAAATTAAAAAAAAAAACAAGTTTCCTCTCTTAAAAACAAAACAAAACAAAAAAAAAACTGAGGATCCCCTTTCCTGATGCCCCAGCCCCCGACGATCGGAAGTCTTCCCCCAGTCCCTGTGGGTTTTCCCACTTGGGGCAGTTCATGTGAATGGGATACTTGATGTGGCTTCTGCGCCTGCCTTCTTTCACTCAGCATCGCGTGGCCTGGTCAGAGTGTCATTCCTTTTTATGGCCAGATAACGTCTCATCGCATGGCTGTGGCCCATTTTATCTGCTCGTCCGTTGATGGACACTTGGGTTTTTTTCAGGTTTTGGCTGTTGTGAATAGTGCTGCTGTGGACTTGTCTGTACATCTGCATGTTTGACCGCTAACATTTTTGAAGTCTTACTGGAAGGAAATTTCATCTTTGGAATCAACATTTACTAATCCAGAAAACATCGTTAGACATTTAATGTGAAAAACAAAAGATAATTAGTTGTATCAAGATATTTTGAGCTTTGATGTTCCTTATTAAAGCACCAGCAGTTATTTAAAACCCCACAGGACTTCTAAACTGCACATGCTGTCCTAAATTGTATGATTTTTGTGGGGAATGGTATTTATGGTTGAATATTTTACAAGCATTAAACATGTAAACTCTCCACTATGAATACTTCATCTGATGCCAAAAAATTACCCTGGGTCCTCACTGCTGCAGAGAGTCAGGGTTCAAACTTGTTAGAAATCAGCAAATTTTAAAAGGCTCCACTTTTATGGACATAACCTGAGGTTGACAGACTAGAAGGTCATTATTAGCAAGTATGTAAACAGTTTTATCTAGGCTACCAAAGGAGATTTCTGAAAATACCAGGATGGATAAACGTATTGAAAAGGCATAGAAATGAGCTTCATGCTGTTTAGAGAAAAGATTAGGGACGCCATTTCCTTACTTTCTGTTTCTAAGCAGAGTCAATGTGCACTTGCAGAATACTGTCTTACCGTACTCATACCACACACCTTCCTTTCCTTTCTTTGTTTCACGTTTGTGATTTGCCTCTCCAAATAAAAACTTGAAATTATAAACTTATTTTCTTTGGACTCAGGGGTTCAGAATTATGGGCTGTGAATTCAATTTGTTAGAGGCACTTTGAATGAATTAGAAGGGAGTGCCTGGTAATTATAATTTATTCACTTCACAATTTATTAGCTATTTAGCAAATATGGTTTTGACATGATTTCCTGCCTTCCAGATTGCCTGATGGAGAGCAGATGGTGGGTTCCCTCGTGCCCCCTGTAGATGGTGAGGGAATACTTTCTCAGCGTTAATTGCCTACC
>NW_027535130.1:0-528 GCF_008692635.1 Crocuta crocuta
TAGCTCTGGCGGGGGTGCTGACTTTAAGTGCCCTGGTCCCAGAAGAGACTAGCATAAACTGAACTGTCATGTGCCCAGCACCACCCATGGCAGCGGCAGCCCGGTGAACCAGCAGCAATGCCTGCGGAGGCGGTCCCAGTGCAGGGTGAAGCAGCGGCTAAGCGCGCGACAGTGGCCCTCTGAAGCAGCAGCGGGGGCAACCCGGTGAAGCGGTGCTGGTGCCTGGTGAAGCCGAGGCAGTGCGCTGCAGCGACGTGGACTCTACAGACCTGAAGTTGCTATGTTCCCCGAACACACACTCAAGTTGTATCCCTGCTTGACCCTGGCAGATCTGAGGCTGCGACACTTCCCCACCCCCCATCAACCCCCAGGCAACAGTGAAGCAGCGACGGGTGGGATTGTTTAGGGCAGTATATACAAAGCCCGTGAGGACTGGGAACTGGAAACAGGCGGGGTGTGGGGCATAGAACTAAGCCCACCTTAGCTACATCCTCAGCACAGGGAGAGCGGACCAAAGAAGTGATTTGC
>NW_027535131.1:0-349 GCF_008692635.1 Crocuta crocuta
ACCTGATTAATTCTGGTCACTGGCTTGCATAAACAGTCACATTTAGTCCATTCTGTAGATGTAAATTCCTTTTCATCTCTTTCACTCAGGAGTAATTAGACTATATAGTCTCTCTGGATAACACCAGCGTCCTTCTCTCACCTCTCCAACCATATTCCACCCTTTAGATCTTTGATAAAAGCTTCTTATCCCTTCTGCCTGTTCCTTCTATTTCCAATTTTGCCTCATCCCCGCCCTGTCATCTCTCTCTTTCTCTATACTCTTAAACCAGCACTGCATACACCCGGCTATTTAATTGTAGCTGCTAGGGGCGCCTAGGTGGCTTAGTCGGTTAAGCGTCCGACTTTCG
>NW_027535132.1:0-518 GCF_008692635.1 Crocuta crocuta
TCAACAAAATAGGGATAGAGGGAACATACCTCAGCAGCACAATAGCCATATATAAAAGATCCACAGCTAATGTCATCCTCAATAGGGAAAAACTGAGAGCTTTTCCTCTATGATCAGGAACATGACAAGGATGTCCACTCTCACCACTGTTATTTAATATAGTACTGGAAGTCCTAGCCTCAGCAATGAGACAATAAAAAGAAATAAAAGACATCCAAGTCGACAAGGGAGAGGTCAAACATTCAGTACTTGCTGACAACAGGATATTCTTTGTAGAAAACCCAAGAGACTCCACCAAAAAATTGCTGGAACTAACATACCAATTCAGCAGTCGCAGGTTATAACATCAGTGTACAGAAATCTGCTGCATTTTTGTACAATAAAGAAGGAGCAGAAAGAGAAATCAAGGAACCAATCCCATTTACAATTGCGCTAAAAACCATAAGATGCTTAGGAATAAACCTAACAAAGAAGGAAAATATGTACTCTGTACTCTGAAAACTATAGAACACTTTCAA
>NW_027535133.1:0-281 GCF_008692635.1 Crocuta crocuta
CTTCTATTCTGAATGACAGGCTTGCTGGATAGAGGATTGTTGGCTACATATTTTTTCTGTTCATCACATTGAAGATTTCCTGCTATTCCTTCCTGGCCTGCCAAGTTTCAGTAGATAGGTCTGTAACTACTCTGATAGGTCTCCCTGTTTATGTTAGGGCCCTTTTATCCCTAGCTACTTTCAGAATTCTCTCTTAGTCCTTATGTTTTTCCAGTTCCACTCTGATATGTCAAGGTGAAGATTGATTCAAGTTATGTCTGAGGGGAGTTCTCTGTGTCTCT
>NW_027535134.1:0-202 GCF_008692635.1 Crocuta crocuta
TCTTCCTGTGATTGATTTCGAGTTTCATAGCATTGTGATCTGGAAATGTGCATGTTAGGATCTCAATTCTTTTATATTTATCGGGGGCTGCTTAATGTCCCAGTATGTGATCTATCTTGGAGAATGTGCCATGCGCACTTGAGAATAAAATGAATTGCATGGCCTCAAGATGTAGAGTTCTAAATATATCTGTCAAATCCAT
>NW_027535135.1:0-295 GCF_008692635.1 Crocuta crocuta
TGAAGCCCTCCAAGGGCGGAAATTGTTAAAACAATGCTGGGGACTGAATTGGCTATGCCTCCCACTCCTCAAGTAACCCCTTTATTTTCCAACAACCCTTAGAGATGACTGCTACATCAGGAATAGCTAACTAAACCTTTGATGGTGTCAGATTTACTCTCTGCAACCTCAGGGAGTGTGGCTGCTGATTTACCTCTCACTGAAAATGTTCCTTTGTCTCCGGGAGGTGACATTTATAAATTAAGAACACACATTTTTGGCCCATTGCCTAAAGGCACCTTTGGCTTAATATTGG
>NW_027535136.1:0-243 GCF_008692635.1 Crocuta crocuta
GCCAGTGTCTTCCATGGCATTCACAGTGAAACCCAAAAGCCTCCCATGGCCAATGAGGGTCTGTACGATTTGACTCGTGCTCCATTGCTTTGAGGGGCCTGTGAAAATCTCTGACTTGGGAATTGGGTACTGCATGTTCAGGTTTTCCAGGAGGGTTTTGGATGTTGGGTGAGCCTTCCTGGGATTAGAGATGGTTTCTCTTTTGCATCATCAGTAATCTTAAAATCCATGATGGCACAAATC
>NW_027535137.1:0-223 GCF_008692635.1 Crocuta crocuta
ATATTGTTTATTTCTGCCTTGATTTTTATTATTTCTCTTCTTCTATTGGGTTTGCAGTGCTCTTGTGGGTCTCCCTCTAGTTGCTTTAGATTTTGCACTTGCGCTTTTTCTAATTTCTTGAAATAGGCCTGGAGTGCAATGTACTTTCCTCTTAGGACTACCTTCGCCACATCCCATAGACTGTGGACTGTTGTATTCTCATTTTCATTTGTTTCCATATATG
>NW_027535138.1:0-252 GCF_008692635.1 Crocuta crocuta
GGCAGGAGTTCTGCCTTGACGGTTGTGGTGAGGAGAGGGGCGGTGTTCCAGTCCCTTCTTGAACCAAGCGCTGCACTTTGCTATTTTGGGTGTGTAAACTCCCAGTGCTGGGTGGGTTGCACCTTTAACCCAGGCCAAGCTAGTTTCTGTGAGCCCGACTGAAATTGCTGTAGACACAACCTTGCAATTCCCTCAGGGCAATTCCCTAGCCTCTTGCCTAGCCCTGGGGGTGGAGCCAGAAGCCGCTGCTCC
>NW_027535139.1:0-293 GCF_008692635.1 Crocuta crocuta
GATCTCCGAGCCCAGAAGCCTCTTCGGAAACCTGGGATCTGGAGCTAGGTACTTGGGACACACCGTGGAGACCCTGAAGACGTGGGGGAAGGGAAGGTTGGGAGAGAGCCCCACAATTTCCTGGGGACAGGATGATGGCTATCCTGTCAAAAAAGATTCAAGTGAGAGGAGTGGAAGAACTTCCCAGGAGCAGACAGAGGCGCTTGTTTTCTGAGGCAGAATCCTTAGCCTGATACAGGGAGGGACCGAGGAGAAAAGGAACTCGTAGAGGGAGATCTTGTCCCCATGAGTGT
>NW_027535140.1:0-642 GCF_008692635.1 Crocuta crocuta
TAACTATGTGAATACAAGCAAGTTTGGGACATTGGTAAATCACCACACATGACTGAAATCACAAGAACAGCAAATTGTGCTAAATGACAATTCATACTTAATCATAAAAATTAAAGTGGTTTATTTCACTTTTCACACATTTAAATGCCATGTATAAATCTGTGTAATTGCAAAAGAGGAAATCTTCAATGTGCTCGAGGGAACACAGAAATTCTATAGCAAAATATCACTGGTAAGAGTCTCATATCCCTCAAGTGTAGAAAAAGGTAGTAATTTTCTATCACTGTCATAACAAATTACAACAAATTTAGTAGCTGAAGCAAGGTGAAATTATTTTATAGTTCTGTCAGTCAAAAACCCAACATGGGTCTCATGGAGGAACATCAAGGTCTTTGGCAGAGCTGAGCTCCCTTCTAGAGGATCTACAAAAGGATCCATTTCCTGTCCATTTGGGTCAGAGAATCTAGTCCCTTGAAGTTATAGGACTGAGATCCCTTGCTAGTTAATAGCTGACGGCTTTCCCAGCTTTAGGCTGCCCAAATTTCTTGGTTTATGATTCTCTTTTACATTTTCAAAGCTAGTAACAGCAGATCTAGGCTCTCTCCTGCTTTAAATTTCTTCTTTTTCCATCTTATCTATGTA
>NW_027535141.1:0-1095 GCF_008692635.1 Crocuta crocuta
GAAGAGGCTCTGGGTCCCTCTGCTCCTTCTGTAGATTGTGATCATACTCCAAGCACTTAGGGCCTTTCCGTCTGCTGTTCTTGCTGCCCAGATGCTCTTCCCAGAGATAAGGGGAACACTCTTGCTTCCTTCACGTCCCTGCTCTACCACGGAGTCCACATGGAGGCTTTTCCTGACCACCGCCATAAAACAGCACGCCCTAACCCTCTCAAAATGTTTTTCAGCGAATATTCGACACATCCAAAGAATATACGTAGCCTCTATATACATTATGAAGGCCCACTAATAAAACAGACCGCTGTGGGCCCACCACTCAAGAGCTAGCACACACGCCTGCCTCTGCTCTCCACCCCAAAGCCAGCCTGCGCCCTGACCCCCGTTCTGCTATGGTGCATTTTCCCCCCTTGCCCATATTTATGGATTATGCAGCATTTATCCCCGCCTGGCCCACCTCTGTTTGTTTGTTAGCTATCTCTCTTCCCCCAAATCTAAGCTCCAAAAGGCCAAGGAAATTGCCTGGTTCTTTAGCGTATCCACACAGTAAGCTCTAAATAAATATTTGCTGAGTAAGGTGTATGAATGAACGAAAGTTGGTTGTGGAGACTTCTTATCCACGAGAGCCATCGCAAGGGAAGAAGGAACCGTACCTTGCCTTGTCTTTAAACCCTAAGCTTAAAGTGGGTTGACGGAGCATTGACTTGGGGAGACGGAGGCAGTTCAGCTCCCACCGGTCCCTTTGTTGGGGTGTGAGGCTGGGTCAGTCCATTTGGACTCCTTCCTTTCTAGAACGGGAGAAGCGATGGCATCTGCTGAAGGGAGGCCACGTGGCCAGCGCTCAGGAAGCAATAGCCAGTTTGCATACCCGACTCCTTGCCTAGAATGTTTTTCTTGGGCCACGAGGGGGTGTTTGGGCAGCCTTGTCGTTCATCACTGCCGTAATTCTCCTCTGGAGGGAGGAGGATTATAAGTGCTCTTGGGACAGCTGGCTGGCTTAGTCAGTTAAGCGTCCGACTTCGCTCGGGTCATGATCTCGCAGTTTGTGGGTTCCATTCCCGCGTCGGGCTCTGTGCTGACAGCTTGGAGCCTGGAGCCTGC
>NW_027535142.1:0-594 GCF_008692635.1 Crocuta crocuta
GAGTGACTCATCTGCTCTGTGCGGTGGACCGTTTACTGAATCTTACTGCCATTTGATTGGTGCTTCCTGTTTTTGGTGGCCATTGGGGGAGGAGGAGAGGGAATGGGTTTGGGGATCCATAATGAGGACAGTCGCAGCGGTGAGATGCCGTGCACTGTGCTCGGGGGGATTCGCAGCTGAGCAGGGGCACATCACAGCTGGATGTGTCAAAGAGGAAAGGGATTCTTGGGCTAGTTGGTGCCACCAGACTTAGGGAATGACAGCAAGACGTTGCAAACCCAGAGATGTCAACCATTGTCTTGTCTGTGGATGGCTCGCTTCATTCTGTAAGGACTTCTGACGGGCCCTGTTCTCAGATGCTGCCTGCTGTGTTGGTCTGGAAACCCGGGTGCAGCTAATTATGTGACGGCAAACCCCTGGGGTGCACACACCTGCTTCTCTCGCCCTACTGTCGGGAGCGCTGACAAGAATGCTTCCGGCACTGCTGGTGGGGGAGGCTTGGCTTTCTTTCTATTTCTGACTTCTTTCTTCCTACCCAAAACAGATTGCACACATGAATTGGGGGTGGAGGGTGGCGGGGCGGGGGAGGGGGGC
>NW_027535143.1:0-779 GCF_008692635.1 Crocuta crocuta
AACGAAAGAAGAGATAAGCAGGAATTCAGTGAAATGAAACACTTCTGCTCTGCAAGGACAATCACAGGAAGGCAAAGACAAACCACAGACTGGGGGAAAAATCCTCAAAAGGCATATCTGATTAAAAAAAAGTGTTAGCCGACATGTATAAAAACTCCGGAAACTCACTAAGAAAACAAACAACACAATCAAGAGAGGCCCAAGGCGCAGACACCTCACCAAACAGGATACACAGGTGGGAAAGAAGCACAGGATAGAAGCCCCACATCATATGTCATCAGGGAAAGGCAAACGGAGGCAATTAGACACCCTGCACCTGTTAGGATGACCACAGTGTGAGCACCGCCTCCCCCAGTGCTGGCGAGGAGGCGCCGCCCCAGGAGCTGTCACTCCTGCTGCGGGTGACACAACATGGTGCCACCACTTTGGACCACGGCCTGGTGGTTTCTTACAAGCCTCACCATGTTCCTACCATACAATCCAGCAACCTCACTCCTGGGTAATTGCCCAAAGAGTTGAAAACCTTGTTCACAGTAAAACCTAAATCTATATGTTTCTAGCAACTTCCTTCATAATTTCCAAGACCTGGAAGCACCAAGTGGTCCTGCACTCGATGAATAAATAAGTAAACTGGTAAATCCAGACAAGGGAAAATCACTCAACTCTAAAATGAAATGAGCGATCAGCCGCGAAAAGATGAAGGAAGAGGCCCTGGAGGCTCAGTCAGTTAACCATCTGACCTCAGCTCAGGTCGTGATCTTTTTTTTTTTTTTTTTTAA
>NW_027535144.1:0-333 GCF_008692635.1 Crocuta crocuta
ACAGTGGCATAAGCATCACTCTTCTTCAAATTTCTTGGACTCTCATTTTAGACTATATATTGTCTGGCTTTGATGAATTAATTTCTCACTCATTTCCAACTTATTTTTTACACTTCCTAAACCCTTCTTTGTTCTGTCTTCCATTCTCCTCTCCAATATCGCTGTTCAAGCCTTTATACTTGTGTTTGTGTTTTCTCATCTGCCAGACATGACCCTTCTTTTGTTCTTTCCTCATCTTCTCCCTTCTGCCTGAGACTTATTGTGTTAGTTTTATCTGACTGCTGTCAGAAATGATCACAAACTCAGCAGCTTAAAACAATAAAAATGTCTTAT
>NW_027535145.1:0-912 GCF_008692635.1 Crocuta crocuta
TATTTTATAAAACTTGTCAGTGATGGAACAACATTTGTTGTCACAAGTAAGTGACAGAAGATGGCAATGTTTTCACGATAACAGGAAGAGGGCAAGAAGCAATCAAATTAGAATAATATTTAAGAATGTTTAGAAAAAAAGAGGTTTGGGATGGGACTTAGATGTGGAAATCTTAGGAGAGATTTTAATACCAATCCTTACAGTATAGGCCAGCATAGACAACGTTGTGCAAACGCTGCAATAGCATCTGACTTTGTGTCCCTGTGGACTTGCATAAGGTGCTCATATACAACATGTGTGATTGTCATGAAAGGGTTTGGCCCAAGAATGGAGTTAATCATGACGGGTAAATTTTCTGAGTTGACATACTTCCTTTTCTGATGGTGAAAAGTTGTTTGAGAACCTGGGCTTTGGACTCAGGCTGACTGAAGGCTCTGGCTCCACTGTTTACTGCTTATGTGAACCTGGATGATTATTCTCTGGTCTCAGTTTTCTAATCCATAAGTTGGGGTGACAGTATGTAGTCAGAAGGGGTAGAACCAGAATTAAATGAGAGACTGTGAATAAAGTATTTGGCACGTTGTCTAACACATAATAGGTACGAGATAGAAGTGGCCCCATTTCACACCTAAAGGGAGAATTGTGTTTAGTATGGAAAGTGGTCTGTAGTCAGTCATACTGTCAGAGCAGAAATTTGCCAGGGGACTCAGCTGTATGTTTTATTGCTCCAATGGAAATTTAGCTTAGTGTCCACTAATACATGAAACCCTTGAATTTAGAGGTGTTTGTTTCTGTTTAGTGGGCTTTTTCCTCTGTTAACAACTGAAATGAGATTAAGACTTTTTTTTCTGTATTTTTGTATTGTTTTACAGACTTTAAAATTTACCCTTTATCTTAATTGCTATCATCTCT
>NW_027535146.1:0-498 GCF_008692635.1 Crocuta crocuta
CCCGGAGCAGCCTCCCTGCCTTGCTGCGTCTGTGGCCACGCCACCTCCGGGCCAGCGGTCCAGTTCCGGGGCCGAAGCGCTAGACGACACGTTCTCCTCCTTGTGCATCTATGCTCATCCTGTCTTGGTTTTTAACTTTCTCGTTTGTGCTTGTTGTACAGATGCTAGATACCAAACAAGGTCACGGGTGTGGAGGAAAAAATCATGACCTCCCGTCGTCAAACACGACGGTGTTTCCATTTCCCCACGTGCCGTCTGGACTCCGCCCTCTGCGCAGATGATATTTGACGCGCAGCTTTATATTCTGTGTTATTAGTGATGGTTGTGGCGGTAGAAGCATTTTGCTTTTCTTCTCCTAAATGTATTTTTTCACTGCTTGTCCCCATACTTTTTTGTTTGTTTTAATGTTGCTCTCATTCTTCCCCTTCTTCCCATTTCTGCTGTCAGGTGGCCGCCGTCCCCCCGCCCCCAGCTCAGGCGTGTCTGACCAGGATGGCT
>NW_027535147.1:0-234 GCF_008692635.1 Crocuta crocuta
AACCCTCTGCATTGACCTGACAATCTCTTGTGCCACCTTGGCTGAATAAGTACCCTGTTTTGTAATGATCTGTAATCCTATCTCAGCATGTGTTTTGAAATCTTCTGATATCTCACGAACTTCCAAAAATCCCACTTGTAAAGGGAAGTCTCTTTGACTAATGAGATTTGTTCCCTTATTTGTCAAACGACACGGGAAGCGTTGTCAGAGACAGGATGATCATCCCTCTATGGC
>NW_027535148.1:0-235 GCF_008692635.1 Crocuta crocuta
AACCCGCGAACCACGAGATCATGACCTGAGCCGAAGCTGGACACTTCAACCGACTGAGCCACCCAGGTGCCCCTGTTTGGACTTATCATACAGATTGTTGTATAAAGACAGAGTGCACCTATTGACATGAATACTTACATCCACTTCATAGGTATTTTTGTCATCGTAAATAACATTCTGATTTATTCATCCAACGCTTGAGTGTTTGCTAATGTGTCCGTCTGGCTGTCACTTT
>NW_027535149.1:0-605 GCF_008692635.1 Crocuta crocuta
AACTGCGGGGACCCCGTAGAGATCGGCTCCAGGCCGAGGACCATGTGCGGTGGGCCTGCCCCTCAGGGGGCGCCTCCTTCTTCCTGCTCTCCAGAAACAGCTAATTTCAGGTTTAGGAAAGGGAAGAAGTGAGAAACTAAGGTAGGAAATGAGGTTTGGAAGTCGGAATTTGGGCTGCGGGTAGTGGAATGTTTGCACGTGAGCGTGAGGTCCGAGCGGTCGCTGTGCCCCGGCGAGAATTTATATGGAAGGGATCAGAGAGGAGGAAGCTGATGTGACGTAACAAACACTGATACTGTGTCACTGGCAGAATGCCCCCCAAGTGCATGGCCACGGGGGTCACATGTAGTTGGGGAGACTTCCTGGATTGGATCTTTGTGCCGGGTCTCCTCGTTGGGGGTGGAGACACACCTGGCTTCGGTGTCTTGTGTCCTGCTTTACTGTGGACAAGTGATTTTCCACGTGGGGTGGCCGAGATGTGGTTCTGTGGATCCTGACTTTGCGGGAGCTGGGTGACGGGCAGCGGGGACCGCAGGAGAGAGGAGGGTGGAGGGGAGACCCGAGAGGGGCCCCGGGGGGGGCCGGGGGTGCGCGGGGACCGCGGG
>NW_027535150.1:0-362 GCF_008692635.1 Crocuta crocuta
TGGAAGTTCCTCAAACAATTAAAAATAGAGCTATCCTACAACCCACCAATAGCACTACTAAGAATTTACCCAAAGGATAGAGGAGTGCTGATTCATAGGGGCACACGACCCACATGTTTACAGCAGTATTTTCAGCAATAGCCAAATTATGAAAGAATCTAAATGTCCATCAACTGATGAATGGATAAAGAAGATGTGATTTATATATACAATGGAATACTACTTGGCAATGAGGAAGATTGAAATCATGCCACTTGTAGCAACGTGGATGGAATTGGAAGATATTATGCTGAGTGAAATAAGTCAGTTAGGGAAAAACGTGTGGTTGGGGAGCTGACCTGCAGCTCTAGGATGCCTTGTCA
>NW_027535151.1:0-232 GCF_008692635.1 Crocuta crocuta
TCAGGAAGAACTAACTATCATAAATGTCTATGCACCGAATATGGAGGCACCTAAATAACTGAAGCAAATAATCACAAACAGAAACAAGCTGATAGTTAGGATGTGCTAATAGCAGGGGACTTTAATACTCCGCTTACAGCAATGGATAGGTCAACCAAACAGAAAATCATTAAAGAAATAAAGGACTTGAAAGATACATTGGACCAGATGGATCTGACAGATATATTTAGAA
>NW_027535152.1:0-264 GCF_008692635.1 Crocuta crocuta
TAATTAAATGCCACACACAGACAAAGAACTGGCCCAGACAAAAAACTTAGGTTCCTTTCTTAATTCCTGCTACTATGATACACACCCTCAAAAGCCCATTCATAAAAGGTCTTTGTGCCTCAGTTTACTTAATTTTTAGGACAAAAGAGGTTTGCTTGTAGCACTACAGTCCATGAACAATCGAAGAGACTTTTTCTCTCTTTTCATAATTTATTTAATTTCAAGTTAGTTAACATACAGTGTAGTATTGATTTCAGGAGTAGA
>NW_027535153.1:0-214 GCF_008692635.1 Crocuta crocuta
TCCATCTGGTCCAATGTGTCTTTCAAGTCCATTATTTCTTTATTGTTTTTCTGTCTGGTTGACCTATCCATTGCTGTAAGTGGTTTATTAAAGTCCCCTGCTATTAGCACAATCTTATCTATAAGCTTGTTTCTGTTTGTGATTCATTGTTTTAAATATTCAGGTGCTTCCATATTCGGTGCATAGACATTTATGATTGTGAGTTCTTCCTGAT
>NW_027535154.1:0-531 GCF_008692635.1 Crocuta crocuta
ACATCCTAAACAACAAAAATGTCCACAAAAGGGTACCCCCAGAACAAGAGACAGGCTGGTAACATGTGATTAGGAAGACACTAATCACTAAGGTGAATACTGGGTCCTTCCACCATACTGTGACTTGATCCACAACAACTGCCTGTGTCATCTCTCACTTAAAGTGTATCCTGTCTCCCTCTGCCTGGATAAACCCCAGGCAATGGTCAAGTCCATGCTCAGAAGGAATCGCTCCCTCCCCTGTTCTTCTTTTGTACTCTTTTTGGTCCTCAGCCCATCACAGACTAGGTTAAGCCAATAGTTTGTGGGGTTTGTTTGTGCCAGTAGATTTTTATCTTATCTACTAACTTGGCTCAATTGATAGTGGTTTGCAGTCAAAGGATTCTGAGGCTTTCTGGAAGACTGCTGTGATCAGGTAGTAATACCTGCTGAGACAAGCACGGGGTCACCTGATATTAGTTAAGACACTTTGGGTTGTAACTAAAGCAGGGTGCCTGGGTGGCTCAGTTGGTTAAGCATCCGACTTTGGCT
>NW_027535155.1:0-538 GCF_008692635.1 Crocuta crocuta
GGTATGCATTTGAGTTTGCATCTAAGGTATAACATTTTAAATTTTATCCTGACTAGATTTTATTTCTTTTTTCCTCCGGAGAACGAGATCCTATGATTTTTTTTTCAGCCACAGCTAATATTATTGCTGTGGCTTTAACTTCTATTCAGACATTTTACATCTTTGTTGATGAAGCCCATGGTTGTCTTTTCTTTCTATTCTTTCTTTGGGGGTGAATTGCTTCACTTGGTTATTTTGGAGGAAGAAACACTAATGAGATAAATAATAAAAACGAATGTTAAAACCAAAAAAAATCAAGTAAAGGAATCTAGATTCTAAGTGTGTTTTGGGCTGCTTGTTGAAATAAACTTGATAGAATAGAGAAGAAAGGGAAACAACAAAGAACTGTAACAATAAATTGGAAACTTAATATATCTATATATGTTGAGAGGGGAGTGGGGAGAATAACATGAAATAAAGTATATGACGTAGAATAAAAAGTTTAAAACTAAGGAAATAAAGTAAAAATATAAAAAGAATAATAAATTTTACTCTTTTT
>NW_027535156.1:0-645 GCF_008692635.1 Crocuta crocuta
ACCTCCTCGCTGGCAGGCAGCCCAACAGACTCAAAGAGGTTACACTGCATTTAAGCTTTTAACCACCCCCCCCCATATTTTCCCACTGCAGGTGCCCTGCTCTTACAAATGGGGCCCAGATTAGAGGCAATCAATACCAACAGAACATCCTATCCGTAAGAGGAAGGTGAGTGCGAACAGAAACCTCTCGCTGTTTCCCCAGTTTTCGGGGGCAACCTCTGCCAATCCGACGGCAAGGAGTAAGGACAGTTTATTTATTTTATCGGACTGGTGATTCCTCAAGCTTCTGCCGTGCGTTGACCAGCCAGCTTCTGGGGTGTGGCTGGAGCAGGGCTGAAGTTCGGACTTGGGTCAGTCTTGCAAGTCTGGACTCCTCAGGATTGAGCCTCTTGACTCTGGAGCGGTGGACCCACCGTACGGGTTCGGTCCACTCTGGTTTGAGAGGGTCTGTTTCTAGTCTTTGACCTAGACCGGAGGCCCTGGTGAGAGGAGGTGTACAGGGGATCCTAAAGAGATTGGGGCCCTCTCAAAAGGGGGGAAACCTTGAATTCCTAGTGTGCAACGGACACGCAGGAGGGCCAGGGGCAACAGAGCTGGCCGTGGGAGGTCTGTTTCCTGACAGAACTTGGCTAAGGTTCCCTTGAG
>NW_027535157.1:0-472 GCF_008692635.1 Crocuta crocuta
TTATCTAATGTCTCTTGAATTACAAGAATTTCCACTCTGGTGGCGGGAAGAGGCAATGCTCTCAGTTCTTTCTGAGCTCTAGAGATTGTTCCCTCTGCTCCCTCCAGGTAGTTTCTTCCTGGCCTCAGGTAGTTTCCTCACAAACAGGCATTCTCAGCTAGAGTGGAAAAAGGATGCTTTGCAGATCTTAGGAGTTCTCTCCCTATGCTGTTCTTCCCTTTCTAGTATTCTACCCTGTGAACTCAAGCTACCTTGGTCCTCCTGGCCTCCTTGCTCAATTGCTATCCCTATCTCAGGAAACCTGCAGAACTCCGCCTGAGTTATCCCTTCTTAAGTTGCAGCCTGGGAACGTTCTTGGGGCACTCATAGGGTCACCTCACCTTTGGTTCCCATGTTTCAGAGATTACTATCCTGTGCTGCCTGATGTCCCATTTCAGAAAACCATTATTTCAGAAGTCACTTTATTTTTTTT
>NW_027535158.1:0-797 GCF_008692635.1 Crocuta crocuta
ACTCTATTATAAGGTTAAAGAATAGAAGTATTAAAAATAACTACAACTGCAATAATTTGTTAGAGGATTTACAATATAAAAAGATCTTATAATAGAGTTAAATGCTTAACAAACCACCATATGACATTACTAGAGTATTTTCAATTTGACTTACTTTTACAGGTATGTTTTATATTTTCTTTACATGTTTTATACTAATAATCCATGTCCTTTCATTTAAGCTCCAAGAACTCCTTTTAATATTTCCCCCCCTAGACCATGTTTTTCACTTTCTATCATATTCAATGTGGCTTACTCTCTCCTTTTAGCTGTGGAGTTTGTTCTGTCAGTCTTCGGGTAGATTTCTGGCTTATTTAGGATGATTTGATAGTTATCTACTTTTATCAGACAAGACAAGCTTAGGGTCCTTCTACTCCACTGCCATCTTCCCAAGACATTTTTTTTTTTTATCATTTCTTGTAATGCAAGTTTAGTGGTGATGAATTCCCTCATATTTTCATTGCCCTGGAAAGCTTTTACTGCACTTTCTTTATTAAAAGACAACGTTTCTGTGCAAAGTGGCCTTGGTATTGGTTGACAGTTTTTGCGTATTTCAGCACGTTTGCTATATTCTACTCTGTCTTGGCCTGTAGAGTGTCTGTTAAGAAAAGTGTTGTTAGTCTTAGATTCCCTTCTAAATGACAAGTGCTGTTTTTATTGTTTTTTTTTTTTTTTCTTCTTCTAACATTCAAGATTCTCTCTTTGGCTTTGACTTATTTTCTTTCATAGTTTATTGTCAAGTTGGTTTCCATATAAAA
>NW_027535159.1:0-952 GCF_008692635.1 Crocuta crocuta
CCTGCTTCGGATTCTCTGTCTCCCTGTCTGTCTACCTCTCTCTCTCAAAAATAAAAGTTTAAAAATATTCCGCACTATGCTAGCTCCTGTCCACTCTACTCTTCACGTTCAGAACGTTCTTCCCCTCAGCTGTGGCCGGAAGCAGACGGCGGCGACGCGGAATCAGATATTGTCTCCTCTCTGTCTGACAGCACAACCCCTTGGCCACCCAAACCTGTCTTCACTCAAACATTGTCAAACGGCAGGAGCACAACAGATGACACTGCTCTGTCCTCGGCAGTCTGCACGGAGGAGCCGCAGGTGTCGGCAGGGGCTCGGGGGGGTGGGGGTGCTGGGCCGGTGGCCGCCAGGCTCAACGGACGGCTACGTCTCCCCCTCGAGCCCGCGTGATCGGAGGACACCATCTCGGGACACGGCTGGATGACACTGTCTGGGGTGACTGTGCCCAAGAATGAGGCAGGTGGGAGGTTTCACGCCAGGGAAGGTGGGGATGCCCCTTGGGGGGGGAGGACCCCAGCCCACTGTGGGGCGTAGTGCAGGCGGCGCGGAGCCCGGGGGCCTGGTTTGCTCCAACGCTCCGCGTGAGGCCGCTCGTTCCTCAGCACGGAATTCCCTGTGGCCGCCGTGGCCGGGGCCCCGCAAACCCCGGCGGGCACTCCTTCTGGGAAGGACCCGG
The DNA here is from genome assembly GCF_008692635.1 of Crocuta crocuta. Classification (NCBI taxonomy): domain Eukaryota; kingdom Metazoa; phylum Chordata; class Mammalia; order Carnivora; family Hyaenidae; genus Crocuta; species Crocuta crocuta. Next base: position 677 of record NW_027535159.1, read on the forward strand.
TGACGGCAGTCGGGAGTACCTGAGTATTCCAGATATGCACACACTTGTCAAAGGAGCCACTGGCCAGATACTTCCCATCGGGGCTAAAAGCTACGCTGTACACGGGTTCCTGGTGTTTGGTGAGTGTGTGGACACACACGCCACGCTCCACATCCCACAGTCGGACCGTAGAATCGAAGGAAGCGCTAGAAAGGCAGGAGAGAGAACGTCACCACAGAGACACGCTGGCTGCTTTCTGTTTCCCTAAGATGCTCAATGGACACCATGCACTCTTCT
>NW_027535160.1:0-270 GCF_008692635.1 Crocuta crocuta
ACTGGCCTGGGTTGAAAAGCGCAACAACTTTGGCTGTGCCCCTGGCCCAGGAAGTTTACACGCCTATAAGAGCGAGGTGGAGCGCGGCCACTCTCCTCCCTACAACCTCCAGGCAGAACTCCCGCCTGACTCATTGGATCACACCACGCCCATCCCTGCTTGAGAGATGCCCTCCTCCCTTTTCCCCTTTTTTTGTCTCCCCCCCCACCCCCCTGCCCCCGCAGAACACTGACCTGATTACCTCTGGTCAACGGCGTGCTTAAACAATCA
>NW_027535161.1:0-577 GCF_008692635.1 Crocuta crocuta
ACGCTCCATTACATCACACTGTCTGGAAGGGCGTTTAGGCTCCCCTGCCGATCAGCAGCCCAGGCCCACGCCAAGGCCATCGCAAGGGGCAGAGCACTCCCAGTGTCCCTGCCAATGTTGCGGCATGACCAGCACCCTTTTACAAGGTCTCCCGTCACTGTCACCCAGTGCTGTCACCCTCTCATTGTCACCCGTCAGCAGAACCCCTTGCTGTCTTCTGGTTATTTTGCTGCCTGTCACATTCATGTTGTCCCCTGTCATCTCTACACCTTGTGGCTGTGACGTTGTGACCCGGTAACAATCGAACCATCACCCAGAGCGCCAGCGTTCTTGCACTGCGAGCAGTAGAAATCACCCTCCGCAGAAAGGGCCCTTGGTTGCGCCCAGATCCCCCAGGAGGCTGCAGACCCGAGCTGGGGGTTCCACAGCCAGCAGAGCGACGCCCGAGTCACCCACAGATCTGGGGCCACAAAGACACTTTCCCTTCCCTCTTGCTCCCCGGGCTCGGATGACGCTTGAGACACTGGAAATCAGCACCGCCTCGGCAAAACGGAGTCCAAGGGGGCCCCGACTTCCT
>NW_027535162.1:0-729 GCF_008692635.1 Crocuta crocuta
GAGAGGCAGAGAGAGAGGGAGAGAGAGAAAATCCCAAGCAGGCTCCGTGCTGCCAGCCCAGAGCCCGACACGGGGCTCAAACTCACAGAACTGCGAGATCATGACCTGAGCTGAAACCAAGAGTCGGATGCTTAACTGACTTGAGTCACCCGGGCACCCCCTAAACACCCTCTTAAGCTCATCAGGATCACTTGGTTAAGTATCACTTCCCAGCATTATGACTGTATCATTATGTTTGTTTACACTGAGACACGTGTGTACCATTATTGACTTTTCTTCCTTGTTTAACTTAAAGTTTTTTCCTAGAGTTATTAACTGCCTCCTTTATTTGCTTCATTCCCAGGTACCTAATACTAATCATTTGCAAAGGTCTCCAAGTGTATAGGAAGTGCCTCTCAAGAACGTCAAAGAAAACAAACAATAAAGCTTCTTTCTGCTCCTTTTTGGAATCATTCCTTCTGTCATCTTGCTCCAACCCAAACCACTTATCTAGGAATGCTCTAGAACAGTCATCTTGGGGCTGCTCTTCATCCGGTAGTTTCACCTATTGTAAATTCTGCAAACTGGCAAATCTGAGTTCTCTCTCTACTGCCTGATGAAGTCGGGGGTCAGGAAGACCAGGGCAAATGAAAGACTAAAGAAGCTGCATTTTCTTGGATTGCCTAAGGGCAGAGTAAATAAATATGTGATGTTGCTTCATACAGTAATAGAATGAATACTTTTTTTTTT
>NW_027535163.1:0-243 GCF_008692635.1 Crocuta crocuta
CATCAATTTTGTATCTTCATGAAAGACGTGAGCTGTAAAAATAAACCAGTTTATTTTTAATAAAAATATTTAATTAAATATTAATTTTAATATGTAATATTAAATTATTTTATATTTATTATTATATTATTATATATAATAATATATTATTATATATAATATTATATTATTATATTATATTTAATAATATTAAATTAGAAATAAAAATTAATAAAAATTTTAATAAAAATTTAGCACTGCATC
>NW_027535164.1:0-242 GCF_008692635.1 Crocuta crocuta
CATATTTTACGTGTGTCTTTAGTTTCTCACTCATCAGAACAAGTATGGTTCAATTAATTTTACTTGAAGTTTTAATTAAATCTTTCTGAATTCAGAAATTATCACTCTCTCAGACTGATCACTAAAGTATCTACAAACATATTTCTTTTATTGGCCAGGAGGTAGTGGATGGACATATGTCGGGCATTCTCATTAAATACTTCAAAATTTATTGAATACTATTCTATGCTTGGACCTCAGTG
>NW_027535165.1:0-222 GCF_008692635.1 Crocuta crocuta
CTGTCTACAGCATGTTTTTACGGTAAAGCAAAATAAACGTATCTTCGGTCTAAATCCAAACTCAAAATATATACTGATAAATCACACATCTCTCAAAATATCTGTGTACCTACTTTCCTATTTGTATATCAATGCTGACTCACCATTGTGTAATTTCATGAAAGTATACATACATACATATATATATATTTAAAAGCATACAGTGAGGGGCGCCTGGGTGGC
>NW_027535166.1:0-216 GCF_008692635.1 Crocuta crocuta
ATAGCCCATTACATAGATCACTTGGTGACCATCTTGCTGCAGTTGCAAGGTAGGTCTTGCTGTTTGTACCACTTATTTTACTGGCCCATAGAATGACAGGCAAGACCTTCACCTTCCTCAATCTGACACTGTCATCACAACACCGTGCACAATCAAGTGGGACCAGACCCATCAGTCCACTGAATCTACCTTCCCTGTACCACCAGTGAACAACCT
>NW_027535167.1:0-534 GCF_008692635.1 Crocuta crocuta
ATTTAACTTTTATCTGACAAATTTATTCAGGACAAACCAGAGGGTCCAATGCGGGGCCCGAACTCACGGACCGTGAGATCATGAACTGAGCTGAAGGCAGACGCTTAACTGACTGAGCCACCCAGGCGCCCCTGACTTTGCTTGTTTTTTAAAAGACTTCCCAGAGCCCTTCACACCGCAGCTGAGCGAGGTGCCATGCTGCAACTGGTCCATGCTCCAAAACTTGGAATGTGTGGTTACTTTATCATTTAATGAAGCACCAGAGAAAATGAATCCTTTTCAACAAACCTACGTATTTTCTTCATGAGATACAAACATCATATATCCCTACACGGTTCCATTTTGCATTCACTGTATCGAAAGCTAAAGAATCTTCCCTATTTCGTAACCCAAATTATTGCAGTATGAGTATATTCTTGTTTTATTCTGTATTACTTGTCCTCTTTTAACATATGGGTAATTGTGTAAACCAAACCCCTCTGGATCTCTCTCTTTTTTTAAGTTTTTTAATGTTTTATTTATTTCTGAGAGAGA
>NW_027535168.1:0-230 GCF_008692635.1 Crocuta crocuta
ATGAGTCAACATTTAACTGATCCTATCACAAACTAGTCATTCCTATCTACTGTAGTTATGCTGTCTTTATTTTTTTAATGTCTACCATTGAAGTTACATAAAATCTGCAGCTATATTCTGAAAATGTTCAAATTAACATTTGTCATCTGTGGGTCAACAGATTTCTTTGATGGTTTTTCTTTGCTCAACCAAAGATGATTAATTAACGTGTACTGAGCTGCATGTACAGT
>NW_027535169.1:0-544 GCF_008692635.1 Crocuta crocuta
AGAAAACTGTCCTAGGGAAACCAGATCAATGAACATCTGTGCAGTGGAGGGGATGTCAAAATTAATGCTATTAACAGATAACATGTAAGAGCCCAGGACATGTGCTATGATTTGAGAAGGTTCTGAGAGGTGAGGGCAGACGGAGGTTGAGAACAGTCCCATACAGCCTATGGTGTACGTGTCCATGGCTGGGGGAAGATGGGGGTCAAGGGAAGGTTGTGGGACAAAGGACTTTTACCCAGAGAGCAGGATCAAAGGCCCAGAGATGTGAGAGATAATAAAATATGCACAACACTGTGTAATTACTACTGCTGTGTGATTAATTCTACTGCCAGAGAAGAGGCTTGAAAGAGGTCATACTAGAGTTTCAAGTTTGGTACTGGGAAACCATTAAACGTTTTTTTTAAAAAGCGAATGATAGGGAGCACAGGCAGGAACGTGGGCCTGTGCAACATTTCCCTACATGTGTCTCCTCAGTCAAGGGAAATAAAAGTAAAATAAACCATGAGGTGCCTGGGTGGCTCAGTCAGTTAAGCATCCGACT
>NW_027535170.1:0-293 GCF_008692635.1 Crocuta crocuta
AAAGACCCCGAATAGCCAAAGTAATATTGAAGAAAAAAAACAAAACGGGAGGCATTTCCATCCCAGACTTTAGCCTCTACTACACAGCTGTCATCATTAAGACAGTATGGTATTGGCACAAAAATAGACACAAACATTCCATAGACCAATAGAACAGAATAGAGAACTCAGAAGTAGACCCACAAATGTAAGGTCAACTAGTCTTTGACAAAGCGGGAAAGGGTATCCAATGGAAAAAAGACAGTCTCTAACATATGGTGCTGGGAGAACTGGACAGCAACATGCAGAAGAAT
>NW_027535171.1:0-230 GCF_008692635.1 Crocuta crocuta
AGACGCTGAGGAAGCGAGTCACGTGACTCCTTGGTGCCCGGTGCGTGCCCGGTGCGCGTGGGAGGTCGTAATAGGCCGACGTGCACTCCTCAAGTGAAAAATCCTTTCTGGCTACAAAATGCTGACCGTCATCTGAGCTTCCAGGGAGCCACAGTCACTGGCCACAGACGACCGTGACACATTTCATAGCCAGAAGGTCTGAAGTATCGCGAGGATTACCAGCCCGTGAC
>NW_027535172.1:0-299 GCF_008692635.1 Crocuta crocuta
AATTCAATTTATTAGCTAGCATATTTTAATTTTTTTAACGTTTATATATTTTTGAGACAGACAGAGACAGAGCAAGAGATGGGGAGGGAGAGGGGCAGAGAGACAGGGAGACACAGAATCTGAAACAGGCTCTAGGCTCTGATAGCACAGAGCCCGATGTGGGGCTGGAACCCACAGAGGGCGAGATCATAACCTGAGCCGAGTGAAACGCCTAACCGACTGAGCCCCTAAGGGGTCCCTAGGCAGGGCATTATAATGCTTAGGTAGTGACAGGTGGAGAGTGGGTATAGTATTGGACA
>NW_027535173.1:0-503 GCF_008692635.1 Crocuta crocuta
TGAGTCTGAGAGTGACACAAGGCAAATATTGCCAGCTTTCCAGAAATATAAAAGGTGAATTTGCAGAGAAGGATCACATCAACTGGATTTGGACAAGTTCACTATCAACCATAACATTTGCCTAACCTCTTCTCCATCAAAGAAGGCTTGCTCTTGCGACAAGAAGCAAGAAACCTATAATGACTACGATGATCAGAGCCTCTTGTCTATCTTAATGAAAATCAAGTCCGGATATGGAATGCATAAAAACGTCCCTAAGCTAGTCTCTGAACGAAGAGTGCTACCCAGTAAACCAATCACGTCCACTTCTGGTGGGGCTGGAGAGGGTGGTTAGGGAAGCAATGTCTCGCACAAATATCTGTTCATGAAATCACAGCCTGAGGTAGATTAGCTGCTGACAAAAATAATCTAAGCAGGCTACTGGTTGGCTCTCCTCCTCTCATACTTTCAGCCCAATTAGAGACATGGGGAACCTGTAGGATAGCTTTTATTTATTTTTTTTT
>NW_027535174.1:0-977 GCF_008692635.1 Crocuta crocuta
ATGGAAACCAACTTGACAATAAACTATTTGTAATAAATAAAAAAACAGTAAAAATTTTAAAATAAAAAAGGAAGTAAATGCTAGTCAGGATGCAATAAAATATGCTATAACTGAGCTGCAGTCTTGAATGTATGTCACGGTGGCAAGGATGTATGAGGTATAGCATGAATCAGTGATACTGAGAACAAAATTATGGAGATAAATGAAGCAGAGAAAAAGAGAGAGACAAAGGCAAAAGAGGATGATTTAAGAATTAGAGAAATCAGTGACCCAGTAAAAAGGAACAACATCAGAATCATAGGCGTCATAGAAGATGAAGAGGGAAAGAAAGGGGTAGAAAGGTTATGTGAGCAAATCATAGCAGAAAGCTTTCCTAACCTGGGGAAAGACACAGACATCAAATTCCAGGAAGCACAGAGGACTCCCACTATGTTCAACAATAACCGACCATCAAGGCATATCATAGTTAAATTCACAAAATATTCAGTCAAGGAAAGAATCATGAGAGCAACAGGGGAAAAAAGTCCTTAACCAGCATGTGAAGGTAGATCAGGTTTCCAGCAGACCTATCCACAGAAATTGCAAGAACACAAAACTGTGGCAGGATATATTAAATGTGCTGAATTAGAAAAGTATGCAGCCAAGAATTCTTTATCCAGCAAGGCTATCATTCAAAGTAGAAGGAGAGATAAAAAGTTTCCCAGACACACAAAATGTAAAGGAGTTCATGACCACTAAACCAGCCCTGAAAGAAATTTTAAGAGGGACTCTCTGAGGGGAAAAAAGGCAACAACAAAAACAAAAACAAAACAAAAACGTGAGAGAGAGAGACCAAAAGCAACAAAGAGTATAAAGGACCAAGAGAACACCACCTGAAAATACAACTCTACAGGCAGCATAATGGCAATAAATTCTTATTTTTCAGTACTCACTCTAAACGTCAATGGACTAAATGCTTCAATCAAAAGACATAGGGT
>NW_027535175.1:0-244 GCF_008692635.1 Crocuta crocuta
TTGTTCAGGGCTTCACCTTCTGCCACTACACCGGTAGGCGGGTGACCCCTACTCGAGCTTGTAATAAAGACCCTTTTGTACTTGTATCAGTGTCGGCTCCTTGGTGGTCTCTGGGGACTCGCGAATCGGGCACAACAGAGCCTCATTCAGATTCTGTGTCTCCCTCTCTATGACCCTCCCCTGCTCACACTGTCTCTCTCAGAAATAAATTTAAAACATTTTTTAAAATTTATAAAATAATTTT
>NW_027535176.1:0-204 GCF_008692635.1 Crocuta crocuta
AGTTGCAGCCTGTTTCAAACTCCTTGAAGCAAACTTGAAAAATAATACACAAAAAAGTGTCTTGAAGCATACATAGGAAATGTAGTACTACTAAGTGTAATTTGAACCTGCCTGCTTTATGTACAGTATGTTTCTGAACAAAATAAGAGTACAGTACATATAGTCTTCATTATAATGACTTAACAGTGAACTTAGTATTTCATT
>NW_027535177.1:0-1553 GCF_008692635.1 Crocuta crocuta
TAGGAAGAATGTTAACTCACCTCCCTCACCTACATACCAAATCTACACCTGTTTATACAGCTCTCCCTCCTGAAGAACTGAGGGATGACCGAACAGCTTCTGCACAAAAAATAGAGAGACAACAGAGAAAATGACAAGAGAGATGGAGACAGAGTGAAAAAGGGGACTTCCATCTCCAATGCTGTGAACCGTGGTGTGAAAGGATTGTACTGTGGGATAGTGAGCAGATTCATTTCCCCTGGGGGCACAGTGAAGAAGCCACAGTTTTAAACGTTAATTAGACTATAAAAGACATTCCCTAAATGTTTGCCACATGTCAAGGAAGCTGCTGGAACATTCTGTAGGTCAGAGGGTTTGGTGAACACTACAGTGGTTTCTCTTTCCAAATTGATAGGAGAGATGGGAGCAGGAAGCAGGTGCCATAGCTATCCTGCAACCTCAATGAGCTGAAAGCCTCTAGACTACACCAGCCCCAGAAATCTCACCAAGGCAACCATAGCATGGTACAAAGTGGACCCCTGCTCAGTGCTCACCACAGCTCCAGCCGTCTTGCCAATGTGAAATAGACACAAAGAACCCCTGAACTATCCAAGAACGTATCACTTGGTGACAGAAAACTTGCCGTGGCACCCACAATGCAGAGTGCCCGTGGAACTCCTGGCATGTGCACACTGAGGCTCTGATCACTCTGTCGGGGTTCCACCAGTGGGAATGAACCAGGAACCTCCCAGAATGCCCCACTTTGGTTCCAGCCTCTCTGCCATAGTGCTATCTGAGCCACGCACACAGGAATCCTCAACTTTAACCAACTTAAGGTTCAGCTGTCCTATGGGCGGGGGGTGTGTGTACAGAGAGCTTGATGACCACCAAACCACATGCCTACTTCACCTGCTCTCCCAAGATATCTTCTGCAGGAAGACCCCAGGACCATCCCAGCCTATGTCCACTTCACCTGTTGCCATATGATCAGAGTGAACTCAGCAAGCAGTACACAGGGAAACCTATCCCATGCAAACCACAGCTCCAGCCAGCCAATGTCACCAGACACACACATTTTAAACAGAGGGATGGTTACTATACACAATATAAGTCCTTGAAGGTTAGGAAAAGCAGCTGTTGTTCTGAATCCTTAGGAAAAAATACATAGATAGTCAAGAAAATAAGGACTCAGAGGAATATGCCCTAAACGAAATGAAACAAAACCTCAAGAAAAAAAAAGTCTGTTCAAAGTAATGGCCATAAATATACTCACATCATTGGAGAAGAGTGGATAAACTGAGTGAGAAAGTTAACAAATGGATAAAAAAATAAAAACATAGCCAATCAGAGTTGAAGGATACAATGAACGGAATGAAATATACAGTAGAGGCAATCAATATTACATGAGAGAATGCAGAAGAGTGGATCAGTAATTTGTAAGAGAAAGTAACAGAAAGCACCCAGGCTCAACAGTTTTTTTGTTTTTTTTTAAGAGGAGAGTTTAAGAGGTCTCATTGACAACAGCAAGTTGACAAGAATTCACATGTAGGGATCCCAGAAAGGAGAAGGGAAAG
>NW_027535178.1:0-1421 GCF_008692635.1 Crocuta crocuta
AAAAAAAAAAGAGGTGCAGCCTGGTCTCTTTATAGGGTCCTAGAACAAGGGTGGCTGGATTGAAAGTCGCCCTCGCTGCCCGGCCAGCAGAGCACCAGCCGCTGGCCCGCTCAGCGGTTTATGACCTTGGCTGAGGAATAAGCCCTTGTCACACCATTACTGTCGGGGTCTTGCCAGCTTCTCGACCCAGATGTGGCTGAAGGTCAGCCGCCAGGGGCCAGGGGCTCTCCCGCCGTTGCAACAAGGTTGCAAAGAATAATTTCTCCTGCCCAAGGGTTTGTAGATGATTAACATGTTTCTGTTAACCGGAGAGTTAATAGTTATTCAAAGCACTCTTTGATAATGGGGGCGGAGGAGAGAAAATGAATGTGTTAACCATTAATCGAGGGAAATGCCATAAAAGTTAGGGTGGAAAACACAAAGTCTGGGAGAAGAATTCACGGGCAACCTCGTGGAGAGGAGGACAGGGAGCAGAATGAGGCCATAAAGTTCATGCGTACTTATAGCCGGGGTTTTGGGGTGTGTGTGTGTGTGTATGTGTATGTGTTTTGCATTCTTTTCCTTGTTTCATTGTCCTGAGGAAACAGAATCGGGGATAACAGAACAACAAGGGCAGGAACATTACAAATAGAAGCCAGTTTTATTGGCTTTCTTTGCTCCCGGCTCTCACAGCCAAGTGTGCCGACCGTGTGATTCCTTCTTCGAGCCTCTTCAGGAAGAAGGAGAGGAACCCAGGCCCTTGTGCTGGAAGAAAGTGAGGGTGTCCAGGAGGCCAGCACCCCGGTTCCCGACCCAAATCACCCCCTGGGCCCCAGGGTGGCCTCGCCTGGAGGAGGGGCTGCCTATTTCCTGCCCCGGAGACAAACTGCGTTAGCCTCAGTTTCCACACCAGGTCCCAGCATCCACGAGTGCTCTCACAGCAGGCTTGCCCAGGAATCGGGAGGACTTAGGGCACGAAACTCTTGCTTTGCCCAGATGGTTCCCGGCCCCGATAGCGGTGGTGTGAGTCTGTGCGGGGCCAAGAGGAGCCTTACACAGACCGTGCCGCTCTGTGACCGTCATGCAGAATGGAGCCTTCTCTCTGTGCAAGGCTCGCGTGGAGTGCTGGTGGGGTGTCAAGGCCAGACCCTGCCCTCAAAGGGCTTCTAGTCCATTCGGGAGGCAAGACAATCTATAGCAAGGGCTGGAAAGGCAGTTCAAACAAACGTCCAAACTGCGGAGCAAGTTCAGAGGAAGGAGGCCCCCCCTTTAGTGTCCGGCTGGTGGTGGAGCTCACAGAACCGCCCCGCACCGGCCTCTGAGGCTGGGCGAAGCGCTGATGGGGAGAAGCGGCCGGAGAGAGGAATGGCAGGAAACATTTAAGGAAGAGATCTAACTGGAGCAGAGACGAGAGAAAAGGAGATGGTGGATTTTTTTTTTTT
>NW_027535179.1:0-1109 GCF_008692635.1 Crocuta crocuta
GGGTCTGGAGCCCATGACTAATACTCACAGTGATTGATCCCACTTGCATCTTACTTGCAACTCAAGAAGGACTCTTTTGTAAATGATGTTTTTGGGTCCTGTTTTTGCTTCCCTAGCAGGGTACCCTGTGGGGATGGAGCATCAGAGATTGACCTAGGAAGCCTTTCCTGTGCCGCAGTGGGTGGGGTTGTTAAGAGACAGTTACATAGATTTGGGATCCTTTGGTGAAGAGGGATCACTGTATCTAGCTCCTCCCTGGAAATTCATTTCCTAGACTTGAAATTCTGTTGCATTTCAAGTACAGGTCTTCCCAGATTCAAGACTGCAGTTCGCCAGGGAGTTTAAAGATAGGTTTGTGACACATACTTTAGAGCAGTGTTTTTAAACATTCTGAGGAGCATTAACCCCTTTGAGAATCTGATAAGCTAATGAGTCTTTTTCTGAAAGGAAAAAAGTGCTTTGAAAATTTGTTTACAAAGGGGACACCTGGCTGCTCAGTCCGAAGAGCATCCAACTCTTGATTTTAGGGTCGTGAGTTGGAGCTCCATGGGGGTGTAGAGATTACTTAAAGATAAAATCTAAAAAAAAGAAAATGTTCACAAAGAATGAGGAAGGTCTCTATGGGCTGTTGTGTAGTGATCGCCTGCATATGTGTTAAGTGTTAAAGAAAAGAAAAAAGAAAAAGCAGAAGCAAAGTGTAAAAGAGTATCTGTAGTGTGCCACTCTTCATTTAAGAAAGAAGAGGATAAAAGCTATTCACGTATCTGTGCATATGTGCAAAGGAAATACAGGAACTGTGAACCAGCAGTTAAATAGACCGTGACCTGCCTGGGGTGGGTGGGAACGAGGCAGAAAAAAGGGGGCTTGCAAATAGGGCTGAGGGCAGAGCTGCCTTTCCCTGATAGCTTTGGCTTCTAGAGTCCCGGTGCTAGTCCACGTACCCAAAACGTAAACGAGTAATGAAAAGTAGCCAGGATGTGGGGCACCCAGACCGGAGCACAAGCAGGTACAGATGACCCTCACGGGGGTAGGAAGGGATAACAGCCGCACTGAAGGAGGGGGAAGACGATGGGAAACAAGATGTTGGGCGGCCACTGTAAGGCTAAAAA
>NW_027535180.1:0-645 GCF_008692635.1 Crocuta crocuta
TGGAGCACCAGGTACGTGACTGAGGCCATGCGAACTTTCCAGCTCAGGCGATCTTGGATCCTCCGGTCCCAGTTAAGCCGCCCTGGCCCGTACCACATGGAATGGAGAAAACCATCCCCGTCAAGCTCTGTCCAAATCTCAGAATCATGAGCAGATAAACGCATGCCATTGTTTCAAGCCGCTAAGGTTTGGCGTGGTTTGTTACGCAGCAGTAGACAGACAGCTGACAACACGTCCTGCTCTTCAGATAAAGTCAGCTGCCCTTTAAGTAGTGCTGACTCGGCCCTTCTGCCTTCAGCCTCATCGCCCACCATTCCACTTAGTCTTCCCTCCAGGCCTTTGCACACTTATCCCACATCACCATCCTCCTTCTTAGACCAACTTCCTTCTCCCAGGAAGTACTTCTCCCGGGAAGTCTTTGATTCCGTGAGCCTAGGTTGGGGGCCTCATTGGGCTTTCTGTTGCAGCCATACTTACTGTACACCTTCACTTAGCAGGTCAGATTATATTGGCCAGGGAACTTATTTGTCTCCACCATTAGATTGGAAAAAAGTTTTTTTAACATTTATTCATTTTTTTGAGAGACCGAGAACATGAGTGGGGGAGGGGCAGAGAGAGAGAGACATAGAATCTGAAGCAGGCTCC
>NW_027535181.1:0-249 GCF_008692635.1 Crocuta crocuta
CCGCGCCCTGTGACTTGCTCTGAGGAGCTGAGCGCCTGCAGTCGGACTAAGCGAGGCTTTGCTGCAGGAACGCACTCCAGGAGGTCAGGGGCTACACAGGGGAGATTTAGACTGAGGGGGTCCTGTCACATGAGGTGGAGGCTCCCACCCCCTGGTGGCTGCACCTCTCAGGTCCAGCCTGAGGGAAGACTGTCAGGGGATCATGCGTGGGGGTGTCTCTCTCCATCCAGAAGCAGTGAGATCGGTGCT
>NW_027535182.1:0-1025 GCF_008692635.1 Crocuta crocuta
CCCTGTCCCTGCCCCATGCTTCTTACAGGAGCATGCAGAAGACCACGGCTGCTCCCCAGACATGGAATGTTAGTGCCTAAACTCGTCTATCCTCAAAAGTGAGACCCCCAGCCAGCTCTGCCATCAATGGCCATGCTCCAAGAGCTGTCAGAAAAGGACAGGCACGGGTGCTGCCTCGAGCCCTCTGGCCAGCAAACAGTTGCTGGTGGCCACTCAGACCCTGGCCCTTGGGTACACATACTTGTGGGCAGGACTCCCGGACCGCTGAAGGGGGCCCTGTGTCCTGAGCACCTGCCCGGCTCCCTGCGTCTGCCTCTTCTCTGCCACGACGTCCTCTATAATAGCACTGCCAGGCTACTAGTGTGACCCCAGACTTAAAGATGAGGAAACAGGCTCAGCTCGCCCAAGGTCACTCAGAGGTCACGTCACCTTGGACCCAGTGTCCTTTTCATTCCTGCTGGCTGTAACGATGCATTTGCCACATTGAGAGAACTATTTCAAAATTGTGAACACTTTGGATGGCCCCATAATATGCCCTGACTTAAATCCCTTGTGACCTTAGAAAATAAAAACAAAGAACCCAAAAATCTCATGGAAAGATGCTCAAATTTACACTAGGGAAATGTGAATCCAAACTCCAGTGAGATGCCCATGGCACACCAACTAAAATGGCTAAAATGGAAAAGACTGACACTAGCAAGTGACAGCGAGGATGTGGAGAAACTGGGATTCTCATGGCTGAAGGGACATGCAGAAATGCCCCCAGCACTTTGAAGAACTCTTGGACAGTTCCTTAGAAGTATACAGTTCATAGGGATGCCCGGGTGACTCAGTCAGTTAAGTGTCAGACTCTTGATTTTGGCTCAAGTCATGATCTCCCAGTTTGTGAGATCAAGCCCCGGGTCTCAGCTCTGTGCTGAGTGTGGATCCTGCTTAAGATTCTCTCTCTCTCCTTCTCCCTCTGCCTCTACCCTCCTCGGGCTCGCTCTCACTCTCTCTTTCTCTCTCAAAAAAAAAAAAAAAAA
>NW_027535183.1:0-235 GCF_008692635.1 Crocuta crocuta
GAGGATTAGGAGGAACTTAACTGAGGAACAAGGGGGAGAATAAGGAGGGAAATGGTGGGGGAACGGGAAAGAGGGAAACCATGAAAGACTCTTGAATGCTGAGAAAAACTAAGGACTGATGGATGTGGGGGGGGAGAGGAGATGGGCATGTAGGAGGACACTTGTGGGGATGAGCACTGGGTTTTATGTTGAAACTAATTTGATAATAAACTATTTGTAAAAAAAAAATTAAAAA
>NW_027535184.1:0-266 GCF_008692635.1 Crocuta crocuta
CCTCAACAAAATACTAGCAAGCTGAATCCAATAACACCTTTAAAATATCATTCATGGGGGATCTGGGTGGCTCAGTTGATTAAGAATCTGACTTCAGCTCAGGTCATGATCTCACGGTTCATGAATTCAAGCCCCGAATTAAGCTCTGTGCTGACAGGTCAGAGCCTGGAGCCTGCTTTGAGTTCTGTGTCTTCCATTCTTTCTGCCCCTCCCCTCCTCACACTCTATCTCTCGCTCTCAAAAATAAATGAACATTAAAAATTTTT
>NW_027535185.1:0-471 GCF_008692635.1 Crocuta crocuta
GACGGCTTTCCGGGACTTGGTTCTGACTGAGGGAAACGCCTGCCTCCAAACTCTGCAGTGTCTGGAAGAATGCCATCCTTTCTCGTCACAAATGAAAAAATCATGTGAATTGTTTACGCCCAAAGCTGCCCGTGTGCGTGTTCCAGATGGTTCCGGGCATCGGGGTGTGGCTGAGCGGGCAGGGCTGGGCCGGGGCTGCCCCGAACGCACGAGATGTGGGATTGAAACAGTTCGCGTAAATGTTCCTGTAAATGTTCGCGTTCCCAGGAGGGACGTCCGGGTCGGGGGGAGCCTGGGAAATGCTGTCCGTTCGGAGCGGCCAGTCGGCAGAGCTGGCAGTCGGGTGTCCGTGTCTTCGGGCATTTTGTGTTTCTTGTGGGCATTCTGTGTCTCCCTCTCTCTCCGCCCCTCCCCTGCTCACGTTCTGTATCTCTGTCCTTCAAAAATAAACGAATGTGAGAAAAATAAATA
>NW_027535186.1:0-636 GCF_008692635.1 Crocuta crocuta
CCTCGCCAGTGCGCTGCAGGGCACGCAGGCCCACGCTGCAGCGAGGAGAGTGCGGATGGCGCAGGGAAGCCCATCCCCGCTGCTGAATAAACCACAGTGCCCGTCCTCTGCCAGTGACTCAGCAGTGTCACTGCCACGTGCCAAGGGAGGCCAAGTGAAATGAACAGGGACTTTGGGTCTCGGTTCTTGCCGTCCCGGCTGTATTTCCCGATTCACTTCCCTCTCTGAGCCTCAGTTTTCTCATCTGGAGAATGGGATCAATGTTGCCCCCCCGGTGGGGCCGACCTGAGGCTGTACCATATGAAATCACGATATTCCACCACTGTTGGACCTGTAAACCAGCCCTTTCATGTTTCAACCCAATACATGGACGGGCACGGTGTACAGCCCGAGAGCAGTCAATGCTGGCAAAACTGAGGCCAGCGGAATGCGCTTTCCTCGTTCGTGGGACAAGTGGAACTTCTTGTTGCACCTGCTCCCAAATATGACAACACACAACCACACGGTTCACCTTAGTTTAGAAGGCAAGGTCCCAGGTACACCAGAGTGTGTACAGGATATGCTACCAAATGTGCTTTCTTTTACGTGATCTATTTCCACATGTATTACATCAGCTATAACTAGCCTATCAAATAT
>NW_027535187.1:0-235 GCF_008692635.1 Crocuta crocuta
CCGTGCAGAAGATCGATTCAAGTTATCTCTGCGGGGAGTCCTCTGAGCCTCTTGTATTTCAACATTTACTTCGTTCCCCAGGTCCAGGAAGTTCTCTGGTATAATTTGTTCCAGGACTCCTTCAGCACCTTTCCCTCTCTCTTCCTCTTCTGGGATTCCTATGATACAGATATTGTTGCTTTTGACAGTACGCTGAGCTCTCGAACTCTTCTTTCCTGTTCCTGGATCAGCTTGT
>NW_027535188.1:0-239 GCF_008692635.1 Crocuta crocuta
TGAAATTGAGCCTATAGAAGAGTTTCAGTTTTTAATAATTATATGCTAATAGGATATGGTCACGGGCAGCACGGTGCCTAAAGTGGGGTGGAGGACCGTGATACTGGAAGAGAAGTGGTCAAGGGTCTGAAATTAATGTGGATAATGTCAGTAGACATCAATAAAAATCCCATAAGGGGTGTTGGTTGAACATCTGACGCTTTTTTTAATGCTTATTTATTTTTGAGAGAGAGAGAAAG
>NW_027535189.1:0-748 GCF_008692635.1 Crocuta crocuta
GATTAATTCATAAGAAATGTAACTTTCTTTTTTGTCACAGATACTGTCCTGTAGCAGGACAGTGACCTCAGTCATTTGGAGACCTCCTAGCTGGGAGTGTGTCTAGGTTGGGGAGAAGGGGCAGGCCTAGTGCCAGGGGCTGAGGGGATGCCCTCTGGGCTGTCACCACCCCACGCTGGCTCCATTGAGCCTCCTGCCTGCGTGGCCTGCGAGGTCAGCCCTCGGAAGTCACAGCTATGCTGCCCCTTGTTCCTAACCCAAGCTACCCAACTCTGGTGCTCTCTCAGCCCCTCCCGGGTGCACAGGGATTGTTCTGGACCTAGGTGGGTGCTCCCAGTCCGGCTCCTGCACTTAGCAAGTAAGTCTTGGCAACCTCAGTTTTCTGATCTATAAAATGGGGGTAATAACCACACTCACCTCATAGGGTTGCTTGTCAGAGTAAATGAATTAATCCACACTGGATGCTTAAAACAGCATCTGGGGCTTTGGAACTGCTCAGTAGATGTGCTTTTATCCATTACTATTACCTGTCCTGTTCTGGAAGCTTGGCTCAGGCCAGGGGTAGGGGCAGGACTCCTTTGTCTTATAGCTTTGTCTCAGGTCCCTTCCACGCCTACCCTCTTAACCCCTTTTTAAAAAAATATTTATTTAGTTTTGAAAGAGCGCAAGTGGGGGTGGGGCAGAGAGAGGGGGACAGAGCATCGGGAGCGGGCTCTGCACTGACAGGCTGCCAGCAGCGAGCCCGATG
>NW_027535190.1:0-218 GCF_008692635.1 Crocuta crocuta
AGAGTGATGCTGGCTTCATAAAATGAGTCTTGGAGTTTTCCTTCGCTTTTTATTTTTTGGAATACTTGAGAAAAATTGGTATTAGATCTGTTTTTTTTTAATGTTTTATTTATTTCTAGGAGAGAGAGAGAGAGAGACAGCATAAGCAGGGGAGGGTCAGAGAGAGATGGAGTCAGACTGAAACAGGCTCCAGGCTCTGAACTGGCAGTCAGCACAGA
>NW_027535191.1:0-686 GCF_008692635.1 Crocuta crocuta
CTGTCCTCCTGGGGTCAGCCTGGAGTGGAGACGAGCGGGAGCTCCATGCCACCATCCTGCCAGCCTGGTGGGGAGCTTGCGCAGTGACCCTTGGCTGCCCAGAACCGCAGTGGCTCCGAACCGCCGTGCCCCGGCCCTTGCGCTCTCGGCCCTACTTAAGCCCCTGGAAGGACCCCCCCCCCCATGGCTCTCTGCCAGGCCCCATTCCTTGGCAGCCTGGGAGGGGACAGGCCTGCCAGCCGCTTCCCAGCTAGCAGTAGATGAGGTTATGCCATCCAGAGTGAGGGATGAGGGCATGAGTTTTAAGCTGTGCCCATAGCCCTACTGTGAAAGGGATCGTGCCCCAGCTGTCACGTTCAGGGGAGCACACTGGCTGGCCAGGTGGCCCTGCGTCGCCCAGCAAGGCTTGGGCCTTCCCCCCAGACCTCCATGGCCTTAGAGATCATCAGGCGGCTCCACCAGCCACCTCTGGGCTCGGCTCTACTCCGACTGCCTTCCCAGGGTGCCAAGACGTCTGGGTGGCAAAGAGGAGGGCTAGCTGGGGAGCCTGCATAGCCCAGGGCCTGCACCGCATGGCCTTTGCAGCAAGCCCCCAGACCCTGCGCAGGCAAGAGTGGCTGGAGACAGGTGACCCCATACCGCTGAGAAACAGCTCATATGGAAGAGGCTGGAGGGCAGTGGGCTCA
>NW_027535192.1:0-494 GCF_008692635.1 Crocuta crocuta
CGGCCCCCTCTCCGAGTCAGGGGACGAAAAGGCCCAGCTCTGTCCTTCTGGGAGACACACCCGAAATGTCCCTAAAGGATAACCGGGCAGAAAGAGTTGAGCTTCCTTGGGTCTGAAAATAGGAGTCCCCGAGTTTGCATCCATTTACTCTGAGGGAAGCCTCTGGAACATTCGGAGGCTACCATCCCCAGAGAGATTCTTCTTTGCTTCTAAACACCTGCATCCCAACACTAATTTCAGAAAAGTTGCAACCCGTTTGACAGGAGGAGAGAGAGAGCAGGTAGTCTGTTGAGGGGAAATTGCCTTCTGCTAAAATGCAAGCTTTGGGGGCCACAGGTGAGGAGGCTTCACATTAGGCTTGATTCTGAGAGGAAACCAAACCCCAGGCAGATTTATTTTTCACACTTTGGGCCAACTCTGGCTTTCCAAAGTGAAGTCTTCCGTGTTGACCTAAATCCACAGGCTCCCCACCTCCTCCACACACAGACCCCCCC
>NW_027535193.1:0-279 GCF_008692635.1 Crocuta crocuta
TCTCCCACACCACAGGAGGCCCCAGCTCAGCCTTCAGAGCCTCCTAAGAAGGTAGAACCATCTCTGGTCCAGCAGGAAGGCCCACTTCAGCCTTCAGAGCCCCCTAATGAGGCGGAATCTTCTCCAACCCAGCAGGAGGCCCCGGTTCAGTCTCCTGTCCCCCAGCAGGCCCCAGCTGTATCCCCTGAGCCCCTTAATGTGGTGAAACCTTCTCCCACACCACAGGAGACCTCACCTCAGCCTTCAGAGCCTCCTGGGAAGGTGGAACCATCTCTGGTC
>NW_027535194.1:0-647 GCF_008692635.1 Crocuta crocuta
GCCGTGTAGTTTTGAGTTTGGCCTCTACCCAGAGGGTGATGAGAAGCATGGATGGGATAAGCCCGCATTTATGTTCTGGAAAGAACCTCTGGCTGTAGCATGAAGAGAAGAATACAAAGAGAGGAGGAGAGACCGTTCTAGAAACATCACAATAGCACAGGTACGAGTTGGAGCTGGAGGAGAAGAAGAGGCAACCAATCCAAGAGCTGTTTAGGAAGTAAAATCCAGAACCCAGCACAAGGGGCAAAATCAGGGGCAGGGGAGGCGGGATTCAAGAATGCAAAGCCGTGGTGGCGGCTGCCCACCAGACTCGTGGTCTTCCGTCTCTAGCAGGGAGCGGTGTCTGTAGCGCTGGCCAGACTGCATGTCTCGGCCGGTGGGAGGCGAGCACAGCGATGGGTCAAGAAGGAAAGGCTAGGTGGCCTTTCCTGCCGGGCCGCTTTGGGGGGGACCCCTCCGGCCGTGCGGTGAGGTCTTCCCTCGCGGCTGCTCAGAGGCCCCAGAGCAGACTCATCCAGTCTCCTGCCCCGAGCGCGTGAGCCGGCTGCCGGGGTGCCAGGGGCCCCGTGCTGAGGTGGGCACTGACCGGCCGTGCGGGAAGCAAGCTTTCACTCCACCCCTGCTGTCTTCAGTGGGCCTGATGCACA
>NW_027535195.1:0-1391 GCF_008692635.1 Crocuta crocuta
TCTCTCTCTCAGAAATTAAATAAATAAATAAATAAATAAATAAATGCCCATGAATACAATATCAAAGGTTTTCCTGCTATTGAAAATTTGTTCCCTTGTTTAAAGTGCTGATCACATCACCTCTCTGTAAGGTGCGATGCAAATGAAGATGAGTACAGAAGGTCACGTGTAATTCAACTTCCAACTGGAAAAAATTGTGAATGACCTTTTCAAAGAGGCGAGGGAACATTGGCTGTCCCTCTGAATGAAGCCACAAGAGCTTTGAATGATGACAAACAAAAGTCATCTGCACGTACAAGTTGGAGCATTCCATTTGTAAGCAGCCTGAATACATCTATAGAGCAAATCAGTCACAAGATGTTCAGATTTTGCTTAAAAGAGTTTCAATAACAGTTTCAGTTTAGATGATGGTGAGTTGAAACCATACAATAACCCAACAAATGTTCAATTTCTGGAATCTGTTAAGGGTGACCCCGTGTGTATGCTTGAAATTCAGCAACATACACTAGAAATCCTGTAAAGTGACATTACTGCTGGCGGAAGATTTCAAAAGAGACTTCCCTGGAACTTCAGTGACTGGTTCGTGGTGACCACGTGAATTTGGATATGGAGAACCCTGAAGATCAAGAATACCTAAAGTCTAGAATAAGGCTCAAGGCTTTTAGTGGAGAAAGGGAAACCTTGGAAGACATACCTGAAATAGTCAGTACATCTTCTTCCCCAGAAGAGGGGGAGAAGTCAATACTTAATGCAGTTGTTCTTATTGATGATTCAAACAATTCAATTGAATTGCTTTTCAATTCAAACCCAGGGGCACCATGCTGGCTCAGTCAGCAGACAATGTAACACTTGATCTCAGGATCCTGAGTTTGAGGCCCACATTGAGCATATGCATTATTTTTATTTTTTATGAACTATTTTTTTAAGTTTATTTATTTATTTTGAGAGAGACAGGGAGACAGAGCGGGGGAGGGGCAGAGAGAGAGAGAAAGAGAAAGGGAGAGAATCCCAAGCCAACTCCAAGCTGTCAGCACCATGCGGGTCTCACAAACCGTGAGATCATGACCTGAGCCGAGATCAAGAGTTGGATGCTTAACCCACTGAGCCACCCAGGCGCCCCTAGAGATTACTTCCAAAATAATTCGATCTGGGTTAGCAGATGACAGTCCTCTGATACGAAGATGCGATATGCACACAGACAGGTTCCTGGATGTTGGGGACTTTGTTGTACAGTCTCATCCTGAGTTTGCAACTCTTCACTTTACTCCCCATACTGGTTTTGTCCTGGAGTAGAATTTTTTTAAAAATTTATTGTTTTTTTAATTGATCTTTTAAGAGAGAGACACAGAGCAAGCTGGGGAGGGGCAGAGAGAGAGGGAGACACAGAATCT
>NW_027535196.1:0-276 GCF_008692635.1 Crocuta crocuta
GCCAGACTTATCAAAAATAAAAGAGAGAGCACCCAAATAGACAAAGACATGAATGAAAATGGACTTATTACAACCAATCCCTCACAAATAAAGGCAATTATCAGGGAATACTATGAAAAATTATATGCCAACAAATTGGACAACTTAGAAGAAATGGACAACTTCCTAAACACTCACACACTACCAAAACTCACACGGGAAGAAATAGAATACCTGAAGAGACTCATAACAATTGAAGAAATCGAATCAGTTATCAAAAATCTCCCAACAAATAAG
>NW_027535197.1:0-242 GCF_008692635.1 Crocuta crocuta
GGTCCCTCCTCCACTGGAGACTGCTCCATTGCTCCCTAAAGTCCAGCCATGTTGGTTTTGGGGGGAAAATGGCACTACTCCAATTTCTTCCTTAAGATTTTATTCCCTTGCTGTTCAGAATAGTGAGGGCAGACAACTCACCCTGTACAGCTCTTTAATGTTTTATCTGTTGGGCGACTGGGATTCAGCACCCAATGTCTTAAAGGAGCTCACATCATGTGGACCCGGCCCTTTCTCCAGAG
>NW_027535198.1:0-706 GCF_008692635.1 Crocuta crocuta
GTCTCCCAGCTGTTTGTTCTTATACGAGCCACCTAACCTCTCTGAGCTTTTGTTACCTTCTTTTGTATAAGAGATCTAACACTATCTCCACATAAAGTTGTTGTAAGGATTATAGAGAAAATACCAAACCCAAACCACTCTCCAGCTTATTGAAGGTGACTAATGAATAGTAGTTAATTCTATTTTTATGACGTGTGATTAGTTATTCCACGTGGCTAGGAAAGGTTTTGTGGAGAGTTCGAAGAAAGTTCTATGAAACAGAATGTGGGTTTCAACCTAATAGTCTATCATAATTGCAGTGAACTTAGGATAGGACTCACCAACATGGCGTCATGTGGAGATTTGTTATTGAAGGTCAGAGGTTATCAAACTGTCCCCACGGGGACATAGCCCCTGGATAATGCTCACAGTGAGACACTTGCCAGCCCACAGGTACCACTGCAGATATGGAAAGCTGCAGAGGCTGGCCCGGGAGAAATGATCCGGAAAAGGTTTTTAGGACCAGCATCTACCTATCTCAGTCCTAATTCTGGAAGCAGGAAGGGGCAGGCATGGAGAGCTCCAGATTCTGCCATCATATATTTGGGAGCCAGGTTGTTACTTGTGAGCTGTGTATAAGGGGCTTCGATAGTTCTTGAGTACTGAAGGCTGGGCGGAAGGAGGGACAGCCTGGAGGTCCTGGTGCCCCCTCCCCCCCCCCCCCCTG
>NW_027535199.1:0-222 GCF_008692635.1 Crocuta crocuta
AAAAAACTTGGAGGCGAAAGAACATACTACTAGGGGAGCCTGGATAGCTCAGTCGGTTGGGTGTCCGACTTCGGCTTAGGTCAGGATCCCAAAGTTCGTGGGTTCCAGCCCCGCATCAGGCTCTGTGCTGAAAGGTAGGAGCTAGGTCAGAGCCTGGAGTCCACTTTAGATTCAGCGTCTCCCTCTCTTTCTGTTCCTCCCCTGCTCTCTCTCTCTCTCTCT
>NW_027535200.1:0-778 GCF_008692635.1 Crocuta crocuta
AAAAAAGAAATTCTGCTTTCAAATTGTTTTAATATTTCAAGTAATCACTATACCCAACAGCTCGTGCAGCTTGAACCCCAAAATCGAGAGTCACATGCTCTACTGACTGAGCCAGCCAAGTGCCCCTCAATGTTTTTTAGAAAACAGAATTAATCACCCTACTCCCTGACAAGGTTCATAAAGGAATAAACAAGTTTCATAAATGAGCATCTCACCTTGTCCATGTAGGAAACATCCAAAAGCAACAAGGAGAATTTTTGATGCAAAGACTATTTCCAATGAAGAGAAAATGATCCCCAGTTTCTCAACTGCAGGTAAGAATTATCAAAAGCAGATGAGGTTAAGGGAGAGGATTGGAAAGAACATTTGAATAAAACTTCAGAGTGAAATTTCCCTAATGGAGAACATACCTAAAAGTGCTTTCAAAATGCATTTGTAAAAGTGAGATCTTCCAAATGATATTTCCCATGTACACCTCTTGATATATAGGAAGTGCAAGAAGTGGGTTAAAATGAGCTAGCAAATAAAATTCTCTTCAACAGTGTTTGGTTCAGTAAAGCACAGCAGACAGGCAGGCAAAAGAAAGACAAAAGTAAGAAAAGAGAAAAAGATTTTTAAAATCAGAAGTAAAAGCTACAGGTAAATAAAGCAGGCTGCTCTTTGGCCTCAGAGAGGAAAAGAACTTTTGAACTGTGCACCACAATAAAACTGGAATGCCGCCTTGACCTCCATCTGGCCCTCTCAAAGATTTTCATTAAAAAACAACAACAAAACAAAA
>NW_027535201.1:0-204 GCF_008692635.1 Crocuta crocuta
TGAATTGGTGTGTTTTCATTTTCATTTGTTTCCATATATTTTTTACATTCATCTCTAATTGCCTGAATGGCCCATTCATTCTTTACAAGTGTGTTCTTTAACCTCCATGTTTTTGGAGGTTTTCCAGACTTCTTCTTGTAATTGATTTCAAATTTCAATGCATTGTGATCTGACAGTGTGCATGGTATGTTCTCAATTCTTTTA
>NW_027535202.1:0-798 GCF_008692635.1 Crocuta crocuta
ATCAATTTCTTCAACACATTTGAAGATGACAACAAATATAAGAAAGACAAAAAATGTTCATACCTGAAGACAGATCAGGACACTACTATTCTGAAAAGTTAACATGTTGTTAGAGAGGCGATGGAGGAGGCATGGAGATTCATTCAGAAGGGCACTAATATATTGGCGTTTTCCTTTGTGCAAGCTAACAAGGGACCCAGCCTAACGGAAAAGCGGAAAATTAAAAGAAGAAATCCGCTTGTCAACTTTGACCAAGTTCTACGTGAACAGTTGCCCCCGAAATCATAATGAGTGTCTCTCACGGAAGGAAGACTCAGGTATTGGGAGAAAATAGTTTTTTATAAGAACTAAATGAAACAGTGAAAATGGTAATATTCCATTAATAGACAGAGAAATGACACTGAAGAGATCAGAATAACTGAATTCCTGACACAGCTTTGTGCAATGTTTTCTACTTTTATACAATAACCTCAAAAAGACTCCAAGTGCTATTTCTTCTATCATAATGAGCAGCTGCTGGGCAAAAACAAAATCCATAAAATTATTTCTCCTGCTTCTGTCTGGCCTTTTCTTAATTAGCTTTCTTGGTAAGTATCAGATATTGAGATTCCATTGCTAATGAGTTACCTAATTTTTCATACCTGTCTTATTGTATGTACAGTGAGAGAACTGTCCTCCAAATTTTCTAATTTTTAAACTCTTAATAATTACCAATTGTTAATTATAGTTAAAATTAATTAAATATAAGTGAACTTCCTAAATTCCTATATAATTATTATTTCTGGTTAGTTCTTGCTA
>NW_027535203.1:0-303 GCF_008692635.1 Crocuta crocuta
TAGTATGAAGATATAATACTATAAAATTATAAATGTAACTTAAAATTTTTGTTTGTTTATATATTTATTTCAAAGAAGAAACAGAGAAGCACACGTGGAGCAGGGGGAGGGGCAGAGAGAGAGGTGAGAGAATCCCAGGTAGGTTCTGTGTACTGTCAGCTCAAAGCCTGATGTGGGGCTTGAATCTACAAACCATAAGATCAGGACCTGAGCTGAAATCAAGAGTCGGACACTCAACCGACTGAGCCACCCAGGTCCCCTGTACATGTAACTTTAATGTCTCACATTCCATTCTATGAAACG
>NW_027535204.1:0-239 GCF_008692635.1 Crocuta crocuta
TAGTATTCCCTGATAATTGCTTGTATTTCTGAGGGATTGGCTGTAGTAAGTCACTTTTCATTCATGATTTTTCTATTTGGGTGCTCTTTCTTTTCCTTTTGAGAAGCCTGGCTAGAGGTTTGTCAATTTTGGGTTTTTTTTTTTCAAAAAACCAACATTTGGTTTCATTGACCTGTTCAAGAGGGTTTTTTTTTATTCTATCTTGTTTATTTCTGCCCTGATTTTTATTATTTCTCTTC
>NW_027535205.1:0-229 GCF_008692635.1 Crocuta crocuta
AATTATTGCTCCCTTTGTCAGAATTTCCCTGGTGCTCCTTGGACAAAGTACTAGGTATTTGGTTTTAAAAACCAAATCTGCTCAAATTTTCAGTAGATTTCCATTATCACATTTGTTCTTCACTTCAGCTATCTTCCTCGTCATCATATCCCTTGGTATTTTGACCACCTGGTGAGTACAACGAGGTGAACTTCTCTAAAGAAATCCAAAATCTAATCTTCACAAATAT
>NW_027535206.1:0-1292 GCF_008692635.1 Crocuta crocuta
ACTCCTTCCTTTGTGCACTTCCATGTGTTGACACAGTCCACACAGTTGCCAGTGTTAATATGTTTGCGTGCTCCACCGATTCCCAACCAGTCAGAGGCAGAGGACATGAAGCAGTCTGGCTCTGAGCCCTTCCCCCAAACTCCAGGGATTCAAGATCTCACTCGGGGTGCATCACATATTCTTGGGGGCTGCTGATTTTTTCCACTGCACCTGCTGGATCTAGTTCCCAGGTTGCCTGCCGTCAGAAGGTAGTTTTGATCTTGCAGGCCAACAACCGTCCACTCGTGGCAGCTGCCTGGAGCCCTGTGCTGAAAATGACTGTGAGGTCAAGTTTAGGTTTGGCAGGAGGGCGTCCTCTGATTTATTACCGGTGTCTTCAATAGTTACAGTTCCCAGCACCACTTTCCCTGCTGCTCCCACCTGTAATGGGATGATGAGCTGTAATGGGAGAAACTTCAGAGGTGGAAAGCCCTCTCCTTTCACCAGTACAGATACAATATACTTGCACGAACAGTTGAATAACATGGGTTTGAAGTGTGCAGGTCTACTTATATGTGGAGTTTTTATAATACAATACTGTAAATGTATTTTTCTTCATTTTAACATTTTTTCTTTGGTTTCTTTTATTGTAAGAATATAGTATATAATACACATATAAAATAGGTGGTAATTTGTTTATGTTATCAGTAAGGCTTCCAGTCAACAGTAATTAAGTTTGGGGGGAGTCAAACTCACGGGGTAGAGGTGTGTCAGCATCCTAACTTCAGTATTATTCAAGGGTCAGCTCTATATTTATAGGCACTTTATTTGTGCTTTGAATTTGCACACTGATGTAGGCATTAATTTATGTAAAATATTCTAATGTTTTCACGGAGTTGAGCATATTTATTTTTAAACGTTTATTCATTTTGAAAGAGAGAGGGAGCAAGGGAGGGGCAGAGAAATAGAATCCCAAGCACGATCTGTTGCTTTCAGCAGAGAGCCCCAGCTCAGTCCCATGAACTGAGAGATCATGACCTGAGCTGAAATCGAGTTGGACGCCTAACTAATGGAGCCACCCCGGTGCTGAGTTGAGCATATTTAAATTGTTTTCATACTAATTTTATTGCCTGTAGCCCCAAAATGTGATGTGTAAAACTGTTGTCCTTTTAGATTTACTAAGCATATTTTTGTGTTTTTAGAATACAACCAAAGGTATTTTTTTCTTGCAAGTCTGTTGGTGTGGTCTTTAAAAAATTCATATTTGCGGGGCAACTGGGTGGCTCAGTCAGTTAAGCATCTGACTTTGGCTC
>NW_027535207.1:0-214 GCF_008692635.1 Crocuta crocuta
TTGTTAGTTTTAAAGACTTGTTATGCTCTCTACACCTGTGAGCGCCGCTGTAACCAAGAAAACTTTTTGACTGTCCAGGGCCTATACTTTTGGAGAGTATTTTTTGAATGGTATCTTTTGGTCTCTCTTGTTGAGACCTTGGTTATTTTATTTTCCTACTCGCAGTGAGATTTGGGACTCTCCACCATGTGTACTTTGGCTTTTTTCTTGAGGT
>NW_027535208.1:0-214 GCF_008692635.1 Crocuta crocuta
TTAAAAAGGGGGGTGGGCCGGAAACGGGGACCACAGCGTGGTTGGAACTGTGCCCCCGAGATTTGTATTGCACTGTGCCTGGTGTTAAGGGAGGAGCTGCCCAGGGGTCAGTTACGAAACTACACACGTGAGCCCTAATTTTGGGAAGACAGCCACCGGCAGTGCGCACATATGAAGACCTTCTCTGTGTCCCAACGAAACCGTTTTTAAGGCG
>NW_027535209.1:0-304 GCF_008692635.1 Crocuta crocuta
ACACGTAGAGTTGACGTGACAACTTAATGACTTGATACGCATAGAATTAATATATACGTAATGTGTCTATAGCAATGCCTGCCTGGCACAGTAGGCACTATGTAAATGTCACCTGTTGTTACTGTGTGTGCAGAATGGCTGTGCAAATATTAACTATTTTAGCAATAATTTTCATTAAATGCCACTTACCAGGGGTCTGCAGTCTCCAGAAGCAGGGGTCATTGTTTACATGCCAACCTGCCCACACCTACACACGGTTTCCGAGCTATTCACAGGTAATTTCTAGTGTGCTCTTCCTTCACGC
>NW_027535210.1:0-725 GCF_008692635.1 Crocuta crocuta
CTTATATCAGACAAACTGGACTTTAAATTAAAGACAATAACAAAAAATGAAAAAGGGCATTATATAATAATACCAGGGTGTATCCTTCAGGAAAAACTAACAATCATAATTGTCTATGCACCGAATATGGGAGGACCTAAATATTTAAAACAGTCACTAACAGAAAGATCTCATAGATAAGAATACGATAATAGCAGGGGATTTTAATACTCCACTTAGCAATGGATAGGTCAACCAGACAGAAAATCACTAAAGAAATAATGGAATTGAAAGACACATTGGATTAGATGGATTTGACAGATATATTTAGAACTCTACATCCTCAAGCCAGGGAATTCACTTTCTTCTCAAGTGCGCATGGCACATTCTCCAAGATAGATCCCATACTGGGACATATCCCTCAGTAAATATAAAAAAAAATTGAGATCATACCATGCACACTTTCAGATCATAATGCTTTGAAACTTGAAATCAATCACAGGAAGAAGTCTGGAAGACCTCCAAAAATATGGAGGTTAAAGATCACCCTAGTAAAGAATGAATGGGCCAATCGGGCAATTAGAGAAACAAAAAATACATAGAAACAAATGAAAATGAAAACACAACAATCCAAAATGTATGGCATGCGGCAAAGGCAGTCCTAGAAGGAAAGTACATTGCACTCCAGGCCGATTTCAAAAATTAGAAAAAGCAGAAGTCCAAAATCTAACAGCTCACCTAAAGGA
>NW_027535211.1:0-696 GCF_008692635.1 Crocuta crocuta
AGGAGTCCTGGAACAAATTATAGCAGAGAATTTCCCCAACCTGAGTAAGGAAGTAAACGTTGAAATACCAAAGGCACAGAAACTCCACTCAGACATAATTTGAATCGGTCATCTGCACGACATATCATAGTGAAAATGGCAAAATATAAGGACAAAGAGAGAATTTTTAAAGCAACTTGGGTGAAAAGGGCCCTAACATACAAAGGGAAACCTATCAGAGTGGTGACAGACCTATCTGCTGAAACTAAGCAGGCCAGAAAGGATTGGCAAGAGATCTTAAGGTACTAAACAGTAAAAATATGCAGCCAAGAATCCTCTATCCAGCAAGCCGGTCATTCAAAATAGAAGGAGAGATAAAAGTCTTTCCAAATAAACAAAAATTGAAAGAATTGGTCACCACTAAGCCAGCCCTACAAGAAATCCTGAGGGGGACTCTCTGAGGGAAGTGTTGTAAGAAACGAAGACACCAGAGACACGACCACAAACATGAATCCCAGAAAGAACAAAATGACTCTAAACCCACATATTTCAATAATAACACTGAATGTAAACGGACTGAATGCTCCAATCAAAAGACATCAGGTAGCAGAATGGATAAAAAATAAAATCCATCTATATGCTCTCTACAAGAAACACATTTTAGACAGGAAAATACCTTCAGATTAAAAGTTAGGGGATGAAGAAACATATATCATG
>NW_027535212.1:0-242 GCF_008692635.1 Crocuta crocuta
ACTTTCAGATCACAATGCTATGACACTTGAAATCAATCACAGGAATAAGTCTGGAAATTCTCCAAAAACATGGAGGTTAGAGAACGCCCTACTAAAGAACGAATGGGCCAATCAGGCAATTAGAAAAGAAATTTAAAAATATATGGAAACATTGAAAATGAAAGTAAAATAATCCAAACTCTTGGGAATGGGCAAAAACAGTCCTAAGAGGAAAGTGCATTGCACTCCAGGCCTATTTCAAG
>NW_027535213.1:0-244 GCF_008692635.1 Crocuta crocuta
ACGATATCAGGGTGGTGGCAGACAGCAGGAGGAGTCGGGAAGGGATCCCTGAGGAGGTGATCCCTGGAGCAGGATTTGGGGGAACATGTGCACGTGATAAAAGGACTTCCGACTGTCTTGAGCACCAGTGCAGGGCCGCTAGGAGGGGATAAGCCGGGGCCATGGAGAAAGGACAGAGGCAGAGAGAGCAAGGAAGACCCCCCCCCAGAGGACGCGTGCAGGAGAGGATGGCAGGACCGGGTCC
>NW_027535214.1:0-951 GCF_008692635.1 Crocuta crocuta
CAGGAACACCTTGTTTAACCCCAAAAGGCTTCAATCCCATGGCTCTCGTCTGATGATGGTATGGCTCCTACCAGGTTCTTCTCCATGGACATTCCTTGTCCCCTCATTCCTCAAAATCTGAGTCCTTGCGTAACATGTCACCATTTGCCCCATGCTTTTTAGCTTAAATGTTGAGACTCATTTCTGTGCTTGAAATGTGAATTGCTCTGGCCACACTGAAGGTCCCAGGAGATTTCTGTAATAGGAAAGTAGGTCATATTTCTTCTTTGGGAATAGATACTGGTGTCAGCAGATGTGACACTCTTTGAAATTGAACTTGGCAATTCCTGAAAAGTGCTTGGATCCTCCCCAATGCCATGCTAGCAGGCCCTCCAAAGAGGCCAGCTTCTGACTGCCCTGAAGTCATCTGTGAAGAAAGCCAGCTGCTCCGAGTATCCAAGGCCAGTTTTTCAGGGGCCTGGGCCAGGTTACACTTCTGTGTGATGCGTGGTTCAGGCTCTGTGCGTGATGGCAGCTTGTACGTGCCTGGGTGGTTGGCAGGTGGCATCTAATGTCTTCGGGGCAATCAGGTAGGGAAAGCACATCCAGCAGAAGAGAGAGGTGAAACTACTAGAAATTGCTAGTGGTTGGGGCACTTTGTGAAGGACTGAATTAAAAAACAAAACCAAGCTGACTTCTAAGCCGGCACCAAATATTAAGGACTGTTAACATTTGTGAATAGCTTAATGGTTTTAAAAATATTTCACACACAGTATTTCATTTAGTTCCTATTAGAATTCCAGATGAAACTTTTATGACTGCACCATGACGTACCTTTCCTTGAGAGTGTTAATCACAATGACAATTATGCATTTCTTTTGAGATTTCTTGTAAATGGGTGTCTTCCCTATTCAAGTGTAAGAATCATGAGGACAAATCTTGTTTTTACTCGGCATTCTTTTTTTTTTTTTT
>NW_027535215.1:0-241 GCF_008692635.1 Crocuta crocuta
TTTTAATGAGGTATAATTGGCATACGATATCCTAGAGGTTTCAGGTGCATGTTATAGTGGTTTGATATTTTTATATGTTATGAAAATGATCCTCATGTCACTGGTCTCAAACCCCCCAACCTATTTCTTGAGTGTGTATCCACACAACTGATTTCCTCACCCTCTTCCAATATTTATTCAAACATGATATCCTCCATGAAGACTCCTCTGACCACGTATTGTAAGTTGCAGACTGTAAGCC
>NW_027535216.1:0-1144 GCF_008692635.1 Crocuta crocuta
ATAATGGACTTTCACTTTTAACCTTTTTAAAAAAAATTAGGAATACTGTGGTAATCAATATTCTTGTGTATGATTCCTTGTTTGTATAAAAGTTTCTATAGAAGGGGACCGCCTACTGTGTAAGGTATGAGGATCCTCAACTTATTATCAACTGTTCTTGAAAACAATTATGCATCTACCAGAAGTATATGACTTCCACAAATGTTCTATACTTTATTCTACAGATAAAGAAACAAAAATGCAGACACAGCTTCCTTCCCAGCTTTATCATGTGAAGTCTCATTATATCAGAATATTTCAAATTACAATCGTCAAATGTCTACAAAATAGACAAAAGTAATTAATGAAGGTCAATGTGCAGAAAGATCACTGAATTGATAGCAAGCTCATTTCCTCTCAGTCTGGGTCAAAGGCACCATTACATGTTCTCATAGAACTGTGTACTTCTCCTCTGTTGTATCTAGCATGGTTATAATTTTACATTTATTCTTGTAATTATTTGATTACTATATGTTCCTCCCACCCCACTCTATGTTCCCACTGCAAGTCTGTTTCTGCTCACCATTGTGTCCAAAACACTTATCACCCACAGTGGCTGGCATATAAAGCGTGCAATAAACATTTTTGAAATAATGAAAGCCTGTCACAAACATTCTGGAAAACTAACACCAACATTAAAATATCATTGATAGCTTTCAGTTGAAAACATAATTTACCTGTCACATTCAAGTTCTTCAGGCCATCGGATACCAAAAGTGTCAATTAACTTTTTGCAATCAGAATATACTTTCTCACAAGATTTACGACAAGGTGGAACCACACGAATTTGTTCTGTGCAGGTTGGTACAAAAGCTTTGCAAAGGAAAGTTTCAACGTTTGGTGAACATTCCAAATTTGCAAGAGGAAGAAAAAGCTATTAGGAAAAACAAGATAAGGTTAGAAATCATTTTAATATCAAGTGAATGGAATTCATTTACTGTTTAAAGTATATACCTTTTCACTCATACTCCAGAAGAATCTCTGCCTCAGTCTCAATACAGTACAACTTTCTCACATTTATCTATTTATTTTAAAGTAATCTTTATGCCCAATATGGGGTTCAAATTCATGACCTGAGATCAAGAGTCACATGCTCTACCAACTG
>NW_027535217.1:0-207 GCF_008692635.1 Crocuta crocuta
GGCCGTTTCCAGGATGAATATGTGTGTGTGAATACTAGGCACAGACCTTTGTCAAGTTCACCACAGTGGCCTCCTCCTTGCTTCCTGGGGGCTTTCTGGTTGCCTCTGAGGGACGAGATGCATCAGGCTATGTGAGCGCCCATGCACATGCAACCGCAAGTATGAGAGACATGGTATCTGCTGGGCCAAACTAGGCTGTGAGCGACA
>NW_027535218.1:0-620 GCF_008692635.1 Crocuta crocuta
ATCAGGTGATAGAGCATGACCTTGGGTGATGAGGACTCAGGTCCTGAGGCCCGGGTAGCAGGGCCCCTCCGGTACTTGGCTTGGCTGGGGGTCTGCTGTCCTCTGCAGAGACCCGCCCATCCTCCAGGGGAGGGACAGGAGGTCTCCATCTGGCCCCAGGGGTGCCATCATGGGATCAACTTGTGGAGCATCCACAGGCTGCCTGGCCCCAGGTACCTGAACCAATCCTGAGCTGAGCCGCCCTCTCCTGTGATGGATGGGCAGTCATGGATGAGGCTGCAGGGAAGCCCTGAGGGCCCTGATGGACTGAGTGAAGAGAAACTTCCAGAGCAGGTCGAAGGTCGAAGGTCAGAGGAAGAAAAGCACCCTGAGACCTATCAAGCTCCCATTCTGCACCCCACTCAGCTCTAGCCAAGGGCCAGCCAGCCTTCCTCTAGTCTCCAGTGTCCCAGAATGGGAGCTTAAGGCCCCACCGGACTACCAGCATCCTCCTCAGAGATACCCAGGCCCTGGGGTGAGCTTTCAGGCCCTTCTTCTCTAAGGGGTTGGGGATGCAGAGAGATGGTAAGCATGGCGGGCAGCCCCTCCCTCCCACTTTGTGAGTCTAGGAATTCAATTTG
>NW_027535219.1:0-1007 GCF_008692635.1 Crocuta crocuta
TGACAATGGAGACAAGACCAGGGAAAACTACTCATGATGCATGATTGCACCGAGGATTGCCTTGGTTTCTGGCCTTCTGTCAGTAGCTGAGTTAGATACCTTTTTCGTCCAGCAAGAATGAGATGATATTGTACTTACTGCTTTGCAACATGCTTTTTCAAGTAACAGTGATGTTAGACCTACTTCTCAAGTCAACAAGTGTCCTCCTACAACCTAAATGTTCACCTTAGTAGACGGAACAAAAGAAAAAGTGGTATCTCCATACAATAACAATATGCAGTCACTGAAACAGATAAACGTAAAAAAAAACAAAAACCCAAACCTGACCTAAAAAGATATCCATGAAGTAAGTATTATGGCTGAATGAGAAAAGCAAGCTGCAGAAGAATGGGTGTGATATAGGTTTGAATGTCTTAGTATTGGGGGAAAAAACGGGAAAAATACCTATCAACAGTGAATAAAGAACCCAACTTCCGCATTACATGTGTGTGCTGTGTTAAACGCTCACTGTGAACTCTGTAATCATATTGTCTAAGACAACGGACTCCTACAAACATTATTTTGAATGGCCGCACTGTGTCATGCTCCACAGACCCACATGCTGGAACCGATCCCTAACCACTTGGTAGGCTCGGAGGCTGCCTTTCGTTCCCCAGCAACCGCACCACAGCAAATGCGGGACCGCCTCTCCCCCAGAGTGGCTCCAGGGGGAAAGGCTGTCAGTGCCAAGTGTCCCCGAGGAGTCAAGGAGCGACTCGTACCTTTCACACATCCCTGACGGGAGAGTAAATTCGTACAACTACCTTATTCTGTGGTGACAGCTACCAAAGCTGAATCTATGCTCCCCATCTGATGACCTGGCAATTCTACCTCAAGGTACAGAATTTATAAAAATACACCAGGGGTGCCTGGGTCAGGTCATGATCTCCCCATTGTGGTTCGAGCCCCACATCAGGCTTGGAGGTGACAGCTCAGAGCCTGGAGCCTGCTTCGGATTCTGTGTGTGT
>NW_027535220.1:0-233 GCF_008692635.1 Crocuta crocuta
CCAAAAATAAAAACCACCCAGTAAATAATTCCATTTTTCAGAGGGGGCATCAGTTAATACAGCAAGTTACAGCTTTCTGTTCATCTCATGAAAATAACTGCACACACACTTGGATACTTGTACATTTTTCTTTCACAAACTCTACGGAGCCTCTATCTTACTTTCTTTATCTTACTTTATCTTACTTGATCCAGGGTGCCTGGGTGGCTCAGTCAGTTAAGTGACTGGCTTCG
>NW_027535221.1:0-1043 GCF_008692635.1 Crocuta crocuta
CTCAACCCACTGAGCCACCCAGGCGCCCGGGAATTCCTATTTTTACAGAAGACAAAACAAAAGCTCAGGAAGGAAGTGGCAAACCCTGCACTCAGGCTTGGGCAGTTGGGCTTCCGACTCTGGGTCCTGAGCCCAAAGTGATACTAAGAGGTTAGTTTAAAAGTCAGATACATACCCAGCAGCTTTCCGGGGCTGTCCAGGGTTAGGGCTTGGTCTGCCCTCCCACCTGATCTGGCCAGAGAGCATGCGTGTTCCCAGAGGAGCCACAGTCAGCCACAGCAGGCGGAGGTTAGAGGTGGCTGCTAGTGCCTCGCTATGTCCCCGCAGCCAAGTCCCTTTCTTTCTCCTGGCTTTCGTGTCCTTATCTGCTAACCAAAGGGGTTGGTCATTCATCCACTCAACCTGTATGTGCCCAGCCCTATCTGACCCTCATGGATAGAGCAGTGAACAGAACATAGTGCCTGCCTTCTAGGAGGATTGGGTTTTGTGGGTAAGACAGAGAAACAGGATTGAACAATGTGGTCCAACCATCCATCCATCCATCCATTCAACAAATATTTATTGTCCATTATGTTCCAGGAAGCATTCTAAGTATTGTAAATTTAGTAATGAGGGAAATAGACAAAACAGCTGCCCTCACGGAGCTTACACTCTAGGAGGAGAACGAGACAGTAGGGATATAAACAAGTCAGAATATAACATGCCAGATGTTAATAAATGCCATAGAGAAAAATGAAGCGGGGAAGGGAGAGTCTGTGTGATTGGAGAGGTCACAAAAAGCCATGAGAAGGTGACCTGTGGGCAAGAGCCAGGTGGATTTGTGGGAGAGGAATATTCCATGCAGAGGGAGGTGTGGGTGCAAAGGCCCTGTGGTGAGCAGGTGCTTGGCAAGTTTCAGGAAGCAAAGAGGCCAGGGGATGGGAGAGAGTGGAGAACCTTGTTGGCAATGAAGAGCTTCGTCTTTTAATTTCTGTGTGAGATGCAGAGTCTGTGGGTAGGCCTGAGCCGGAGTTTGAGGCCCTAGGTTTTATTTTATAAAGATC
>NW_027535222.1:0-958 GCF_008692635.1 Crocuta crocuta
AGAAGGGTCCGCCAGGGCGGCGGGGAGCAAGGACTATTCCAATCATTGCCTTGCTGATGTCCTGAGAGACGGAGGGAAAGCCAAGTTCATAACCACCCGGAGCCTCCCTGGTGCCTCTGAGAGCAGAGGCCCCCACGTCCACTCTCCTGCTTTCCTGCCTCGGTGGCTCAAAGGGTGCCCACCCCCCCGGGCACTGAGGCCGACCATGACTGTCACGATGACAACATAACAGGAAAAGAGCTACGTTCATCAGATACTCGGCACGCTCTAGCTCTGTCCCGACCATCTCGTGTATTCCGGGCTCAATGAACCACAACGGTACATTGGGGGTCTGTCTGCAGCTTACAGATGAGGATGCTGGGGCCCAGAGAGGTGTGGCGACCCACCCAGGGACACACTGCCAGTAAACAGTGAGTAAAATGGCGGGAGGTCAAAGATGCAGGACCACACGGAGCAGGGCAGAGAGAGTAAGGAGGGGGGTCCAGGAGAGAGGTCTGCTCAGGAAAGGATTACGAACCAGAGGCCGCATCTGTGAGCCTCAGTTTCCTCATGCAGCATGTGATCATAGCAATGCATCCCTCTTTTGCAGCACAGAAGTCTAGGAAGAGTCACGTGGGTTAACGTGTATGAAACTTCCTGAAAACCACAAACTGAGCAGAGAAACACAACGCAAGAGAAGATTGCGGATTTTAACAAAAGGGAAGCATCCAGAAGCACGTGACTGTCGTGTGGAGCACGTGAGCTCTGGAGCCCGGTGTGAAATGTAAGCAAATGTGAGCAATAAAAACGGCTCTTTTTCTGGAATAAATCTAAAACTCATTAACAGCCCACGCTTAACTTAGGGTCTGCTTCGGGATTCTTGCAAGTTGGGGAGAATCACTTTAGAAAAGTTTTAACTGTGTTAATTACAGTACGAGAAAGGCCCTTTATTAGACACGATGTCAGGTTTAGATTAGTG
>NW_027535223.1:0-300 GCF_008692635.1 Crocuta crocuta
AGCAGAGGCAGCAGAAAGATGCTGTGAGCGTCCAGAGAAGGGAGATGCAGGCGGTGTGTGGGCCAAGGGCAAGGGCACCATGCACGGGGACGTGGCCGCAAACCAGGAGCAGAAGACAAGGACGAGCCCTGACACCTGCTAGCGGGCGGGGCCCCAGAGGGGGCTGTGGGAAGCCTAGAGGACGTCATCACACCTGCGCCGGGGCTTGTCCCCGAGGCCAGCGTCGGCCTCCCCAAATCCCACGGGCCTCAAGCCCACACTCCCATTCCCAAGGCGTCTGGGGCCAGGCCTGGGGGCTCG
>NW_027535224.1:0-631 GCF_008692635.1 Crocuta crocuta
GCTGCAGGCACAACAGTGAGCAAATGTGACCCACACTCTGCGAGCCCACCTTGTGGGTGACAGACAATATGCAAGGATGTGGGCACTGTCCTTGAGTGCAGAGTGTGGCTAAGGAAAGGAAAGCAAGAGCTGGGGGTGGCAGGTGCAAAGGTCCTGAGGCTGCAACATGCTTTTTCAGGAAGATGGGGGAAGACGGGCCATGTGATGGGAGCCAAATGAGCAGGAAACAGTGTCAGGAATAGATTCCGAGCCCTAGAAAGCATCCAGATGCCCCAAGGCTCAGGAAGTCCCTCAAGAGTCCACCAGGAACTTGACCTAAGCTGCTCTGGCAACAGTGTGGAAAATTCACTGAGGCCACTGAGTGGAATCAAGGAGACAAATCTCCCTCTCACTGTCTGCCTCCAGCGGAACACACAGGATGCAGACCCCCAAGGAATGACGTATGCCCAGGTGAGCCACTCAAGATGAAGACTCAGTCGGGGACTGGCCAGTTCTCCTTCCCCCCTGTTGGGGGACTTGCCAGACACAGAAGACAGACAAGAAGAGCAAGACAGGCAGATGGACAGTCAGGTAGGTCCTTCTCCAGGCTCCCAGGCTCCCCACCCCCACCCCAACCACACACCTCCCTCTT
>NW_027535225.1:0-248 GCF_008692635.1 Crocuta crocuta
AGTTTTCCCCTAGTGACAGTTAATTTTCCGTGTCACCTTAACTAGCCTATGGCGTGCAGTGGTGTGGTCAAATGCCAATTTGGATATTGTCCTGAAGGTAGTTTTTGGTGTGATTAACATTTAAATTAGTAGATCTTGCATAACACATGTTACTCTCCATAATGACGGAGGGGCCTCATCCAATCAGTTGAAGGCTTTAAGACGCAAGACTGTGGTTTCCCAAAGGAGAAGCGATGCTTCCTTAAGAT
>NW_027535226.1:0-295 GCF_008692635.1 Crocuta crocuta
GACACCGTGAGGCCCCAGGGGACCACGCAGAACTCCCAGGAAGTTTCAGGAAGGAGCCAGGTAGGATGACCAGCACGGAAGGCAGTGGGGACGCGGGAAGGAGCAGGTGATGCGGGGGCAGGGGTGCCCTGGGATGCCCTGGACCACGGGGCGCGTCAGGTGACAGCCGGAAATGCAGCCAGCCAGGGACAGCGGGCCAGGGAGAGGAACCAGCCAGCAGAAACCACGGGCTTCCAGGATGCAGAGGAAGACACTGGGCAGCTATGAAAGCAGGGGTGCCGTGAGGAAGGAAAAC
>NW_027535227.1:0-473 GCF_008692635.1 Crocuta crocuta
AGGTCACCCCCATACACCCGTAATGCTCAGACATGGGGACTTAGGCGAATCCACGGTGTCGGTGCAGGTCACACGCTGGCCCATGATCGGCACAGCCCCCCACGCCCCACTTAGAGGTTCTGGGTCACTTCCTCCGGCCACAGCTCAGAACTCGTTCGCCGTGCCTCCCTTGGGACCGTCTGCGCCACCTGCTACCTCAGGTCTAGGCAAAACCTTTAAGACGTTTAGAAGACGCTTGAAGCCCTCCTGAGGCGCCTCCGGGGTGCACATCAGTTCCTGGGGATGTTCTGCGGCAGCAGCAGCAGGAGGTAACATTTGAAGAGAGGCTTTGGTGTCCTTGCTGTAACGCGAGGCTCGTCGTCGTCGTGAAGACACATTTTCGCTCTGTCACTTTGCTTCTTGAATCTTGGGGGAAACTCGAGTGTCAGCCATACTCCTAAGGAGAAAATCTGGCAAAATTCTCTTCAGCTTTT
>NW_027535228.1:0-1525 GCF_008692635.1 Crocuta crocuta
GGAAACCAACTTGACAATAAACTATATTTAAAAAAGAAAAAAAAACGTCTTCCCAAAACAGGCAGATAAGCCAGAAGTGAGAATGACGCAACCTGAGAGGACAGGACGCTGCCACAAGAGCGCCTCACTGTCGCCCTGGGGCTGTGTGCCGCCAGAGACCCCTCCGGGCCCCACAGGAGGGCGTCTGTGACACGGCCACAGCCCACAGGGCCCACGGGACTTCCAGAGGAAGCAAGAGGACAAGGCAACGTGAGCCGCACCCTCCGTGCCGGGCAAGGTGTCACGTCCGGTCAGGTAAACCCCAGGCCACTGAACTCCAGCAGAGCGGACAGAGGGGCCCTGACGAAGGGGCACAGCACAAACGGGAGCAAAAAGGCTGTGAGGCGCCAGCAGAGAGGGAGAGTCTGAAAGTGTCGAAGCAACAGAGGACGACCAGCTGAGCAAAACCCCAGAGGGCAGCTAGTCAAAACCAGGGGCGGGAGGGCCACTCACCCAAAAAGCCCAGAAGGCATGGCTTCCTCTGACGCACAGAGAAGGAAGAGGGCAGGTGGGCATGAAGGAAGTGGCCACCATAAGTAAGGTCACACCCCCACCCCCAATGCTCCCTGCGGCGCAGGAAGGAAAGCCACCTGCTGGGAACATACCTGCAGAGGAAGTGGTCAAGGTCACAGAGAGGCTGCAGTCTGACCTAGCCACGCTGAAGACCGAAGTGGAGACTGGTGAGGACACAGAGGAGCCCGGCTTCAGACCAGGAAGGGGTGAAACGGCATGGCTGCGCTGGGAGCCTTCTCAAGCATCGCTGAGCAGCCCGGGCCGCAGGACAGGAGGAGGGAATGGCAGGCCCAAGGCCGGAGCATCGGGAAACGGCGGGGGGGACCCGCGGCT
Organism: Crocuta crocuta; assembly: GCF_008692635.1. Taxonomy (NCBI): domain Eukaryota; kingdom Metazoa; phylum Chordata; class Mammalia; order Carnivora; family Hyaenidae; genus Crocuta; species Crocuta crocuta. The sequence continues at coordinate 886 of NW_027535228.1, forward strand.
GCCGACGGGCAAATAGAAACCCTGGTATGTTCCCCAGGGGGGTCCAGGGAAGCAAGACAGGAAGTAAGCCAGGAAGAGTGGCGGGTGATCAGGAGGGGAGAGAAGAGAAGTGTGAGGAGCAGGAGCTGTCAGCAGGCTTACGGGGGCAAGGGGAGAGGAGAAGGGACAGAGACAACACGTGCCTGAGTGCTGCAGCGGCTCTGCCATTTCAGAGGCTGAACAAAGGCCGGGTGTGGCTGCAAGACTGGATTATTCACAGTGTAGAGATGAGTATCTCTGGAGTTGAGAAACACAAACAACCTTGACATCAGAGTATTGAAAGAATCATCTACAAACATGATCAAGACATTCGAGGAAGAAGGGAATGGCAGACAAGGGAAGCCACGACCCCAGCGCTTGCTGAGTGGACAAGGGGAGAGGACTAGCTGCTTGAAATCAGAAGAAGGAAAAGGTTTTATATTAAGTGGAAGAGGAATGGATTTTTTAAATGGACTTTAAAAATCAAAGCTAGGACTTGCAGTTTTCAGTTCTGCATGTCAGGAGCTGGGGGCCATCACGACCTCCTAAGAATAGATAAAAAGCTCAACAGACTGAAAAGTCAACTCCTCCTCCTCTTGGATCCCAAGGCGGGGGGGGGGGG
>NW_027535229.1:0-840 GCF_008692635.1 Crocuta crocuta
CCACCTGAGAAATGCATCTCACTTGCCTCATTTTCAGGACCCCTCACCACAAAAATCTGTAAGAGATTTTCAGTTTATTGACTCAGAACTCAACGGCATATTGCTTTGAACAACATTTTATAGATCATCTGATGTTTCGTGAAGTCAGGTGGAGCGGACTGGGCCTCCTCTGTCACCAGACCGGGGTCTCACCGGGGTCTGGAGCCGGTGCTGATCAAGCTGGTGCCTCGCTCTGGAAGTGGGTTTGCTGCATCACGGCTCACGCAGGTCTCCGGGGTCCCTTCTCCCTGAAAGGCCCCTCCCCAGCTGGTGCGTCTGCAGGGGTGGCAGCCAGGGTGGGGAGCAGGCGGCAGAGGGAGGCGGGGCCGCCGGTGCGGCCACAGTCAACACCAGACTTCCTGCCTTTGAGCTGGACTTGAACTGCTCTTTTCTGGGAATGTCGTAAGCGTGGGGCGAGTACGTAGATGACCTCTTTCTAGGACTCCCATCTTTAGCCAGAAAGAGTTTAAGATTTAATATATGGATTTATTTAAAAATATAAATATGGAAAAATAAATAACTTTAAAGACTAGAGTGAATGCCCCTAGGTTTTTTTCCACATTCAAAGCCTATGTTTTTCAGGAGTGATCGTGGCCCTCTAACAGAGATGGGAATGTGGTCGGCGCCGGCCTCGGCTGGCTGCCGCCCTAAACATCCAGTTGTTGCTCAGGCCAGGAAACGCACTACTCACGTTAACGCTGTTTGTAGCTGGTCACACAAAAGCAAATGGTCTCAAGTCACCAAAAACCAGGAGAGGAAATGGCTTCGTGGCTGGAAGGGCGAGGCTAGCTGCACGAGGCA
>NW_027535230.1:0-267 GCF_008692635.1 Crocuta crocuta
CAGCAATAGGTACCTCAACTAGACAGAAAATCACAAAAGAAACAACGGACTTGAAGGACACATTGGATCAGATGGATTGGACACACATATGTAGAACTCTACATCCTGAGGCCATGGAATTCACTTTCTTCTCCAATGTGCATGGCACATTCTCCAAGAGAGATCACATGCTGGGCCATAAAGCAGTCCTCCATAAATATAAAAGAATTGAGATCATACCACGCACGCTTTCAGATCACAATGCTATGAAACTTGAATCAATCACAG
>NW_027535231.1:0-638 GCF_008692635.1 Crocuta crocuta
ATTCTCAATCCTTACTCTACATCAAAATCAAATAGAACTCAAGTCTAAAAGTCCCAGCTTCCCAGTTGATGCTAATATGCAATGAGGATTGAAAAAGACTGCTTTCCAATAAACGTGTTCTATATCGCCAGTGTCAATACAATTATGAAATTTAGATAAATAAGCATTTCTTTATTTACAATCAAAGAATAATATCCTTATTTCTACTATGCTAACAAATTTGTTTTTACACTTAAAGAACATGAATTAAGAATGTATTTCATGGGGTGCCTGGGTGGATCAGTGGTTAAACACCAGACTTCACCTCAGCTCATAATCTCAGAGTTCATGAATTTGAGACCCGCCTCAGATGAGTTTGAGCCCTGCATCATCTGATCTCAAGCCTCATCTTGGGTGAGCATGAGTCCCACGTCAGATGAAGTCCAGCCTGCTTTGGGTGAGACCCTGCTTCTCTCTCTTTCCCCTCTCCCTCTCTGCCTCTCATGGAATTCTCTCTCTCCCTCTCTCTCTCTGTCCCTCACTCACTTGCACTCTATCTCTCTCTCAGAAAATAAAGTGTAATTCATAATCACATATATAACCATTGTACGATTTGTCTTTTCCTAAAACATACTCATAGATCAATGTGTTTCTTATAA
>NW_027535232.1:0-825 GCF_008692635.1 Crocuta crocuta
TAGGGGTCCAGCTGAGGTCATACTGGACTAGAGTGGACCCTAAGTTCAATGAGAAGGGCCCTATAAGAGGCAGAAAAGGACACACACAGGGACCTGGGAAGGAGGCTGTGGAGATGGAGGCAGGCGTTGGGATGTCCAGGGACGCCAGGAGCCAGCAGAAGCTGGAAGAGGCAGGGCAGGACCCTCCCCAGACATCCGGAGGTAGCGCGGCCCTGCTGGCACCTTCTGTCCTCTGGAGCTGTCAGAGAACACGTTTCTGTTGTTTTAAAGCCACCCCGTTTGTGGCCCTTTGCCACGGCAACTCTAGGAAGCTAACACAATGTCACGATGGTGGTGAGAACGCGCTCAACCCCAGCAATTCGGGGCTCAGCTAAGAATACCCACGCCCTGCATCCCCAAAGCTAGACATCACAAAACAAGCTCCCCTCCACGCCCACGAGGATGGTGAGTATCAAAAAACACACAACAGCAGATGTCGGTGAGGACGTGGAGAAATCGGAACTCTCCCATGTTGCTGGTGGGCCCATAAAATGGCGCAGCCCCCGTGGAAGGCAGTTTGGTGGTTCCTCAAAGAGTTACTCCTGGGCCTCGGGCTGGATCCGGCAATCCCACTCCTTGGCACACACCCCAGAGAGCTGCAAGGGGGACTCCACATCGTGTTCCTGGCTGCATTGCTTGCCGTAGCCGGAAGGGGAGAAACAACCAAGTGTCTGTCGACTGAAGAACGGATAAGCCAAACGAGACATTACCTACGCCGAATATGATTCAGCCTTAGGAACTTCAAAAATTCTTTAAATGTTTATTTACTTTTGAAAGGGAGAGGGA
>NW_027535233.1:0-250 GCF_008692635.1 Crocuta crocuta
CCCTTTTTGACCCTTTTATGTATTTTGTACTCCCTATTATTCGCCATCCCCCCTCCGTCTTTTCTCTTTACTTTTTCGTTTTCCCACTTGCTTTTCATGTTAGTTGAATTAGCCTGTGCGTTTGTGTGCTCCTGCTCCCTGTGTGTTTGTCTCTCTGTTTCTATTTCCAGGGCTACCTCAAGAAACAAGCCAGAGTACATAAGGTAGAGTCCCACATATCACTACGAATAGGAAAATAAAATAACCAAGG
>NW_027535234.1:0-957 GCF_008692635.1 Crocuta crocuta
CACAGAGCCCGATGCGGGGCTCAAACTCACGGATGGCGAGATCACGACCTGAGCCGAAGTACGATGCTTAACTGAGTCACCCCGGCGCCCACGTCTTACGGAGGGAGCAGGGGCGGAGGGGTGACCTCAGGACGGGCTGCAGACTCTATGGCTGCAGACAGACACCCCCTCCCCTGGCAGCCTGTCACGGGGCCACCGGCTGACCCAGGCAGCCCTGCGGGGACATGGGGACCCACACTCCGTAGGCTTTCTCCTGCCCAAGCTGCCACCCGATTACTTACACCACTCGCTGCTGGCACACAGACACTGACACCGCACCCACGCCCCGTGTCGGCTGCAGACGCAGGGCACTGATCCACGAGACTCGTGTAGGCAAGCCTGACAGTGAGAGGCGCCCAACAGCACCCAGAGTCTCCCTCACTTTTGTCACCATGGCAGTCAGGGCCCTCAGCTGCTCTTCAGGCCGCCGTGAAATGTCAGGCTTTCTGTTCCAGGCTCGGACGGCTTCTCCCTGGAGGAGGCATCTCAGGCCATAAGAGGGTGACAACCACGTATCCCCTTCCCAAGAACATTCCAGGTCGCCTGAAGCCCCCACCGCATTGGCACTCTACCTCTGGCCCAGGGCAGGGGTCCGTGGCCCGCTGCCCTCCAGCATCACGGCCCCCACCAGCCCGGGGCACCCACCACAGAACAGACACTGGTAGGCAGTGGGCACTCAGCACCCCTCGCCCACTGGCGTCTCCACACATCTCAGGGAAAAAGATACAGCTCTTCTAAAAGGCAGCTCACAACTAGCCTGGAGAGAAAAGACGATGTTGCAAAGTACAGATGATGCTGAAATTGGTTCATCACAGGGTGCAACTAAAGTTCAAACACACAGATGACAGCTTCCAGAAAAAACTCCCAGGCGTATACATTGTGCCATCTCCTAGCTTCAGAGTTATAAATTTTTTTAAA
>NW_027535235.1:0-686 GCF_008692635.1 Crocuta crocuta
CTTGTGCTTTTGGAAAGGTAGCTCTGGAAGAGGTCAGAATGAAAACGCACCAGTACTTTTAGCCGTGATGATCATTACCAGACAATGAACTTGGTAACAAGGTGAAAGAGAATTTGCCACTGTCACATGAAAAGCAATACAGGTAGATCTGTGTCGCTGTTGTTTGCTACCTTTGAGGTTTAATATTTGCCCAACACTGTACCAAACAGTTATACGCATCATCTTACTTAGTCCTTAAAAGTCTGAACTTTTAAGATAGATACTGTTTTTAGTATTCCAATTTTGTAGGTGAGGAACACTTGAGCTCGGGAAACATTAAAAACTTGGCCAAAGTCATAATGGGATTCTAAATGGCAGCACTGAATGCAAATTAAACCATTCTTAGTCCAAAACTCATTCTCTTTTTTCTCTGTTATACCTCCTCCCAATTTAATCCTGCTAAGTAAATGTATCAACGTAATCGGTAGTGAGATCCTAAGTTTGTTATCAGATTCATCTACGATAAGCAATCCCAAAAAATTTAGAGGTAAAATATTATGACAGTTGGAACACTGGGTGGCTCAGTTCATTAAGCATCTGACTCTTGGTTTGGACTCAGGTCATGATCTCATGGTTTTGTGAGTTTGAGCCCCATGTCGGGATCCATGCTGACAGTGCAGAGCCTGTTTGGGATTCTCTGTCTCCCT
>NW_027535236.1:0-361 GCF_008692635.1 Crocuta crocuta
CGAGTCCCGGGGGAATCTGAACCAGACCAACGCGCTTGACCAGAGATGGGGGTCACGGGGAACAGACAACCCCCCCAGATTCCCCAGACCCTACGGGAGACATGGTGGCTCTCGCTGGGTCCTAGTAGGTCAAATGCTGCCCAGACAGGAACCGACCCCGGAGGCAGGGGCCGAGGGACGGGCCGCGTTGGGAAGAATCCAGAGCAGCTGGAGAACGCAGACGGGCAGCAGTGCTGGGGCGCCCCTCACGGGCGGCGGGGCCCAGAGCAGCCACCGCGGCGCTCCCGGTGCCGCGACAGGGCCCGGGGCGGGCTCTCCTCTGCCTCCCGTCGCCCTCCTGCTGCCCGGCACTGGGTCCCCC
>NW_027535237.1:0-247 GCF_008692635.1 Crocuta crocuta
TCGGGTAGGGAAAGCTTCTACCCAGCCTGAGAAAGTACATACAAATACCAACAGGTATTTACATCTCCAAACCCGGGGGAGCTCCATGAAGTCTACCATCACATTTTCAAAGGGGGCTCCCCCAACGCTCTGTACTCCAGGGGCGGCCTTGGGCCCCTGACGTGGGTTGTTTCGGGCACAGGTTTCACATTGCTTATATACCACTCGGGCTATGCTGGAGAGCCGAGTGATGTAAAAATACCGGCTT
>NW_027535238.1:0-905 GCF_008692635.1 Crocuta crocuta
TCCAGGTGTTAGGTGTTCCTGTTGAGTCCTGTCTCCGGCCTGGTCCTAGGCCAGAGCAGTAGGGAAGGAAGAGGGGGGTTCCTCCATTCGAGGACCTCCAGGGTGAGCCCGCACACCACCTAGCCGTGGCAGTCGTCAGTTCTGGGCTCGCAGGCCTCCTGCAGGTGCACACCCCAGAGCTGTTCTGAGGCAGGCGTGTGTTCCCCCGAAGGGAGTCTGGGGGCCTCGTTATGTGCCAGGCGCTGTGCTCGGTCTCCCGCAGGTGAGGGGCGATGCCCGCCTGCCTGCCCGGCCACCTGGCAGGGGTTGGAGCTGAGGCCCAGCAGTGAGAGGCTGCTGGTGGACCTGGTTTGGGGACTTCACCACGGCGCTGAGCACGGAGCACATGCGGGGGCCCCAACTCCCTGAGCAGGCGTTGTGTCTCTTCATCCTAGGCTGGCGCCAGGGCGGGGATGGGGGGACTCCGGTGCCCGTGTTGGGACACATGAAGTGGGGGTGGGGCTGCCTTCTCCTTCCTTTGCCTTTGGGGCCTCCTTTCCTTGCCATCAGCACGATCTCCTACATATGCACCTGCCGGGGTGGCACGTGTGCCTCTTTGTTCCATGGCACCTCAGTGCTGCCTCTTCCTGAAAGTCTTTCTGGGTTAGACTCTTCCATGCGCTCCCATCATCCCTCAGTCCTTCCATGTGCTTCGCGTCCCCGCTGTTGGGGTGCCGGACTTGCCAGCAGGTCGGCCCCCTGCCAGGCTGCAGGCTCCCCAAGGACAGAGCCCAGCCCCATGCGCACACCCTGGGCACCCTCACTGCTCCTGCGCATTTTGTTCAGCTGGTCTGTCTGCATATTGTATATTTGATAACAGAAGTCGTCTCTCTAACTACCCCCCCCCCCCCCCCCCCCCCCCCCCC
>NW_027535239.1:0-219 GCF_008692635.1 Crocuta crocuta
TCCTGTCTCCTAACATGTCTGCCAGATTTGTACTGTTCTCTGTATTTTCTCAGAGAACAATCTGCTCAGGGAAATCAGAAGCAAAGGAGAGAAAGGAAGAGTAAGTTATCCTGGGGGCAAAAAAGGAATCACATAGCGGGGAAGAAGAGGGATTTAGTGGAGTTCATGCAGAGGGTGTACTTCCTGAAATGTCCCATGCTGGCACATTGTCTCCTCCCC
>NW_027535240.1:0-888 GCF_008692635.1 Crocuta crocuta
TCCTGGAGTCAGATGCAGCCCCCGACGCGGATCCCAAGGCCCCGCAGGGCCGCAGGAGGGAGGGGAGAGCTGGCCGTGGCCCGGCGGCCTCCCTGACTCACCCCTGGTCTCTTGACAGCTGTCCCTTGACAAGGAGCTCATCGACTTTGGCAGCTACGTGGTGGGTGAGACCACGTCCCGGACCATCACGCTGACCAACACCGGGGGCTTGGGCACCAAGTTCAGGTTCCTTCGAGCATCAGAGTCCTGTGAGATGGACATCTCCCAGTCGGCCATGAAGCTAGTGAGTGTGTGGCCCGCTCCCGGTCGGGTGCTGTGGCTACTCAGCCAGGCGCCAGGTGTGACGCCGGCCGCCCCCCGCCCCGCGACACGGTCCTGGCCGCGTAGAGCTGGTGGTGAGGGGAGGGAGTCTGTTGGCGCAGGGCTGGAGGAGGAGGGGGAGCAGGGGTGCCATCGTCAGGCAAAGTGGGACAGAATGGTCCCCGTGAGCACACCTGGAGCCACCTGCAGGTGCAGGGCAGCGGCCCGGAGCCACGGGGCGCCCGCCTTTGTCCTGCGGCACCTGCCGAGTGCCAGCCCACGGGGCCAGGCGAGCCGCGGTCGTCTCGTGGGGGCTGGCAGGCGAGCCGCTGACTGAATGGAAAGAGCCTCAGGGCGACACAGGTGGGACCCCATCTGTGGAGGCAACTTGGGTCACAGCCAGTGGACCCTGGGAGGTCTTTCCGGGGTGTAGGGGTGAGGACGGGTGTGAGGAGCCTCCCACAGGAAGCGCTGAGCTCCTTTGCAGTCCAGTCCGCTCGTTAAGGGGTCTCAGGAGAGACCCTGGAGGCGTCTCCCCTGGGGAGGGACAGGACCAGGGGGCGGGGGCAGAGGGGGAGGGGCGGGGCG
>NW_027535241.1:0-1026 GCF_008692635.1 Crocuta crocuta
TCTGAGCAACAAAGAGCTGAATAGACTGAATAATCAACAAATCTTGGAACCCTAAGAGGTAAAGACACAGGGTAAACCATCACTCACAGAGTGGAGAGTCAGACAGATAGATACAGAGAATAACAGCATACTAGAGAAAAGACAGGTCAAAATAACTGGGGGAACCAGTGCTAAGGTGGAAAAATCTAAAATTAATTGATAATTGCTGGAGGCTTGGTGTCGACAAGTCTACAGGTTAAAAACTCTAGAGGGACCTAATCACAGACACATACCACACTTTGTGAGTTTTACCTTCAGGAGCTGGACTAGTTTCTAACAGTAAATATCAGAGAAAAATCCCTTCATGTTGCCAGCAAGGAGAGGGGGAAATGAACCATTTGAAATAGGCCAGAGCACTCTGTTCTTAATAAGGCCTGTATTCAGGAGAAATTAGTTGACCAGAACCTAACCTGTGGGGTATTATCAAAGCCTAACTGACCTGGGAGAAAGGAAATATTCAACTAACTCAGGACCTCCTGTGATACCTAGGGGCCAGGGTGAGATGGGGGTTGCTGAGAAACACTTGTGAAGCTCAGAGCCCAGAGGCATAGGCTCACTGAAAGACTAAAACCTAATTATAGGACTGTAAAACACTTACCTTCTCTCCACTTCTTATCACCACAGTATTGAAGGCCTTTTACAGCATAATAAAAGGCAAAAAGCCCAGTTTGAAGAGACAAAGCAAGCATCAGAAATAGATATAGCGAGGATGCTGGAATTATCAGATGGGAATTAAAAACAACTGTGATTAATATGATCTAATACTCTCGATGATAAAGTAGAAGACTGGAAGTACATATGGGCAATGTAAAGAGAGATGAAAATCCTAGGGAAGAAATGTTAGACATGAAAAACCCTGTAAGAGAAGTGAAGAATGCCTTTTCTGGGTTATTAATAGACAGGCAATGGGTGAGGAAAAAATCTTCAAGCTAGAGGATATATTAATTGAATCTTTGAAAACTGGAAAGCAAAGAGGACAAAATATGT
>NW_027535242.1:0-959 GCF_008692635.1 Crocuta crocuta
GAGCTCTGCTCTGGCTATTGCCCAGGTTGAAGACCCTTTACTCCACGGCAGACTGAGGCACCCGAGCCCCCGAGGGAGGAGGCCACGAGGCGGTGCCTGGCACTGGCTGGCCTTCACACTGGCGGCTCAGAATGAGCGTCCAGGTATCCCAAAGGGTGCCAGCACCTCCCCCAGAACATCTGTCAGCGTAGCCCTTCTCCCCCGTGTGGATGGGGTTCGTAAATTACCTTCTGGGTGTTCCATGTTCATGGACACAGATGCCTGGGACTTCTGTGGTGAAGACAAGCCATGGCCGTCCTCCACTGCACCCTTCTCAAAACCGGAGGGCCATCCTACCCCCTCACCCTGAAGGAAGCCCTGCTGGGGCTCACCAGCTCCACCTGCAGCAACATACGCCCCTCCTGAGGCCGGGACCTGACCCCATCCCCAGAGCTTCGGGGGCGGGCCTGCCCCTCCATGCACACACAGCTCGCACCGCGCGCCTGCAAGGGGCTGGTCTGTCTCCCTTCCCTCCAGACCTGGTCCCCGATTGACAGATGCCCTCTCTGTCCTGACTTCCTCTTCTGGCTAGTTGTTCTTCTAGAACCGTCTTCCTCCGATCCCAGCCTGTGAGGCACCTCACAGGAGCAGGCTCCTCAGGGTGGAGACCCAGCTCCTGACACTTCTACTCGTGTGACTGTCATGAGTCACTCAATCTCTCCCAGACTCTGTTTCCTCACCTGGAAAATAAGAATCTCAACGTTGATATCACAGAATAGTGGTGAGAGGGGCAGATGGGCACCTCATGAACCTGAGTTTGTGTCCTGGCCACAATTAGCTGGCTTCTCTCAGACAAGATTTTCTGGTGCTTTTAAAAACAAAAACTTTTTAAAAACTGTTTATTTATTTTTGAAAGAGAGAGAGACAGAGGGCGAGCAGGGGAGGGGCAGAGAGAGAGAGGAGACACAGAATCCAAAGCA
>NW_027535243.1:0-458 GCF_008692635.1 Crocuta crocuta
TTATGTGAATTCGCTGTTCCAATCCTTTGTCAATTTTTCTGTTGAGTTTGAGGTTTCCTTTAATTGATCTATTTACATCTGACAGTTCTACTCTCAGTGATGTTTGAGGCAAGTTATTTTCTCAGTCTCGCTTGGAATCTTAAAGATTTATGTAGATGGACAGCCAGACCCAAGGTTATCCTCTTCAATCCTGACCCCACCATAGGCATCCATAGTGCTTGTGTGGGCCTTTGTCTAACACCTCACAGCCTCGACCCTACCCTGCAGTGACCTCTGCTCCTTCCACAGAGCTGCCTGCCTTCTTCCCTGGACCAGCTCCGGACTCAGAGGGCACCTGGTGCTGTTGACCTCTGACCAGGGCCTGAGAGCCTGCGAGCGCACCCTGAGCAGCCCACCTCACTCCCACACTTGATCACTGATTGTCTCTCAATCTCAGGCTTCTCTTTCACCTTCTCCCC
>NW_027535244.1:0-779 GCF_008692635.1 Crocuta crocuta
TTCCAGAGACGCACGCAGTAACAGCTGGCACTGTGTCTCCTCACTCGGTTGGGAGGGAGAAAGCATCTTTGTACAAGGAGATAGCTGCATCGCCTTCGGTGCAAGCTTAAAGCGGTTTTATTATTGCTGCATTGAAATGTAACTCGGTGTAGAAGGGGGTATACAGATTGGTAACAGTCAAAGGGGTAGGGTGTGGTGATTATTAAAATGCTGTCTCTCAACTCCTCTACTGCTTTCTGATGCCAGAGTGGGAACTCTGTAAGCAGCATTCTCCTTTGCCAGCTGCATCTCCATTAGGCTCTGCTCATAGAGATGCTAGGAGGAAGCCTTGAAGACTGGAGAGGAAGAAGCTCTTACTCCTTCTGCTTTGTTTCCTGTTCCAGTCTCATCATTGCAGCAATGGATCCTCAGTGACGATCGGTGCCGGCAGCCCTGCTTCTAGTCTACAGTTCTCCCAGCACCTGGAATCAGCCTCCGGTCCTCTCTCGGGAATGCAAACACAGCCCCACGCAGCACCCCTCCACGGAGGTCTGAGTCTCACATGCACAGGGCTCTTCCTTTAAGCTCTTACCTTTTGATAATTCCAGCTTCCTCCCTTCCCTCTTCATAGCTGTAGAGGTGAAGGTACTACTGCTGTGATACCTCAGGGCCACCTTTTTGATATGATACCTTATATTAAATTTTCTCTGCTGAAATAAATAACTCTCCTGACTGGAACCAGACTGATAAATGGAGAAAATAATAATACTGGTTTCATAGAAGTGTGTCTGTGTGTGTGT
>NW_027535245.1:0-239 GCF_008692635.1 Crocuta crocuta
TTTTCATAATTTTAGTTATTACGTGGGAGCAATATAAGCTTATTTTCATTATTAAGCCTATATTAGAAGTCTTGAAAGTACAGAGTGAGTATTCTCTTTATGAGTAAAAACAAATCAAAAGCTTATTAAAAATATAACATGTACTTTACGCCACATTTTTATAAACTCAAGGAAAAGATACATAACTACTACTCATTTTCTTTCTTTCTTTTTTTTTTTTTACAAATAGTTTATTGTCA
>NW_027535246.1:0-913 GCF_008692635.1 Crocuta crocuta
GTTCTGTGGTCCGATTTTAGCCACACTCTTGCCTATCTGCCCTCTTCAAAGCCTTCATCCAGTCTAACCTGGGGCCAAGCAAGAAGTCTCCAGGCTCGTCAAAGGAAAACTGGGAGCCGAGTCACTGTGACAGCCTGAGCTTAGGTACGATGCTAAGTCTGTAGGCTCGCAGATACCTCCACGTGATGATCATCTCACTTGTAATCTTCCTGTGGAAAAAATAACCTGTAAGTTGCCTGTAATTTTGAAGAATGCATTTCAGAGTCTGCAGCCTCCCTTTTCTTCCCTATATGAAAGAGATGTGATAACTTTCTCACGGGGGCTGTGATCGGTTACGTGTGGCTAATATTTGCGAAGGGCTTTGAAACTGGCCGTGCTCTTTGTTGCTATGAGGCATGTTGGGAGCCTAATGGGAGGACGGAGATTTTCAGCCTTCGGTTACACGTTTGTAGAACCAGTATAATCTCTTCACTGGGCTGACTGCTCTGACAACAGGAACATTTCCTGTTGATTTTACGTGCCCCTTATCCGGTTCTTTGTGGCCGCCTCTCTGTTCTTTTCTGGAGCACCAGGACAGAGATTGTCTGCAGCGAGCCCTGAAGCAAAGCCGAGAGCCGTGTTCTGCTCACTGCACAGAGTAGACCTGCCTCTATTATTTCCAGCGCCTACGAGCGTAGGGCTGAGAGAGATTTGGGTCACATCTGCCTGCGTTTTCACCCGAGCTCACTCTTGCTCTCTGGGCTGTATTCGGGTTTAGGTCACAATAGGTGTTGGTTTGGCCTCGCTCCGGTCCTTTGTAGACATCTGCCCACACCACAAAGCCCCTGTGCCTGGCACAGCCCGTGGTGATTGGCAGCGCCTTCCCGGGCAGGGTCCAGTCCTGGAACGGCGGGGGTTGCAGGTGCACTGGCTC
>NW_027535247.1:0-956 GCF_008692635.1 Crocuta crocuta
GGAAGCAGGGTCTCTGCCTATGCTCTCACCTCTGTCCCCTCTTGTTCGCGCCTGTGTCCACACCTCTCCGTCTCCTCTCAGTGTGTTGCCAGGTGGGGCGGGCTGCCTCTCTCTGTCTGATAACGTGGCCCCCAGCTCAGCTAGAATGTGGCCTGTTAACCCAGGGCACCCCTCAGGAGAGGGCAGATTTTGCTTCAGTAGAATTAGGATTACAGTCTGTTCCTTGTCAAAGGCAACTTTCTGTAATTTATGCTTACATTTCACTGTGAGAGATTGTATGTTCAGTTTGGTCTAGATGGATAAATAAATGGGCACATTTGCCCATTTGCTTCTGCCAAGGTTTGGCTCACAACCTAGGATCTGAATTTTAAAAACAGCCTCATAAACTTTAGCCGCCAGGTTATGAAGATAGTGGGGGTCAAGGGAGAGGGGCGCGTGGTAGACCCACCACTTCTCTATCTGGCAAGCTGAAGCTCCCAAACCACTTCCTCCAGGGTGCCTGCCTTCATTCTCCCAGACGGAGTTAGCTGGTCCTTCCTCTAGGCCTGTTTTCTTATCTGTAAAAGGCAGATGCCTTTTCCTAGGGTACACTAAAGGCTAAATGAGATGCTACATATACCATGCTCAGACTGGGGCCTCGTCCTAGTGAACACCCAGTTCTATTAGCTGCAGCTCCTGTGGTAGGGGTAGGTGTTGGTGTTAGGTTGGCTCACTAAGATTCCAGTTTTCATGGCGAGCCAATGACATGCTAGGAAAAAGACTAGTGAAGAAAACTTTAGCTTCAGGAGACTAATATTAGGACTGGCAAAGGGGGAAACAAAAACTGCTCCTAGACTCTGGGAAGGCTGTCCAGGAGGGGCAGTACCTGGGCTCAGTCATCTGTCTTCATGGAGTGAAGTACTTCTGAGCAGGGAGCTGAAATAGGCTTCTAGTCTTCTGACCTAGCCCTCCAGCAA
>NW_027535248.1:0-932 GCF_008692635.1 Crocuta crocuta
CCAGGCTCTGAGCTGGCAGTCAGCCCAGAGCCCGACACGGGGCCCAAACCTACGAACCGCGAGATCATGACCTGAGCTGAAGCCGGACGCCCAACTGACCGAGCCACCCAGGGGCCCCTGGTTTTCTTGTTTTTGGCCCATACTTATAAAAATGAGCTGGACCTTTGCTTGGCATTTTGATGAATGGGGTACCTTCCTCCATTGGCATTGAATAAAATGTTATATATGGTCTCCAGGCTCCCCCTGGGCTTCCAGTTTTAAATATTTTGCCATAATTTTCCCCACCTAATGACCATGACTGGTTACCCCTGACGTGCAGTCTTGCAAATTTTCTTTCCACTTCCATTCCTCTTTTGGAAGATGATGGCTCAGAGCACCTTGATTATTGATGATTCTCTTTCTCATGCAAATTTCACCATTTTGCACAAATAGCAATTGTATGTCATGGGCAAGTCCGATATTTTCTAAATGCCTCAGCAGTCTGGAGAAGCATTATCGCTAGCTATGGCGCTGTTGACGATGCCACGCAGGAGGGCAGGGGAGGCGGGCTCAGGGACCCTCAGAGGCTTGAGACCCCACTGTCTCGGAGAGAAATCCCCAGGAAGTCAACACCCAATTTCTTTTGCCAGGTCTCCACAGATGGGCCAAGTGGCCCTGGATCCTCCCACCGCCCAGCATTCTCTGGACCGATTCTCTGTCCGCCTGAGACCCGGAAAGGCCCGGCGCTGGTCTGCATTGTCTCCGGGGCGTGGAGCTGGGCTTCGCGAGAAGTAGGAGGCTTTGCCGGGAAGGAGGGAAGAAGTTAGGAGGCAACAAACAGGGGAAACTATCTCTGGGGAAGTGGGAAAGCCGGCTGTCGTTGCACCTGACCAGGTGCCTTGCTTTGGAGAGCAGAGTCGTGCAGACCGGAAGCTCACTGGCGGGGGCGGGGG
>NW_027535249.1:0-261 GCF_008692635.1 Crocuta crocuta
AAATAAATAAATAAATAAATAAATAAAAAGCATTAAGAATTTTTAAAAAATGAATAAAAGTTAAAAAAATTTTTTTTAGGGTTACCTGGTGGCTCAGTTGGTTAAGCATCTGGCTTTGACTCAGGTCATGATCTTGATGTTTGTGGATTCAAGTCCTGCATCAGGCTCAGCCTGGAGCCTGTTTTTTTTGTTTTTTTTTGTTTTTTGTTTTGTTTCCTTTTATTTTTTTATTTTTTTACAAATAGTTTATTGTCAAATTAG
>NW_027535250.1:0-1106 GCF_008692635.1 Crocuta crocuta
AGGGCTTCTCCCCACTGCCATGCCTCTGTTGCTGGTGAAGGTCTGAGCCAGGTCTCCGGGCTCGGCCGCCGCCATCGGACTCTGTGGGCGGAGCGGAGCTGTGGAGCACGGAGATCCGGATCCCAGGCTGTTGCGGGTCACCCCAAGGTCGCCACCTCTAAGGCTCAGAGCCGCGTCTCTACAGCCGGGAGAACGTCTTTCGTGCCTATAGGGAGCCGACCCAGTTCTCCAGAGCTTCTGAGTGAAGACACTCAAGAGAAGCCAAAATGACCGCCAAGAGGTGGCGGCCGGAAGTCCCCTGAAATTGTTTCTCTTAATTTCCTTTAAAAGATTTTCACGTCTAGTGTATAAAAATTCAACTTATTTTTGTAGATTGATCTTGCATTTTCCAACCTTGCTGAAATCATTTATCAGTTCTACTAGTTTAATTGGATTTCTTAGGAATTTTAAATACAAGATTATGTCATTTACAAATAGGAGAGAGAGTTGTATTTCTTTCTTTCCAATTCTGATGCCTTTATTTCTTTTTCTTGCCTAATTTTCTTGTCTAGAATCTCTAGTATAATTTTGAGTAGAAGTGATTGAAGGAGATGTCCTTGTCTTCTGCCTGATATTAGAGAGAAAACAGTCTTTAATAATTAAGTATGATACCTGTGAATATTTTACAAATGCCTTTTATCAAGCTGAAGAACTTCCTATGTATTTTTGAGGTTCACAAATGTTTTGACATAAGGAGGTTTTAGAGTTTGTCAAATAGTATTTTTCTTTGTCTATTGAGATGATTATGCAGTTTTGTCCCTTTTCTTATTAATATGGTATATTACACTAACTGATTTTCAGATTTTGAAATATTCCTGCTTCTTGAGATAAATCCTCATTGGTCATAGTATTTAATGATTTTTATACATTGTTGAATTAGGTTTGCTAGTAGTGTATTGAGGAATTTTTTATTTATATTGATAAGGGATCTTGGCCTATAGTTTTCTTGTCATGTCTTTGTGAAGTTTGAATATAAGTGTAATGCCAGCTTTATAAAATGAGTTGGCAAGTGTTCTCTCCTCTATAAGTTTTTGGAAGACATTGTGAAAACTTGGTATTCTTTTTTT
>NW_027535251.1:0-1000 GCF_008692635.1 Crocuta crocuta
CTGCAGAATAGCAGTTGTTTTCAGAACATGAAACACCAGAAATTTTAGAATTCACAAATAATCCATATGTATAAGCCAAGATTCCATTTGTCTTAGGATGGAACTCAAGATGGGTCTAAACCATGGATATGAATTGCAGGTTTATAGACAGAGATTTATAGATAGATGGCAGTTCAAGCCATGGAAATGACAAAGTACCTCAGAAACAGTGAGGAGAGAGAAGAGAAGCAAGGATGTAATCTTAGGGAATCAAAACGTTGGAGTTTGTCCCCAGTAAGAAGAACTGAGAATGAAGGGCTCAAGAAATAATAGAAAAACAGAGAGAAACCAATGGAGAGAGAAATTTCATGACGGAGGGGAACATCACCAAAGCCATAGTATACCAAGTAAAACAATGGTGAACTCATCTACCCTGTGTAATGAAAGAGTATTAAAGGTTTTACAGAAAACCGCTTCAACAGAGTGGTAGGGGAAGAAGGAAAAAAGAACATTTGGAAGTGTTGATAGAAGGAGAAAAACATGAAAACTTTATGTTCATGATAAAAAGATGAAATTAATGGAAGAGGATAGCTAGAAGAGAATGGAGCACGGGGAGGGTTTAACTCCAATTTTATTTTCCTTATAGGATTGAGAAGCATATTTTTAGATCATGAACAAACAGACAGTGGTATATAAGAAGTTGAAGAAAGAATAAAGATAACAGAGTAATAAGTTTTCAAAAAAGTTGGACGGTAATAGAGTTGATCGCACTATTGGAAAACAATTTTCTTCAGTGACTCAGTCACAAAGAAAAGATATAACTAGCATGAGGGGGGAAAAGCCTCAGGAATTCCCTCTTTTAAGTAGGAAAAAATGACAGTTCTGAAAATAAGGATGGACTCTAAAGACTGACCCTAGTTATGTGATGTACAGTATGGGAGCTAGAGTAAATAATACTATATTGTATATTTGAAAATTGCTAAGAAGAGACCTTAAAAGTTCTCACAAGGAAAAAAAAAAA
>NW_027535252.1:0-258 GCF_008692635.1 Crocuta crocuta
TAGGTATTTTATGGGTTTTTGTGCAATTGTGAATGGGATCAGCTTATTGATTTCTCTTTATGTTGCTTCATTATCGGTGTATAAGAGTGCAACCGATTTCTGTACGTTGATTATGTACCCTGCAACTTTGCTGAATTCTTGGATCAGTTCTAGTGGGCTTTTGGTGGAGTCTGTCGGGTTTTCTATGTGTAGTATCATGTCGTCTGCGAGAAATGAAAGTTTGACTTCCTCTTTGCCAATTCTGATGCCTTTCATTTC
>NW_027535253.1:0-692 GCF_008692635.1 Crocuta crocuta
CTGAGTTGACATTGGTATCAAGAGTCCAAGGGCATCATTGTGACCAATTATTTCTAGTTCATATTAGGTCCATTGTGACTATAGAACTACACAGTAGTCATTTTTCCAGTATCTGAGTATACAATTGAGATTGACATACCAGGAGGTTGGAACAACACATTGGGTCCTTGGCCTGTGAGACAAGTGCTATCATAGTAGAGAAGAACAAGAGGAAATATCTAAAATTCTCTCCAACACCTAGAGCCGAACTAGCAAATTGAAAACAATATTACATCTTATGAGGAAATGGCAGATATTAATGCCATAATTAAAAAGACAAAAATATAGAGATGGTCATCCCTATTAGGTCTCTGTTAATTCACCAACCTGGCCCCTGCAGAAACCAGACCAACTTTAGAGAAAACTATAGGCTACTGAAAATTCAACCAAGTAACAAAAATGATGAAAACTATATAGTCAAGTGTGGCATCACTGCTGGAGTAGATTAATAAGGCTTCAAGTACGTAACAGGTGAGTTCACTTGGTGAATGTTTTATTTTCTATTGTGATTACCAAAATGGAATAAACAAAAATATTGATTTAAGTTTCAACATTAAGGTATATTAATTCTCCTGTGTTCTAAATAATACAATCCAAGAGGGGCACCTGGGTGGCACAGTCAGTTAAGTGTCCGACTTTGGCTCAGGTCATGA
>NW_027535254.1:0-219 GCF_008692635.1 Crocuta crocuta
TGCTCTTGTTGCTCTCCTTCTATTTCCTTTAGGTGCGCTGTTAGAATTTGTACTTGCACTTTTTCTAATTTCTTGAAATAGGCCTAATGCAATGTACTTTCCTCTTAGGACTGCTTTCACCGCATCCCATAGAGTTTGGATTGTTGTATTTTCATTTGTTTCCATATATTTTATAATTTCTTCTCTAATTGCCTGATTGGCCCATTCGTTCTTTAATAG
>NW_027535255.1:0-514 GCF_008692635.1 Crocuta crocuta
TGATGGTAACTATGTTGATTTTAGTGTCAATGGTGATGATGAAGATGCTACAAAATGTCCCAGCCACTGCTCACTGTTCACTCATGAAGCTCACATTTCTAATATCCTGTATAAGTTATCCCATTCTATCTTGTAATAACTCTTAATTTTCCTCTGGATTTACGATTCTTATTAAAATAATCACTACAATCAAAGTACTAATTAACAAATCCATCAACTCTCTTACAGTTTTACAGTTTTGGCTTGTGAGAATTCTACCACCTTGTGAGATCTACTCTAATAGAAGTTTTCAAATATACAATGTTATTAACTATATTTAAATTGGTGTACAACAGATCTGCAGAACTTATTCATCATGTATAATGGACACCGTAGGATCTGACCCACTGCTTCCCATTTCTCTCTCTCTTTAGCTGCTGACAACCACGATACTCGATGCTACTCTCTAATTCTGAAGGTTGACCACTTTAAAGTCCACATATCATTGTACTTAAACAGTGTCTTTCTGTGTGTG
>NW_027535256.1:0-1273 GCF_008692635.1 Crocuta crocuta
GCTTAGTCTCACAGATACTAAGACATAGCTGTACCTGTTGCCTGAGTCACGATGGTCCTAGGCCTTAGGGAAGGATAATCTGAGCAGGAATGTGCAGTATAACTGATCATTACAGGTAGCAAATGTTGAGTGCTGATATTTTGAACCTGTCTAGTTTATTCCTTTACTTTTTCTGAAGTTTGGTTGTCAGAATGTGGAACACAGTGTGTGGTAAACATAGCCAATTATCTAGCCATGATATCTGAAAGACTTCACTTTCAGTACAGTTGACAATATCAGGGAAATGCTGGAGGGTTAGAGTTGTGGGGGTGAATACAGCCAGAATATCTGTGAAACTTTGGGGAGTCCGTGGAGGGATGTGTCAGTGAGAAACAGTTTGCAGGTTTCTTTGTGGGAGTAAGGTCACAGTGTTTAGAGAAATACAGATAGATGTGGGACTTGTCTAGTCATGAAGTAAAACAATGCTAAATACTATTATTTAGTAACTTGGAATATTAGTCCTTCTGGTTCTCGGTACTCTTTTCTGCAAGAGGTAGAAAATATTAGTACCCCACTCACACGGTTGTAAGGAAGAGATGAGACCTGTGTGTGAGCTCCACAGCGCACATGCAGGTACAGCACCTGGCAGATGGCAGTCGATCAATATGCATTAGCAGTTATCATCATTACTGGGAATCAGAGAGCAGACTAACAAAGCAACATTACTGCTCCCTCCCTGTCATAGATATATGCAAACACCTTTCCAGTGCCCCACTTGCCTTCTCCTGTGCTCTCACGTCTTCCTCTGTCCCTTTACATCGACCTTCTATCTCTGGACAGAATTTCTGCAGTGACTGGATGGATGAGTCAGAAACACAGATTGAAACGGGCAGAAAGTACAAGGGGATAAAAAATCAAACAGAATCCCTTTTGTGCCTTGTCGAGATGATAAAACCTAAGAATTCATTCCTGGGCCCAGGAATGAATATATAGAATTGGCTGTTTCAGGAAGTAAGCACTACCAGGAAGAGTTGGGGAACATCTCTAAAAGCAGAGAAAGTGAAACATGAGGCTAAGCGGAATAGTTTCATATACACTGGCATCATTAACGGCAAGAGCAATTCCTCCTCAGCCTGATAAACTAAAATGAGATGAATATTCCACTTGATAGGACTTGAAAAATGAAACTAACGTGTAGCACAGATGGAATAATTTAAACAGTATCAGAATAAGTATATAATTTATCTAATATAGGAAGATAAGCAATGATATTTTATTGCAATGAAATATCTGA
>NW_027535257.1:0-507 GCF_008692635.1 Crocuta crocuta
CCGCAGGGCTGCTGCTGGACACGTCAAGTTTCATCGAATCAGCTGTCTGTGGACTATGCCCAAGCACCTGAATTTTGCGACCTTGTAAAAGAACTGTGTAAACCATTCTTCTTCTTCTTTACATCTGTGCTTAATTTTGAGGACACTTCAGTGACACCTGAACCCATCTCAAAAGTTCATATTGGGGAACTACATGCCATTCTGACCAGAGATGCGTGGGGGGCGTTGTGCTTCCTATGATGATCCAAAACTGTGAGTGTTTGCAGGGAGAGGCCACTCTATCTTGTAATTAACTCAAGTAAACTTTTCCAAGCCCTTCTACAAAGAGAGTGTTAAGTAGAGAAGTGGTTTAAAGAATGTTGATCGTTGACACTTGGTTTGAGCAAGCAGATTTATGACAAGAAGGCCATATGCTTTTTCCTTCTTTTTTTTGTTTTGTTTTTTGTTTTTTGTTTTTTTTTTGAGGATTAGAGTCCTTTATTGGGGGATGTCAGCAAAGAATACAGG
>NW_027535258.1:0-946 GCF_008692635.1 Crocuta crocuta
AAGCCCCCTGAGCCTTAGAGCAGCCCGAACGTGTGGAGTCCTTTCTCCTCCAGCTCCCTTCTAAAGCCACTCCCAATGCCCCTAGAGACTGGGGCTGGCCACCAGCATGGAGAGCCACAGAAACCTACCAGGATTGCTGGCACTTGGCTTCCCAGCCACGTGGTGTCCACCGCACCTGTAACATGGGCCTTCAGTTGTGTTTTGAGGCTCAAGAGGAAGCACAGCTAGAAAGCCTGGTGCTGGGAGGGCAGCCCGACTTCTGTGGGGCTGAAGTCTTATCTTTTCAACAAAGACAAGACCTGGTCATGCTCTCCATGCGTACGGCCCAGTGTGCAAGGAGACACGCTCTGCCATGATTGTCCCGCTCACGCCTGGCAACCGGGTTCAATATGCACTGGCCCAGCGTCTGCCTTGTACTCCCTGAGCTCCCTGTGTCCCCTGGGTGTGTCAGCAGGATCGATCTCAGCATTGAGTCTGTTTTCTGCTGCTTTCCACCTCTGCAGTGGTGGAGAGGGGACTCCATTCATGCTTGCAAATTGCTATTTCATTCACACACTCACGTTCTGCTAACAGCTCCTCCCAGAAGGATTCCTTTTTTTTTTTTTTTTTTTCACACTTGGCATCTTGAAAAGAAGAGGAGCTGTTTTCTCAGTCAAAATGGTTACTTGTTCTTAACGGACAGAAAAAAGGAATCCTGTGAGCATCGTGCCTAATGGTTGTTGGAAGGGAGATTATCAAATGAAACATTCAATGCCATTATCGTTGCTGTCATTTAGTCAATTAATTCACAAGTAAACATGAGTGAATTCAGCAACTGTGAGGGACTCAATCAAAGTCTGTTCTTTCTAGGAGGTTAGGAAAGCAGGGTCTTAGAGAAGAGCTTTCTCTTTTCTTTAATGTTTATTTTTGAGAGAGAGTGTGTGAGCATGAGTGGGGGAGGGGCAGA
>NW_027535259.1:0-1297 GCF_008692635.1 Crocuta crocuta
AAGTCGGACGCTCAACCGACTAAGCCACCCAGGCGCCCCTCGGTGGGCCTTGTAGAGAGACCTTCCCTACCTGAGGGCAGGGGTCGTAGTTTGTACTTTTCCTGTGTCCTTAAATTTTGCACTGAGGAGCTGCTTCCTGTTGGAGTTAGATGTTGGGGATATGAAGAAAACACACGAGTGAGACCAGCCCCCGCACTCAGGGAGCCCCTCGTAAGGTGGGGGGCGGGGACATGGAGCTCCCAGTCCGATAAGGAGTTTCCTGTGGGGGACAGGGTCTGTCCCTTCCTCCCTGATTTCTCTGCAGCCCAGAACATGATTGAGGGGAAGCTTTCCCCGCTTCCTTCACTCTGCTGTCCCCGGCCAGGCAGAGGCAGGCAAGGGTGGTGACGGAGTGTACCTGGCACCGGGCCTGGGTCTCCGGTCCTGCGGTTACCCCGGAGCTAGAGCCTCTCCTGGATCAGGGAGGCCGGGCTGACTCCTCCATGATTTTAGTGCAGTATTCTGAGCCTCGTCCCCTCCCTGGACTGCAGTTTGGTTCAGGGAGTGGGGGGTGGGGACTGATGAACTGCACACTTGGATCCGTTGGGTCTTTGCAGGAAGCAGACTGCATTTCCCGAAGATTCATTGCAGAGAGTGTAATGAAGGGAGAGTGCAGGCAGGTCTATGTGGTGGTGCAGCTCCCAAGACTGGGTCCCTTGGGAAGTCATTACCACCTCTGGTCCTGAAAGGGTGGGGCGGGGGTGGCGCTCTTACTAGAACCCAGTCAGTATTGCTACCCTGGGAAAATTTTTGGCCAACAGGACAGGCACTGTGCCCTTAGGCAAGCACAGCACTGCCAAAACCGGGGCCTGCTGGGAGGGGGGCAAACGCCCTGACTTCTCTCCCACCACGTTCCCTCTCAGGCCTCATCAGGTCAGAAGCCAAAACCCACAGGAGCCTGGGTGCCTTAGCTCATGGGGGTCAGACCCCACCCCCACCAGGGAGGTTCAGGGGTTCAGTCCGAGAGTGGATGGGGAGAAGGAGCCGAGACAGATTATCAAGGAGCACTGCGGAAGGCTCACACCCACCCACCAGGGAAGCGACCTGACCCGAGAGGTCAGCCAGTGGGCGGACCGGGAGCCACGCCTCCAACACACACACTAACCCTCTCACTTTACAGTCCGCCTCCTCGCCTTCCAGAGCGTTGGTAAATTTATTTCCTCCATCCCCACCTCACTTCCCGCCCCTCCGAAGTCCCCTGGAGGCCAAAGGGTAGGCGGGTCTAGGAGGTCTTCTGAAAAGACGGGGTGCACAAGGG
>NW_027535260.1:0-257 GCF_008692635.1 Crocuta crocuta
TCCAAAAAATAGAAATTGAAGGAAAACTTCCAGACTCATTTTATGTAGCCAGGATCACTTTGGTTCCCAAGCCAGACAGAGGCCCTTCAAAAAAAGAGAACTACAAGCCAATATCCTTGATGAATACGGATGCAAAAGTCCTCGACAAGATGTTTGCAACTCAAATCCACAAGCAAATAAAAAGAATTATCCACCACGATCAAGTGGAATTAATTCCTGGGTTCCAGGGCTGGTTCAATATTTGCAAATCAATCAAT
>NW_027535261.1:0-473 GCF_008692635.1 Crocuta crocuta
ATAAATAAGACTATAAAATAACATCAAATGATGAGCGAAATAAAATATTAATAATAATACATTTCAAGGGGAGAGCCAATAAGGAACCTTTCCACCTTGGATCATCAGGGAAAGGTCTATGGAGGGTGAAGTGAATGCACTGGGCTTTGCTGGAGGGTGACATTTGTACCTCAGAGAGGAGAGACCTGCCCATTGGCGAAGGAAGAACATTATTTTATGCACCGTGCACTGGCACAATTTTATGCACTGTTCTGCAGCTGTGAACCAAAGACGCCTATAGATCAAACTTGCAAGTAAGAGAAACAAACAGTAAATAAAGGAATACACATTTAATACAGGGTTAGGAAGGGACTGGAACTGTAGAGAAAAGTAAAGCTGTCAAAGAGAGATTAATGGATTAGTGTTATTTTCATAGGTTAAGAGAGCCCTTTTATAGGGGCGCCTGGGTGGCTTAGTCAGTTAAGCGTCCGACT
>NW_027535262.1:0-520 GCF_008692635.1 Crocuta crocuta
TTCTGCTTTCTCTTACTCTGTCTTGTTTCTCTCCTACACTCTTCTGCTTCATGTTGCTCCAGGTGAGATGCCCGTCGCCAGCTGCCATGCTCTCGAGGACCCGAGCTCTATCTGCCCTGCCCCTGGAGAAGTGGGGGCACCCTTCTCCCTTCCTCCCACTGTCAGATGGCTCTTAGGAGGGGACATGGCTGGGAAACACATGCCCTTTTCTTAGGTGTCCTTACCGTCTTGTCTCCCCTGGACCCAGGGGGACACCCTGAGCCTGGCAACAAAGCCATAGCCCAGAAGGTGTCTGAGAAGAGATCCAAAGAATAAGAAGCAGCCTGGTGCTTGCATTCCTTCAGTTCAGTTTCATTAAAAACACCACTGCTGGGCAGCGTGCTTGGGTGGCTCAGTAAGTTAAGCGCCAAGACTCTTGATTTTGATTTGGGTCTTGATCACAGGGTTTGGGAGATGGATACCACAGAGCCTGCCTGCATGGGATTCTCTCTCTCTCTTTCTCAAAATAAATAAATAAACA
>NW_027535263.1:0-620 GCF_008692635.1 Crocuta crocuta
CTAGTCCATCTTTCATGTATATATGAAATCTAGTCCATCTTTCATGTATATATGAAAGATAGTCCATCTTTCATGTATATAAGAAAGATAGTCCATCTTTCATATATATATGAAATATTTATCATCCTTTCAGGGAAAAGTGACCATGAACATAAAAGGTCATTTCAGAGCTCAGTTTTTTATTTACCTTGCAAGTACCATATTGCTACTATCACATTATAGTCCATCTTTCATATATATATGAAATATTTATCATCCTTTCAGGGAAAAGTGACCATGAACATAAAAGGTCATTTCAGAGCTCAGTTTTTTATTTACCTTGCAAGTACCATATTGCTACTATCACATTATAGTCCATCTTTCATATATATATGAAATATTTATCATCCTTTCAGGGAAAAGTGACCATGAACATAAAAGGTCATTTCAGAGCTCAGTTTTTTATTTACCTTGCAAGTACCATATTGCTACTATCACATTATAGTCCATCTTTCATATATATATGAAATATAGTCCATTTATCATATATATATGAAATATTTATCATTCTTTCAGGGAAAAGTGACCTTGAACATAAAAGGTCATTTCAGAGCTCAGTTTTTTATTTACCTTGCAAGTAC
>NW_027535264.1:0-250 GCF_008692635.1 Crocuta crocuta
TCTCCCACCCACCTCCCTCCATCAACCCTCAGTTTGTTCTCTATCGTCAAGAGTCTCTTCTGATTTGTTTCCCTCTCTTCTCTCCTCCCTTTCCCCTGTGTTCATCTGTTTTGTTTCTCAAATTCCACATATGACTGAAATCATATGGCATGTGTCTTTCTCTGATTGATTTATTTCACTTAGCATAATACATAAATATGTATAATACATACATACATATATATATAAAGAAGATGTGGTATCTCTCTCT
>NW_027535265.1:0-432 GCF_008692635.1 Crocuta crocuta
TAGTCTCTGTTTAACTTGTTCTCTTTGTGAGTTATGAGCCTAGAATAATTCTGCCATTTCACAATTTAACATGCGTTCTCATTTGACCTAATTTATTCAGCAAAGAGTGCTGATGGCATTCCATGGATTGATCAGCCGCTTGGCTGGTTATATGCCTTGGGTCCTGCATTCCTAGATGGTTGTGTGTCTTGGCATGTCTGAATCAGAGTGGGTATAGAATCAGAATCGTTGGAGTGTGAACAGATGCCCCATGCCATTAGCTGATCTGTCCCCTTGCATCATCACCAGGGCAGCAGAATTTCATTTTATTTATCTCTTGTTGGCCACAATTTCAGGAGAGCGAAGTCTCACTAGACCATATTCTACCTCCATGCTTCGAATATCCATGGCTGTGGTTTAGGAAGACACTATCATAGCTGAAAAAAAGAACAT
>NW_027535266.1:0-1333 GCF_008692635.1 Crocuta crocuta
ATCATGACCTGAGCTGTAGTCGAGGCCTAACACACCGAGCCCCCCAGGGCCCCAGCCCGCCTACTTTCTGTTTGCGGTCCCAAAGAGCTTCTCCCCATCCACATCCAGGTTTGAGGATTCGCTGTGGAAAGCTGGGTCTGCAAGGTCAGTCACGTGGAAACTTTCGCAGTTTTCTGGAAGAACAGTAGGAGAGAAATTAGGGGAGGGAGAGTGGAAGGATGGAAAAGAGAGAGAGGACAAAACAGAGAAAGACCTTAATAAAATGAAAGGAAATTTAATGGTAATTAATATCAGGCCTCTCTGAGCCCCCTCTCCTTTCCCTGCAATGTGGAGTAGAATGCACAGAAAAGGAAGATAAGACTTCTACCCTGAGGGAGGAAAATCACAAATCATCACAGCAGGAGGGGCAACAAAGAATATATAGGCCAGTCCTGTAATTTCACGGACGAAGTAGGGTCCAGGGAAAAGAAATTACCTCATTCAGCTCACACAGCTGTGAGGATCAAAGCCGATAGTGGGTCCTCAGACAATACAGTTGACCGTTGAACAACGGGGGATTAGGGGCAGAGACCCCATGGGCAGTTTGAAATCTGTGAATAACTTTTGACTCCCTATTAGCCGGCTGTAGACCAGAAGCCTGATAAACAGTGGATTAACACGTAGTAAAACCTTGGATTGCGAGTAACTTGTTCTGCGAGTGTTCCGCCAGACGAGCGAATATTTCTAACAAATTTTAACTTGATAAATGAGCGACGTCTTGCAATACAGGTAGTACACGACGCCGAATGTCACATGATCACCACTGGGCCAACGGTTCTTGAAATTCGCTTTGATATACGAATGCTTTATATCACAAGCCCGTTTTCGGAATGATTTACGCTCACAAACCCGGTTTTCCCTGTATTTTGTATGTTACGTGTATTATATACTATATTCTTACAGTAAAGCCAGCTACAGAAAAGAAAATGTTATTAAGGTGATCATAAGGAAGAGAAAATACACTTACAGTACTGGACCATATTTATTGAGGAAAAACTCACATGTAAGTGGACCCGTGCAGTTCAAAGGTATGTGTTCAAAGGTCTACCATATTTACTCTTCTGTATAGTGTTCTCTCTGTTGATCTCAGATTGTTCAAGATGGGAAGATGCTTAGTCCAATGTCCTCATTTTAAAAGTAAGGAAAGATAGAGAGAGAGCGGTCAACTAAATCGCCACGGTCACACAGTTGGCTTCTTACTACCAAATCAGCTTATTTTCTCTAGGCACAGCAACAATGTGCTGGCAAAGCTTCTCTTAATCCAGAGTAAATGTGCATATTCAAAGGGGGGGGG
>NW_027535267.1:0-249 GCF_008692635.1 Crocuta crocuta
ATTTCGGGGATTATGGGAAATCAACACACATCTGGCACCAGGCTTCACCCTTAACGTCCTTGTCCAGCAAATGTGCTTGTTCTCTGGAGTCTGTGGGACCTTTGCCTGTGGGGAGGCCGAACAGCCTCTCCCCAGTTTCCTCCCAGCAGGGGAACCACCTCTCCCCGTGTGGCCCAAGGACCCCTGGGACCTCGCTCTCTGTCACTGGACGTTCGCCCTTCCCACCAGAGCACCTCCAGGTAATGAGAT
>NW_027535268.1:0-306 GCF_008692635.1 Crocuta crocuta
ATGATGGGCAGAAGGAAAATGGACACTGTAGTTACATTTTAATTGAGTCCTTAAAGGAACCAGGTACATCTGGCATCATTTCCACCATGCTTTCTCACATTTGACTCTGAAGCACCCACTAACGATGTTATCAGCAATATATTTCACAGTTTAAATCAGAAAGTGTTGCTTCCTTTGAAGCTCCCATAGGGTGATCCAAACCAAATATGTGTGGTTTCCCGTTGAGGTTTTTTTGTTTTTTGTTTTTTGTTTTTTACAAATAGTTTATAGTCAAATTGGTTTCCATATAACACCCAGTGCTCATCC
>NW_027535269.1:0-511 GCF_008692635.1 Crocuta crocuta
CCACCCCAAGAAGAGGCCTCAGCTCAGCCTGGAGTGTCTCCTGAGCTGTTGGAACCTTCTCCAATCCAGGAGGAGGTCCCAGAGCAGCATCCAGCTGCCCCTGAAAATGTTGAATCTTCTCCAGTCCAGCATGAAGTCTCAACTTCAACTGAAGATCTTCCTGAGGAAACTGGACCTTCTTTCATCCAGCAAGAGGTCTCAGATCAGCATCCAGGCCCCCCTGGAAATGTTGAACCTACTCCAGTCCAACAGCGAGTCCCAACTCAGTCTGAAGATCTTCCTGAGGAAATTGAACTTTCTAAAATCCAGCAGGAGGTCCTAGATCAGCATCCAACCCTCCCTGGAAGTATTGAACCTTCTCCAGTCCAGCAGGGAGTCCCAACTCAGCCTGAAGATCTTCCTGAAGAAACTGAACTTTCTCCAAGCCAGGAGCAGGAGAGCTCAGCTCTGCCTCAAGTGCCTGTTGCAGGTGTAGAACCTTACCCAATCCAGCAAGAGGTCCCAGTTCAGC
>NW_027535270.1:0-203 GCF_008692635.1 Crocuta crocuta
AGAGAGGGAGACACAGAATCTGAAGCAGGCTCCAGACTCCGAGACAGCTGTTAGCACAGAGCCCAATGCGGGGCTTGAACCCATCATCCATGAGTTCATGACCTGAGCCAAAGTCGGACGCTCAACCGACTGAGCCACCCAGGCACTCCTGGAAACATTGTTTATCTCTAGGCTCAACATTCTGCCCAGTGCTGAATAACAAG
>NW_027535271.1:0-1627 GCF_008692635.1 Crocuta crocuta
CCCCTTCCCTGCTCACACTCTGTCTCTGTCTCTCAAAAATAAACACTAAAAATTTTTTTAAATTTTACCACTTTGATCATTTTTAAATGTACAGTTTAGTGGGATTAAGTACAGTCTCAGTGTTGTGCAGCTGTCCCCACCAGCCGTCTCCCCCACACTGAAACCCTGTCCGCGTCAAAATCAACGCCCTGACTCTCCTCCCCGGCCCCCGGCATCCACCAGCCACATTCTGAGTCTCTGAATTTGACGACTCCAGGCACCGTGTGGAAGTGGGATCACACGGCAGAGTTGACTCTTGAACAACATCAGTTTGAGCCGCACAGGTTTGCTTAGATGTGGATTTTTTTGATAAATACAGTCTAGTGCTGTAAACGCACTTTCTCTGCTTTCTGATTTTAACAGCATTTTCTCTCCTCTGGCTTACTCTGTAGTGAGAATGCAGTGCGTAATACATGCAGCAAACCACATACATGTTAATCCACTGTCGATGTGGTCGGTAAGCGTTCTTGTCAGCACTGGGCTGTCACTGGTTAAGATTCTGGGAAGTCAGAAGTTATACATGGATTTTCAACTGTGTGTGTGTTGGGGGGGTGGGTGTCAGTGCCCCTAACCCCTGCGCTGTTCAAAGGCCAAGTGCATTTGTCTATTTGTGACTGGCTTATTTCACTTAGCATGATGTCCTCAGGGCTCATCCGTTGGAGCAGGTGACCTTCCTTCCTTCTTAAGGCTGAATGCTGTTTCCCTGCATGGAGGGACCACATTTTGTTTATCCAACCACCTGGTGAGTGGGCACCGGGCCCCTTCCACTGCTCCGCTGTTGTAAACCATGCTGCTGTGAACACGCAGGTGCAAATACCCGTTTGAGACCCTGCTTTCAGTCCCTCGGCATGTACACCTGGAGACGGGATCGCTGGGCCGCCGGCCCTCTGTAGGAGCTCACACCTGTGTTTGCAGGCGACCCTTATGCCAGGCGCGCGGCCTGAACCCTAGCGTTCCCCCAGCGTGCGGGGCTCACGCGGCAGACGGAGCCCACCTCCCTCTCCCACCTGTGCGCCTCACACAGGCCGCCTAACCGCTCCGGTCGTAGGTTCTCACCTGCAAAATGGAGATCAACAGGATTCCACACGGGGAGATCAGCGCGCTCACAGCGGTAGAGCAGGGCCACTTAGCCGACACTTAGCTCCGGTTGTGCCTCCACTGAGCCTTTTACATCCTCCCTGGGCAAGGACGTCACAGCGTCACCCGTCACCGGGCAAAGACTCACACCGCCCTTAAGTCCCGTGTGCTCTGCTCGTTAATGCTGCCTGGATCTCTGCCCTCCCCTGTCCCCACCCCCACCCCAGGGCGTCCTAGACTTTTCACTTCAGGGGCTCACTTGCACATCAGACCCCCGGGGATTCGCCCAGCAAGCCCTTCCTCCTCCAGCTTTCCCTTAACACACCACGTTTCTGTTCCAGAATCCCCTCCCCGCTGTTTTCCTCTAGCCGCTAGAGCTTCGTGGCCCCTCAGGACAGCTGGTCACACCCTGGTCCCGCCGGCTGGCTTTCTTCTCGTTTTTATGCTTTTGTGTTTGCACTGTCCCGGCTCGTGTGCGACACGCCTCTGGCGGAGTGCACGGATCTTACGT
>NW_027535272.1:0-981 GCF_008692635.1 Crocuta crocuta
AAAAAAAAAGGCACAGTGAGATCCCATTTCTCACCACCAGAGGACGGTAACACACCGCGCCTGCCGGCTGCTCTCCAGGCAGGGGGAGAGCGGGGAGGTAGGGTGGTCGCCCCTGGGAAGGTGAAGATTGGTTTCTTAGGCGTGCCCAAAAAAAACCCCAAAAAACACAAAAAAGCCCCACCTTAGACATTAATGATTTGTGGCTTTCCAAAAGCTTAACTTTACCCACCAAAACTTACTCCTTAGTATTTTTCTCTTTAGGGACAATACGTTTTTTGTTTTTAAAGTAGGCCCTATGCCAAACGTGGGGCTTGAAGTCACGACTCCACGATCGAGAGTCACGTGCTCTGCTGACGGAGGCAGCCAGGTGCAATTTGCCTCTTTAGAGGCAATTTAAATTCAATTTTATTTTCCTCCTTACAGTGCCATAACTGGGGAGGGGCGAGGCTCAGAAAACTGCTGTAGGGGGTGGGAAGGGGAGGGACTCCGCAGAAGGGGACACCTGGCGGCGTTTGCCCGGAGCCAGGCTCACTCAGCCTGTGATCCGGCAAACCCACTCCGGGGAGCTTCACGTCAGAGGCACCTGCCCACACGGAAAAGGATCGTTATTCCGACGGCTTTGTTTGTAAGAGAGAAGCCTGGAAACGGCCCCGCGTGCATCACCAGGGACAGGCGTCCACTTCCGCGGGAGCAGCCAGGGGGCGCGCGGCAGCTCGAAGGCAGAATGGGGCGCTCCGAGCACAGGTTTAAAGCAAAGTACCGAACGGCACAAACAACACTCTACCTTTTGTATGTTAATCCTTCTCCCGAAACCTAAAAGGCTGCACAAGGAATAACTCAAACTGGTTACATCCGGGCAGCAGGAAGCCGGCAGAGGCGCAGGCAGAGGTCAGGCGCTACGGACACTTCCCATCGCGTCCCCAGGCATCATTTTTAGCTTTTTTTAAAAAATGTTTTTATTTATTTCTGAGAGAGAGACAG
>NW_027535273.1:0-542 GCF_008692635.1 Crocuta crocuta
AGGCGGGATCCAGGATTTACGTGCTCTACGCTGTCCTGGTGCACGTGGGGTGGAATTGTCAGCGCGGACATTACTTCTGTTACGTCGGAGCTGGGAATGGCCAGTGGTACAAAATGGATGATGCGAAGGTGACCGCCAGCGATGTGACTTCTGCCCTGAGCCAACAAGCCTATGTCCTCTTTTACATCCAGAAGAGTGAATTGGAAAGAGACCGCGCGTGGGGGCCAGGTGGTGGGGAATCCACATCCCCGCAGGCTGACCACGCACACAGGCGTGGGGCCCAAGGGGGGCCTGAGACAGGCCCCAACATCAAGGATACTGAGTTGGAGGATCGTGGGGAAGACACACCACGGCAACCGATCACGTTAGAAGAGTGGAGACTCCTCCAGGAAAGCCGCCGTCCCAGGTCTGAATTCAACCTCAGGAAGATAGAATCGGCTCTTCCCGCCCATGCCCTCTTAATTCACCATTCTAAATACAGAGAGGAGGGGGCAAAGGAACCTCGTGAACAAACCCTCGACCGACTCAACAATTCAGCCAGG
>NW_027535274.1:0-665 GCF_008692635.1 Crocuta crocuta
GCATCTATCTTACGACAATGTGATGTCACATTTCCATGAAATCATCGTGGAAATTGGATAGGTTCCGTGTTAAAGTTGCACGAAAAGAAGAAGATTGCATTGAGCCAATAGATAGTAGTGATTCTGTGAGTGATAGTCGTCCTCCTCTCTTGTCTCACACCAGGTACGAAGGGTGTCAAAGGTTGTACTATATTACAGTGTTGTAATAAATTTTATATGAATATTTTGGGGTTGTAGAACAAATAGTCCACGTTTCCATTATTTCTTATGGGGAGATTTGCTTTGATATATAAGTGCTTTGGATTACAGGCATGTTTTTGGAACAAATTATGCACTCAAACCAAGGTTTTACTGTATTTGTTTAATAAATATAACACATGTAATAATACTTGTTTAATACATGTAATAAATGCTTAATGTGTGTAGTTTTCCGTAATTAAATTTCCTTAATATGCCACAAGTTTCTGTGTTCACCAACATATATCCTAATTTTTTGAAATGATTGGAATTCTGTAGTATGGATGTTCTGTAACTTATTTTTAATCAATTCCCTGTAATTTGAGTTATTTCTATTTTCTTCTAATATGAACTATGCCGTACTGAATATTCTTAAATACTTTTTAAAAAAATTTTTCTTTTAATGTTGTATTTATTTCTTAGAGAGA
>NW_027535275.1:0-212 GCF_008692635.1 Crocuta crocuta
AGTCTGGGATGGTGATGCCTCCCGTTTTGGTTTTCTTCTTCAATGGTACTTTGGCTATTCGGAGTCTTTTGTGGTTCCATACAAACCTTAGAATAGTTTGTTCTAGCTTTGAGAAGAATGCTGGTGCAATTTTGATTGGGATTGCATTGAATGTGTAGACTGCTTCAGGTAGTAACGACATTTTAACTATATTTATTCTTCCAATCCATGAG
>NW_027535276.1:0-250 GCF_008692635.1 Crocuta crocuta
CAGGAAAGAATATCCAATGGAAAAAAGACAGCCTTTTTAAGAGATTGTGTTGGGAGAACTGCATGAAGAACATGCAGAAGAATGAGTCTAGATCATTTTCTCACACCATACACAAACATAAACTCAAAATGGATGAAGGACCTGCACGTGAGACAGGAAACTATCAATATCCTAGAGGAGAATGCAGGAAAAAACCTCCTTGACCCCAACCGCAGCAACTTCTTACTTGACACATCCCCAAAAGCAAGGG
>NW_027535277.1:0-1345 GCF_008692635.1 Crocuta crocuta
TCAAAATAAGTGTTGCTTGGAAGCTCATTCTTACTGCTAATCTCCTCTGAATAACAGTAAAACCTCTCTTTTATGTATCCTAAAATAAGGTGGTAGAATATGTCAGTGGAAGGAACAATGGAGATGTATTGGATTTTATTTACATAAGACTTGCCCTCTCTGAGGCAATAAGTAGTCTTTTAACATTTTCGCTCATGGACTTATCAACGCATTTTAAAATAATATTTATTCTCTTTCGTATGTAGTTAATATCTGAAGTTGCATACTCATAGAGGTTCAAGTTTGTTATTTCTGTTTCATATCTCTGTTATGAATATTAACTTTTAAAATAAGTGTATTCACTGAATTAGAAATACAACTTTTATGTAATAAGAAAACATATGCAATATTTTTTTTTTAGAAAAACTCATGGATAGTGAATTTTATGATCAGTGGAATGTATGACATTTTCCTAATTTCTTGATTCATAGTTTATTTATTATTGTTTTAGTTCTACTTTCAAACTTGTACTCAGAAGTTGAACATTGCAGTATATTTTTCTCAAAATTCATCATTCTGATTGTTTCTCAAATGTTTCTAAGGAGTCATTTATTTTTCTTACTCTGTGATTCTTGTATGATTTTTTTCTTATGATCTTTTGAACAAAGGAGAGTGTTATTTTAATATTTTTTTTCTCTAACCAATATCCCTGTTTTCTCCTTTGGGAACTCAGAGTATACACGTGTTGGAACTTCCAGATGTGCATTCTATGTTTGTAGATTTGTTTCTAATTTCCATTTCTTTCTTTCTTTTATATTTCATTCAAGGATAATGACTGAGCTCAGTGTGGCATTTCATTAATTCATTTCCATCCTTTTTTTTAGCTATTATATAATCGATTTAATTGCTTAATTTCAATATCGTTACTTTATATTGTAAGATCAATTTCTTTTCCAGAAATGTTAATAGTCTTCCTCTATCTCTGTGAATATGCAGGAAGCTCACTTTTTTACGGGATAAGTCTGGTGTGTAGCATTGTAAAGAAGTAAGGTATACAGCCTATTACTTTGATACATGTCTATTTAATAATTGCTGATGTAGCCATATTTATCACATTACACATTATTATTGTCTATAGTCATTATACTGTGCCTTAGGTCTCTATGGCTTTTTAAATACTCATTACAAATTTGTATCCTTAAATACCATCACTCTTATCCACACCCCCATCCACTGGTAACCACTATTTTACCCTCTGTTTTTTATGGGTTTAACTTTTTAAGATTACACATATAAGTTACATACAAAGGATTTATCTTTTTCTGTCTGACTTATCTCACTTAGCATAATGTGCTCAAGGTCCATC
>NW_027535278.1:0-498 GCF_008692635.1 Crocuta crocuta
CCAAGTGTGAAGTAGGCTCCTAGGTCATGTCTGTAGCTTGGCCCCGGAGTCCGCGTGAGTGAGGGGAGTGCCTGGCCCTGAATGCCAGTCTGGGAGGGCGTGTGTGGAAGCCAGTACCCTCCCTGTGAGACAGGAAGTCAAGGGGGGGTTCACACAGAACGCTCCTTCTCCCAGCTTTGTCTGGGGAGGCATGGCCAAGCTGCCGATGCCCCTTACACCCGGCCTGCCCTCACAGGAGGCCGCTCCCCGAGAACACGGCTCCATCACGCGGCTCTGGTTACTCCGCGTGGGTTGTCAGAGTTGAGTTTTTACAATCCCTTTTGTGTGCAGTGAGCAGGCGTTTCCCAGTCTTCATGAAGGAAGACATGGGTTCATTTGCATCCCTGGATCTTCCTCTAAGAAGACCCAGCAGGATTTCTGCAGGGACCCCCGAGAGGCCAGGCCAACAGATCCCTACAGCACCAAGCAGAGGCTGCCTTTGAAGTTCTTGCCATCCCG
>NW_027535279.1:0-679 GCF_008692635.1 Crocuta crocuta
CCCCTAGGTTTCCGGCCTGGGTGGCCAGGTGGGGGGTCACTCCATCTCCTGAGCGAGGGGCACAGCAGGACAGGCTGGCCTGGGGAGGGAGGACACGCTGAGTCCGAGGGGCTGTCGGGACGTCTTGGGGGAGAGGCCCGGGGGGTCTGGGCTGGGGGTCTGGATGAGGGTGCAATGAGCTCCTGGTGCAGGTGGAAGGCATGTGGGGGTTGAGGGGGCTGCAGGTGGTGCCGCGAAAGAGCGGTGACAGCAGACGTTATACAGCGCGTGCTCTGTGCCAGACATGCTCCGGAGCCCGTGTCACCTTATTCAATCCTCCCAAAAAAACCATCCTCACTTCACACCCCAGCTGAGAGTGAGGCGTCCTAAGTGCCCTGGGGCCCAGGCTGGGACTGACCCAGGGGACGTGTGCAGAGGCCCCGCGGGCTGCCTGGGTACAAGCCGACGTGGGGGCATCCGAGGAAGAGGAGGATGCAGGCCTGCCTCGTTGGGCCCTTCAGTGTGTGGTTTGGTCAGCTCCCCTCCCCTCGCCCCTGCCACCCGCAGGCCCCCGGCCTTGTCTCTGTGACGGAGGAGGCCGCAGGGACATGGGGCGATAGCTCTCTTCTCAGGGCCTCCGTGGGGCCAGACTGTGGGTGCGGACAGCATACGGGGCCCAGGAGATGAGGGGGCTGTAGAG
>NW_027535280.1:0-281 GCF_008692635.1 Crocuta crocuta
CCCCTGTGTGTGTCCTCTGGTGTCTGATGAGATGTGACCTCTATGTAAAGCCTCGCCCGCACTCCCTGCAAACATAAGGCTTCACGCCTGTGTGTGTTGTCTGGTGTGTGATGAGATCTGACTTATGACTGAAGTCTTTTCTAAGCTCATTGCAAACAAAGGGCTTTTCCTCTTTGTGTGTTCTCTGGTGTCTGATGAGATGTGATCTATCATTGAAGCCTTGCCCACAGCCTCTGTATTGGATTCTTATAAATCTTGACATTTCTACCCCCATGAATAAC
>NW_027535281.1:0-522 GCF_008692635.1 Crocuta crocuta
CCTGGAGTCACTTCCACATCAATCAAAAAAGCTAGCCTTGAGGCCAACCTACATTCACAGAGAGAAGACTCTACAAGAGAGTAAATATATGTACACTGGAGAGCAATCTTTAGGGTTTAGTGACTACACCGCATTTTTTAATTTGTTCCTTTAGCATCAACATATCCTGTAAATGGAAGTTAACTTTAAAAGCTTAATTACATTCAACTTCTTAGGCCAATTTTATCTCTTAGTGATACAATATACTTCATATTTTGCCATAATGGAAGGCTCATAGTGCCAGGTGTGATTTCAGGCAGCTTACAAGCTTATATAAAAATCAACATAGATAAAATAATGAATAAAGTATTAAAGATAAAAGAGGATATATGCCTAAGATACTATTAAAACGTATTGCATAAAAACATACAACTCAAAGAGTCTCCATTCTCACCTCTTACAGCATCCTTGCCCTGCTATGGGAGAACACATTGGAATCTATAAGAAGAATGGAGCGACCCTTACAGTGTCTTTTTTTTTTTT
>NW_027535282.1:0-247 GCF_008692635.1 Crocuta crocuta
CTCAAGCTATTCCAAAAAATAGAAATCCAAGGAAAACTCCCAGACACATTTTATGAACCCAGCATCACTCTGATTCCCAAGACAGAAAGAGATCCAGCAATAAAAGAGAACTACAGGCCAATATCCTTGATGAATACGGATGCAAAAATCCTCAACAAGATCCTTGCAAATCGAATCCAGCAGCACAGAAAAAGAGTTATCGACCAAGGTCAAGTGGGATTCATTCCTGGGTTACAGGGCTGGTTCA
>NW_027535283.1:0-1206 GCF_008692635.1 Crocuta crocuta
CTCATGCACTTTCACTGTGACATGGACATCATCTTCCACTGATGTTGTTAAGTCCTCTGTGTTTCCCCACACGCCACGGCCCCTGGGACGGAAGGGCAGGCTCCTGGTCAGCCAGGGAGGCCGGTGCCGGACTGCGTGCCGACAGTGCCGTCGATAGACACGGGGTGAGAGAGCCACAGCGGCTCAGAGAGACACGCGTCCTCAGGCGCCAGGCGGCTGGGTCCCGCCCTCGCCGTGTGACCCGGGCATCTCTGCGCCTCGGTGTCCACGCCTCTCAAATGCACATTGAGGAGTAGTCCTCGCTCAGGGGGCTTCAGGGGGCCTTAAAGGGTCAGTAGATCCGGAGCAGGGCCCGGCTGCGGGGAGGGCCCAGGACCGGGCACGCGGCTACCCACCACCGGCGGCAGCTCTTTCGGGGTGCAGCCCCACATGGCACCCGGCGCCCTGCCCCGCGGCCCAGCCGTCCACCTGGCCTCCACCTGGCCTTGTAACTTTCTGTAGAAATATCCAAGTAGAACAAAAAGCAGCCTTAGCGTTCTTTCAGGAGATCTAGAGTGATGTGCCTGTGGTTGGGGGAAAGCAAGGGGCCGTGGTGGGGGACGTTCCCCTTTGTTCCACCCCTGGGGGACCCTCCCCGTGATTTCACCCCGACAGCTCAGAGGCTTGGTTTTCGGGTGGCTGTCAGAGCCGTCGGACACCGGTCCCCACTGGAAGGAGGTCCCCACAGGGAGCCTCCGCCCCCCCAAGGCTGTCAGGGCCCCCGGGGGAGCCGGTCACTGAGGGGAAGGCAGCCCCTCCGGGAGGGTCTGACCCCGAGCTGGCCGCCAGCGCAGTGGGCTGGCCTGCGTGCCCTCCCCTGAGTCTCCGACACCCCCGGGGCCCCGAAGCCCCATGCGCTGCGGGAGCGACCCGCGCAGCCCCGCGCCCGCCTGGTCCACTGCGTCCACCTGCTTTCTTCCTAGTTAAGAACGTGAACTCAAGAGGACGCGGCCGGTTTCTTAGAAAAACAACACAAAGTAACGCAGTCTTTTTGTTTCTGTTTTTACGTCCTGGTTCCCCGAAGGAGGCGGTCAAGGTTTGGATTTTTGTCACTCCTCTGCCCCCCCCGCGGCCTGTCTCCCCGGAAGAGGGCCTCCTCCCACACCGATGCGTCTGTGCCGCGCGGCTCCCGGCTTCCACCGCGGGCAGGGCTCTCTGCTTCCCCCC
>NW_027535284.1:0-267 GCF_008692635.1 Crocuta crocuta
CTTTCCTTTCCTTTTCTAAGTTTGTTTGTTTGTTTATTCACTTACGTAATTTTGGGGGAGAGGGGAAATGAGATGGGAGAAAGAGGCAGAGGGAGAGAATCCCAAGCAGGCTCCACACTGTCAGTACAGACCCCAGTGTGGGAATTGAACTTATGAACTGTGAGATCATGACCTAAGCTGGAGTCAAGAGTCAGACACTTAACTAACTGGAACACCCAGTTGCCCCAATTTAAAAAAATTTTAATGTTTATTTTTGAGAGAGAGAGA
>NW_027535285.1:0-242 GCF_008692635.1 Crocuta crocuta
TCTAATATGTAAATGTGATATATACACATTTCTATATGTGCACGTAATATATACATATGCCAATATATGCATATTTATGATGTATGTTTGTATACGAAGAGATGATAGATATTTGATATATATGATAGAACGTCACCAGGGTGTAACAACCGATCACCAGGATGATCTGAGGCGCCACTGAGGCATACCATTCTTTCCCTTTTCCTCTTGCCTTAAACAGGACTATGAGATATCAGGCTATA
>NW_027535286.1:0-226 GCF_008692635.1 Crocuta crocuta
TTGCCATTTTTACTATGATATGTTGTGCAGAAGATTGATTCAAGTCACGTCTGAGGGGAGTCCTTTGAGCTTCTTGTATTTCCACATTTAACTTCCTTCCCCAGGTCGGGGAAGTTCTCTGCTATAATTTGTTCCAGGACTCCTTCAGCACCTTTCCCCCTCTCTGCCTCTTCTTGGATTCCTGTGATACGGATATTGTTGCATTTGACTGTGTCGCTGAGTTCTC
>NW_027535287.1:0-948 GCF_008692635.1 Crocuta crocuta
TAAGCAGGGGATGTTGGAAGACTATGGCGTAGGCTATCAAGAGTGCCCTGTGATCCCCGCCTCCTGAGATTCCCACTCTAGTGTATTCCCCTCCTCCCGAGTGTGAGAATAACCTGTGACCTGCTTCTAACCAACTGAAAATGCAAAGCTGATGAGGCGTATACCGGATTACATGTGTGTGATCAGTTTACCTAAGGCTGTAGCATATTTACTTTGCTAAGTGACTCCCTACTACTGGCTCTGATGAGGCGTGCATCCATTTTAGGAAAGTCCAAATTTGAGCAGGGACCTGCCAATGACCTCTAGGAGCTGAGGGCAGCATCCAGTCTACAGCCAGCAAGACTCAGAAAGCCTCCATC
This sequence comes from Crocuta crocuta, assembly GCF_008692635.1. Lineage (NCBI taxonomy): Eukaryota > Metazoa > Chordata > Mammalia > Carnivora > Hyaenidae > Crocuta > Crocuta crocuta. The sequence goes on from NW_027535287.1 coordinate 360, forward strand.
TTACAACCATAAGGAACTAAATTCTGCCAAGAACCACATGAGCATGTAAGCACAGGCTTTTCTGGCCAAACCTCCAGCCTAGCAGAGAGCCCAGTTAAACCATTTTCAGACATCGGAAGTCTGAGATAATGTGATATATATAAATATATGTTGGTGTAAGCCCCTAAACTGTAGTGTTACTGTCATACAGCCATAGGTAATTAATTCAGACACAATTCTCTATGGGTCCATCACATTTCTGCACATCTCACAATCCGAAGCTCTGATTACCTTTGTTCTACACTATCTTTTCAAAGATGTTTGTAGAGTGAACATCCTCAGAAGATAAAGACAGTGTCTGCCTCCAAAACAGAGGGCAATTTGTTTGCTGTCTAGTATGATGGAGATAAATGTCTCCCTCCAGGACAAAGGTTGAGCAGGTTTGCTTGCAGCTCGTTATAAAAGATTCAGGTTCCCTAAGCCTGGGGTTCCTTTCCTGTAATGCACCCCTCTACCTGTGCAGTCGTTTCTGGATCCTGTTGCTTCACCCTACGGGAATTGGGGAATTTGAGAGCATGGTATCCTGGCTATTGCTATTGCTGTCGGTAAT
>NW_027535288.1:0-222 GCF_008692635.1 Crocuta crocuta
AGAACAATAATCGTAAAATTAATCACTGGGCTTGCAAAAAGCATACAGGACCTCAAAGAAACTATGGCTACAACAAACGTGGAGAGCAAAATTGGCATGATGAATTAAAAAATGCGATAAATGAAATACATAACAAACTGAGGTGTCCACTGCACAGATTGAAGAGGCAGAAAAGAGAAGGAGTGATTTAGAAGACACCATTATAGAAAAACAAGAAGCTGA
>NW_027535289.1:0-624 GCF_008692635.1 Crocuta crocuta
TCTCTCCTCCCAGGCTGGCCCACATCAGAATGGGGGAGTCATGGCCAGGTTGAAGACGGTCCCCCAGGTGCCTATACCTCCACCACTCTCCTAAACCCCCTTTTAGGAAGGAGGAAAGCCTGCATTGAACAACAGGGCCAGACGCTCACAGACCCCAGGCCTGATGAAGTCTGAGGCACCTTTCCGGGCTAGGTCTGCAGAAGTACCACTAAGCGGCAAGTGCACAAGGGGGAAATGCGCTCCCTTCTCACTTCAGATGAGATAAACAAATCGGTGAAAGGAGCTGCAATTCCAGGTCCCCATCACAGATGTACCCACACTGGATTGCTGCCTGTGTCCCCCACCAGAGTGAGGGCCACAAGAGGGTAGAGAGTACACTGCGGTGTGTGCCCCTGTCCGCCCAGAGCTGGCCTGATGTAGGAATGCAATCAATATCTGCTGAATGAAAATACTCTTAACGTGTACGTGCCCGCTGCCGTTGTGGCTTCATGCGCACCACACTGATTAACTGTAACAACCACTCTGGGGTAGATGAGATTTTCTAAGATGGCCACGAGACCTTTCCTACCCTCAGACTCTTCCAGAATGTGACCCCAGCCATTGACGTGGCGGCGGGGGGGGGTC
>NW_027535290.1:0-706 GCF_008692635.1 Crocuta crocuta
TCTGCCCTCAGCAATATTCAACATGAGGGCCATGAGCAGGGTGAAGCTACTAGGGAAGAAAATTGAAGAGAGTGGTCATTCTCATTTAGTTCTGTACACTGGCCTCTTGCATGAACCTAACAGAGTCATTCCCTAAGAGTTAGATGCCTAGAGCACCAAATTGATGGAGGGAGTTATTTTCAGATTTGTGCAAAACTCTGCACTTGATCATATTTAAGAGCAAGCCTCTTCCTAAATTTTGCACCCAAGATACTTCAGTCACCACACTCCACTCTCAACCCTGCTTGATCAAGTCATTCCTTTTTATTTCTTCAGTGGATGTGTGGTGGAATTACACACTTTTATTTGTGTTTCTCTGATGATTAATGATGTTGAGTACATAGTACATTTTCATATGTTTACTGATCATTTTGATGTCCTCTTTTGTGAATTGTCTATTCAAGACTTTTGTCCAATTTTAATTGGATTAGCTATGTTTCCTGTTATTAATTATTTGAAGTTCTTTTTATATATTCTGCCTGCATCCTTTGATTTTTCTATTGCAGATATCTTCTCCTACTCTGACTTTCCTTTTTACTCTTGAATGGTTTCTTCTAATAAATACAATTCCTTAATTTTAATGGAATTTAACTTATTAATAGTTTTCCCTTTTGATTACTGCTTTTCTGTCCTACCCCAAGGCTACTAATTTATTCTTCTATGTTTT
>NW_027535292.1:0-240 GCF_008692635.1 Crocuta crocuta
TTGTGGGTAGAAGAGTGGCGGCGCCCCAGTCCCTTCTTGAACCAAACGTTGCAACTCACTTTTTTGGGTGTGTAAACTCCCTGTCCCGGGGCGTAGCCAAGGTGGGCTGTGCTCTATATCCCAGGCCAGGCCTTATTTCCAGATCTTAGTCAGCTCGTCCCATTGAAATTGCTGGAAATGTAAACTCGCAGGCGCCCCTCAGGGCAGTTTCAAGCCTCTCACCTTCCCCCTGGGGATCGA
>NW_027535293.1:0-876 GCF_008692635.1 Crocuta crocuta
GAGGGCGTAAACGCTGTAAACACTTCATGCCCCTCTAGCACAGATACTTTTTGGGTACAAGGCAGAGAGACAGCCTGGGCTTTGGTATCTGAAGACCAGAGAGCAGCCTGTAAAACGAGAGCATGGGCTAGCTCAGAAAATTTCGGGTGTCCTCCTTGCTTTGTGATGCTGGAACACATTCGGAGAACATCCTGAGGGCGGCAAAGGGTCTCGGAATGCTTCACATAATGTTACAAGGGACTGTAAGCGCTTAGGGAGGGAGAAGATATGACAGCTGCCTTGAATTATTTGAGGCACTGTCATATACAAGGCAAAGAAGTTGAAACTCTTTTGAAAGACCCCAAAGGCTAGAAACAAAACCAATTATTAATTAATTAAACAAGTATGTATTGAGCACCTCTTATATGCCAAGCGCTATTCTAGGCAATGTGGATGCAGTAATGAATAAAAACACAAAAAAATCCTCATCCTGGTGGCGTTTACATTCTAGTGAATAGAGACAATACAAAAATAAATTTGATGGGTAGGAGCTTCTTGGAACCCCAAAATGGGCTACCTGGGAGCTTCCCAGGACCTGGTGTTCAAGGATACTTTTAGGACTTCTATAGCTGGTTAGACAAGATGACCTTGTTAGTTCCTTTCAGCCCTACTATCCTGTGAGTCTCAGGCTAGTTTAGGTGAGTGATCTCTCTTTATTTGGACACCTCTGGGCGAAATCATGACCTCCTCTCTATGGCAACTCCCATTTTCCAAGGAGAGGTGAGGTAGATACAGCAGCTATTCTTTTTTTTTTTTTTAATTTTTACAGTTTTTATTTTTTTAAACAGAGACAGACAGAGCATGAGCAAGGGAGGGGCAGAGAGAAAGGGAGACACA
>NW_027535294.1:0-237 GCF_008692635.1 Crocuta crocuta
GCAGAAATGAGACGGGGCCTCACGAAGCCCCGAGGCCTAACCGCCCGGGTATATTGTTGACTGATACTGACCCCCGGGCCCACAGCAATGCTGGAAACGCTGAACTCAGTCCGCCATCTTGAACACTGAGCCCTTGTGAGTCTGCGGTCCGGGTTGGGAACAAGTGGGAAGCGGGCTGTCTTGTTAGCGGCCCTCGATCGCACAAATCACCGCCCTGCCCGTTAGGTGTCTGGGCGG
>NW_027535295.1:0-514 GCF_008692635.1 Crocuta crocuta
GGAAAAGTTCTGCGATTTTAATGTGAGGCCCCTGTGTGGAATGTATGCACTAACCTGCTTCCGACTGCTTTAAAGCCTTCACAAATGAGTAGTCTGAATAGACGGAGGCTGTGGGGGTGAATGGATGAGAGCTCCAGCTTGGGATCTGAGAGGTCTTGTCTTTTTACAGGGGCACCCTCAGTCTGATGCTCAGTAGGGGCTCAACTGTGTCTGTCGGACGGGTGAGTGAAGAGCACACGCTCTGGAAAGCGGAATTTTGAGTGAGAAAGGCATGATGCGGGAAGGCTTGTCACACCTGCCATTTCCCTCCCTCCCCCCACACACATGCACACACGCACACACACGCCAAAGCCTCAGAGAAAAGCAAAATAAAACAGAGGAAGCACCAACATGCTGGCAGTAGTTATAAATATTATGTGGTGGGTCTGTGGGTGAATTTAATCTATATTTTTCCTTTTTTTTAATTTTATAAATGTTTTATTTATTTCTGAGAGAGACAGACAGCATGAGCAGG
>NW_027535296.1:0-1235 GCF_008692635.1 Crocuta crocuta
GTCTTAGGAGCCACAAAAGCACTCATGCATATTCATACAATCATGTCATTCAGATTCCTCCTGAAAGAAACAATGCAAGGGAGAGACGCAAAGAAGTGACAACAGGAAATTAACAATAGAATTGTTTCCCACGCCTGAGAAGCTGAGAACTGAGGCTCGATGGCAAGTACCCCCTTGTTCCAAAGTGAGGCACTAGACCTCCTTGCCAGAGGCAGAAGAAATGCCACCCTCGTCTCAAAAGCTGCCTTGAAGGCTGTTAGGAATGAAGAGAAGATGGCTCTGGAGAAGGGTGTTCATTCCAGGCTCTCCCAGAATGATGGCGGATCATGTAGGGTATTTCCCCTTTCCTGCAGCTCAAGGCCAGGACACCCAGGAGCTGGGGTGCCCACTGGCTGTGTTTGTGAAGTGGCAGATACAGACAGGTGTCCCCAGCCTCCAGCAAGAGACAGGTGGCAGTGGCTGGTGGTGGCGACATGGCCCGAATGTGGGGAGAAAGGGCACTCCCCTCCTTAGGGTCTCCAGGTAGACAGGGCGACAGGAGTGTCATAACGGAATACAGGGCATCTGTCAAAGTTTGGATTTTCCCTATTCGATGCAATATTTGGGGCATTTATGCCCAAATGGATCCATTTAACTGAAATCCAAATTTAACTGGATAACCTCTATTTTTATTTGTTCATTCTTAACAATGGTAGGGACCTGCTGTGGTCAAGTTCAACAGGTAGGGTTGAAGAAGGGTTTTTACAAACACCTTGGAGTTGTCAGAGCTCAGAGGCCAAAAGTCAGCTACGGGCCTGGAAGATAAAATCAGGGGCAGCCTGGTGAAGGAGAGGCCCATCTCACACTAAGGAGGTGCCACCATAAGGGTGTGTTAGGGAATCTCCAAGGATGCTAGAAGCATCCATGGGACAAAGGGCTTTAAGCATCCTCCAGGGCTAAACAAGCCCATAGCAAATGACAACTTACCCCCACAAAGTAAGACCTGCACCAGCCCTTCTTCTCTCTCCCTATCACGGAGGATCTAGAATGTTCTAGTGGGTGGGGAAGGAGACAGATTGAAAGGTGGGGGGCAGGGAGAGAAAAAGCCAAGGATGTCCATTTTCCTTCCGCATGTCCTAGTCCTAATTGAACCTGACCCAAGGTGGAGTGATGGGGAGTTTGGATATCAGGGAGTTTGGATAGCGGAGAGATTGGATTGGATGGCGGGAAACTCCTCCCCTCCCCAGCTCCCCCCC
>NW_027535297.1:0-885 GCF_008692635.1 Crocuta crocuta
GGACACCTCGGGCCGCAGGGTCTTTGCAAAGCTCCCCAGGTGATTTTCACACGCAGCGAGTTTGCAGAGCTCTCCAGCTCACGGGCCACAGAGAGAGTCTGAGCAGGTCCCACATGTGCCACTGTATTTACCCCCACCTCTGATGCAGCAAGTGAGGTGGGGGGAGTTGGAGGACCTCATTTCTCCACAGCCCCTGGTCACCCACGGGAAGTCTGTTCTAATGAACTCACTCTGAACTAATACAGCAATTTGTTTTATGTGCTGCGTTTTGAAAGGCTGGGACACTCTGCTTCCGAGAGTGGGACAAGCCACACCCAAAGCAGCCTAGAAACTCTTGAAGAGCATGGGGCTTGGTTTGAATGCATCCCCTTTCTGGCCATGCACCTGTGGTTTGTGGAACACACGCATTCCCCCAGGGACTGGACTCGAGGCTTTCTTCATCATTGTCTTATGGAACCAGCCTCACCACACGCCTGGGAGGTCAACCTGATGGCCCGCATCTTACAAATGAGGACACTAGTCCTTTTATCCCAGTAAACATCTGGCACATGGCAGGGACAGTGAGCCTCGCTAACTCTAGACTTGACTGCTCCCTACTTCAAGGAAGGAAGTGAAGGTAAAAAGGATTGAGGGGACAGCGTGGCAGGTAGAAAGGCCCAGGTGATGCTCCCGACAGGAGAGACTTCAGGGCCGGGGACCCTTGGAGACACAAGAGTGCAGGTCACTAGTTCAGACAATGGTTCAAATCCCCGCACCTCTTCTTACCACTTTGGTGACTTTGGCCAGGTGATTGTACTGTTTTGTGCCTTCACTCCCTCATTTGCTAATGGAGGGAATCACGGGTCATAGTGATTAGTAGTAAATGCAGAGAACATGAAGCACAAC
>NW_027535298.1:0-225 GCF_008692635.1 Crocuta crocuta
CCAATGTTCATAGCAGCACTCTCAACAATAGCCAAAACATGGGAACAACCTAAGTGTCCATCAACAGACGAATGGATCAAGGAGATGGGGTTTATGTATACGATGGAATACTACATGGCAATGAGAAAGAATGAAATCTGGCCATGTGTAGCAACATGGTTGGAACTTGAGGGTGTCATGCTGAGCGAAATAAGTCAAGCAGAGAAGGACAGATACTATATGTTT
>NW_027535299.1:0-1053 GCF_008692635.1 Crocuta crocuta
TGTCCCTCCACAGGAGTGCATTTAGCCGCCAATTTCCACCCCCCCGTGGGTGAGGGCCACCCCTGAGTGGGTGTTCATTCCTCAGTCTTTCCAGGCTGCATCCCTGTGCCAAGCGAGTGGACTGCCACAATTTCAGAGTGCTGAGGCAGAAAAGCAGAGTTATGCCTGCCCTTGAAGTAGGAAGTTGACAGTGCGTGGTGCCGTCCACCACAGCTGTGGCAGAACTGAAGAAAGGTCATGGCAAAGGACATAAAACACATCAGCTACACAAAGTAACACAACTGACACTTAACCCCTCCTATCTCACGTATAGTCCTGCTGTTACCGTATGCCTCCCTCGGCCACTTAAGAGCAAATGTCAATTCTTCCAGAGGCATAAGAAAAGCATCATCTCAAAACACCGTACAAAGGACCAAAAACATATTCTGGGCTCTAAGGAGAGGACAGAACAGACACAAAGATGATGTAAGGAAACAGTGAACTGGAAGATTCAAGTTCGTAACAAACTAGTTTATCAAATAGAGAAACCAGGAGGTAAAAGAGATGGTATCCATTCAATTGAGAAGGAGCATTTCCAAAACCTTTTAACTTGGTAACGAAGAACAGAATCACTCACTTGAAATGATCTTGCAAGGAGACATTGAAGTCGAAGGCATCACCCCGATCGGTGAAGCCAATGCCAATGAAAGCACTTCGCCCTGTGAAAAAGACAGAATACTCAGAATAGGAAGTGTCCCTTAGGGAAAATTTCACCCAATGAAAACCAACAGTTACCTTAACTACACAAAGTCCGTGAATGTGAAGCATTTCTCACAGCCCAGGGGTCCACACACCACATATACCCCAAGGGCCAAATGCTGGCATAGCTTGTTTTTGTAAATAATATCTTACTAGAACACAGCTATACCGATTTGCTGACATATTACCTATGGCTGCTTTCATACTACATCAGCAGAACTGAGTAGCTACAAGAGAGAACGTTTGGCCTGCAAAATTGAAAATATTCACCATCTGTGTTTTACCAGAAAAACTTTGCCGGAAGAAAAAAAAAAA
>NW_027535300.1:0-872 GCF_008692635.1 Crocuta crocuta
ACAATGGTTTAAATCAAATAGGGCTGCATTTATTTTTTCTCAGCACAGGGTCGCTCTGGGTTGCTCTGGTGGCTTCCCAATGCCATCGAAATCTGCTTTCAGCCCTACCATCCTTACTGAGTGGCTTCCATTTGTGAGTTCATCTCATGGCCCAAGAGGGCTGCGAGCGCTCCTACTATATCCCTGTTCCAGGAGGGAAGAAGAAGGAAGTGAGGAAGAACAAAAAAGCGTGCCTTCTTAATGTGTAAGTTCCTTTGAAAGTAATTCCCCAGAAATCTCCCCAGTGACTTCTGCATAAATCTGACTGACCACCTCATTTGCAAAGGAGACTGGGAAATGTGGTTTAAACTGAGACATGTGGCCCCATTCAACACTGTGGGGATTCTGTTACTAAGAGCGGCAAGAGAACGGGCCACGTGGAGGCAACTAGTGGTTTTGGACACAAGCTCAAGGAAGACAGTGAACAAAGGAGGGAAAGTTCCCTCCCTCCCCTTCTTAATCTGGGGTATCTGGTGCATTGTTAACAGCCAATAAAAGCCCCTAGCAAATTTTCTTCCGCCTTCTCTTTAAATATTAAAGGAAAGTTCAGACCCAGGGAAGTCTGACAGAGCAGTCTTTAAAATGATTTCCAGTTTCAAGTCCCTGGATAAATTTCAGCACAGGGTGGTGAAAAGGACTCAAATCCCAGAGACTTTGATGAGGGAGGGACTTGAATGGGAATCCCATTTTCTGAAGTGTGTTCCTGAGACGTTGCTCCATGTTACTTGAAGAAATGGCCCCTTGGCCAAAATTCTGGGAAACTCTAGATTAAAACAAGGTAAGCTGTTAATTTAATTGCAAAAAAACCCAAAAAACAAAAACCAAAAAATAAA